>NW_006774406.1:1427385-1432821 GCF_000442215.2 Lipotes vexillifer | reverse complement strand
GCCCTTGCCGCGTCGTGTGTAGAGGGTATTGTAGAAAGATTCCACTGGTGACAGCTGTGTGTGCCTTTTTGCTGTGTGGTCTGATTCGTGTCACCTGTGGACATGAATCCAGCATGCTGTCCTCACCAGGGAACACACCAAAGGCAAGCGTGTCCAGTCTGGGTGGAACTTGGAGGCTCAGGAATGGATGCAAACACATTCCTTTTCTAGAGGAGATGCTTTGCTTCCCACATGCATATCGTGTACCCTGAGATGGACTTGACAGAAAGCTGGGGGACCCAAGAGGACTCCACCAGCCTTTCAGATGCTCTCTCCATCCGTTATTTAGGTTCAGATTATTACCTACAAAATCAGATTCTCTTAAGATTTATGATTAGTGCTAGTAGGATTCTATCTTTTTAGTGATGTAGTTAAAAAGAAAAAAACCTCAAACCACGGCATCTTGAATGAGAATATCATACCTGTAATTGTAGCTTTCCCACTTACTAGCTTTGTGACATTCAGCAGCCCCTTTAACCCCCCTGAACTTTAGCAACAACAACAATAATAATAGGGCCCTTTTCACCTAACTCGCAGTGTCTTTTTAATGTCAGGATCAGTGCTGTATGCATTGGAAAGGGTATTTCAACAATAAATTCACATCCCAAAAAATGACACGGAGTCTATCATGTGCTGAAGTATTTCTCACCGTGTGGGGCTGTCCTGGCCATGTTGCCAATCAAGTTAGGGGAGTGAATTGCTTTGAGGCGTTGACCCCCTAAACTGGAGCATCTAGGGTTGGCGGATGTGTGTGGCCATCCATCAGGCTGGCTTCTGCCTTGGGAAGTGAGGGTGAACTGACCACAGGCCATCTGACTTGAGGGAGAGACAGAGAGAGAGAGCTGGTAAATCAGGAATTTAATTAGCAGGGTGACTCAGGTGAAAGGTTGAAGCCTAACTGGGTTTCTGTTTACACTAAGCAGGTTTGATTTGTAATCTGACTCAATTAGCCAGAAATTAAATACATCTTGAGGCAGAAATATCATGGATGTAAATATTCTCTTTGGGGGAAAAGAAACAGCAAATGACGATGCATAATCTCTTCCTACAGTCTTATTTTAGAGATGCTCCATCTTCTCTCCAGGCCACAGTTGGTCATCTTCTTGCCCGCCCTATCCCCACCTCCATGCTTGCCTTAATCAGGATAGAAGGTACCATTTGCACAGTGTCCCAAGGTACTCAAGGTGAATATTTATAGATAACGTGATAAATGATTCCCTGCTAACATCTTGGCAGTTACTCCAATGTGTTCATAATTGTTACTTCAAAGTAGGTAGAATAAGAACTGAAGCAGGAATATTTCCTTAAAAACAACCCTACTGGGACTTCCCTGGTAGTCCAGTGGTTAAGACTTCACTTTCCAGTGCAGGGGGTGCTTGTTCGATCCCTGGTCTGGGAGTTGAGATCCCACATGTCTCGTGGCCAAAAAACCAAAATATAAAACAGAAGCAATATTGTAACAAATTCAGTAAAGACTTTAACAATGGTCCACATCAACAAAATCTTAAAAAACGAACAAACCGTACTGTCAACAGACTCTTACAAGCACGTTGGAGCAGGTGCCCCTGGAGAAGTCATCCTGCTTCGTGATACAAAAGCAAACTAAGCTTCAACCGAAAGACTGAACTGTGTCTCCATTCCTCTTAGGAGAGAGTTGGTATCTGTCACTGTCACTTGGGGGCAAACCAGTGAGGGGGAGGCTGAATCCAAATAAAATGATGATCGAAGAGAAATGCAGGGTCCCCTCCCCCAAGACTCCTCTACTGTGACCAGTTCCCTAGACCTTTGGCAAAGATCAAGCACATGTCCTCCTGAATAGCCTTTCTGTGTCCTCACCCCCAGAGCAGGGCCTCAGACATGGATGTATGAGCCACAGTCACCATGAAGCTGCCAAGTAGAAAGAAGAGGGCCTTTCTGGAATCAACTCTGTCCAGTGCAGTTCCTCATGACTCCGCTCAACCCAGGTCTCTAGCACCAGAGTCTACAGCTCCACTGGGGCCTTTTCTTGCCACTTCTCCTTCTTGGATCCCCAGATCCTTCCCTTGGGCTAGCATGGAGAGAGCTAAGGCTCAGATCTATTTTTTTCTGGGGTTGCATACTGACATGTGGGAAAAGCAGTTGATAATGCTGAGTAGTCGGTACAAGGAGATGGGGACCCTGTGATCGTGAGTGGCAGGCTGCTCAACCAGCAGGACATGGGGAAGTACATGGAGGAGGAATGCCCAACCCTGTGCTGGGGCGGGCACTGGACACCCAAGGGTGAATGCTCACTCTCCTTACCCTGACTCTGGACCAGCTTCTGGATGGCCCACGCCACTCCCATCAAAGCCAAATTATTTCCTTAAGTCTCCTTTGGCTCCTGGAGGCCAAGTTCATGTCCCATAGCATCTTGGGTCCAACTGGTGTGGTGTCAGCTGCCGGTGCCTCCCTGCCCCCTAATTCCCACTCTGCTTTCAATCTTGCCCCACACCTCCCCAAGCCCTTGCTTCTACTCCCCTCTTAGCCTCTCGTTTCTGCTGCTCTGCATTCTCTCAGAAAAGAGAACTTCCTTTGCCTTCTCTGTTCTCTTACTGCCTTGACACCTGGCATCACTACTTTTATTTTTATTTTTTTACTTTTTTTTAACATCTTTATTGGAGTATAATTGCTTTACATTGTTGTGTTAGTTGCTGCTGTATAACAAAATGAATCAGCTATATGCATACGTATATCCCATATGCCCTCCCTCTTGTGTCTCCCCCCCACCCTCCCTATCCCAGCCCTCTAGGTGGTTGCAAAGCACCGAGCTGATCTCCTTGTGCTACGCGGCTGCTTCCCACTAGCTATCTATTTTACGTTTGGTAGTGTATATATGTCCATGCCACTCTCTCACTTCCTCCCAGCTTACCCTTCCCCCTCGCCATGCCCTCAAGTCCATTCTCTACATCTGTGTCTTTGTTCCTCTCCTGCCCTTAAGTTCATCAGAACCAGTCTTTTTTCCTTTTTTTTAGATTCCATATGTATGTGTTAGCATACGGTATTTGTTTTTCTCTTTCTGACTTACTTCACTCTGTATGACAGACTCTGGGTCTATTCACCTCACTACAGATAACTCAATTTCGTTTCCTTTTATGGCTGAGTAATATTCCATTGTATATATGTGCCACATCTTCTTTATCCATTCCTCTGTCGGTGGATACTTAGGTTGCTTCCATGCCTGGCTATTGTAAATAGTGCTGCAATGAACTTTGTGGTACATGACTCTTTTTGAATTATGGTTTTCTCAGGGTATATGGCATCACTACTTGACCTGCCTTTCACCTGGATGGCTGCATCAACTTACTCTCCACCTTGGCACTCAGCCCTGTATGAGACTCCAGGACTAATTCTGACTCCAGCAGAGGATGTATAAATGGCCCTTTTAATGCAGATCCCTCTAGAGACAAGCCTTCTTGCCTAACCCTCTGTTCCCTAAGTTCCATGATGGCCCATATCTGGGAGTATCAATTATTATAGTCTAAAGATTCTGATTAAAGGTCTTTAGGGAAGAAAAGCCCATTTTTGGCTCAAGTGGAACTCTGGGTCTGTCCCTCTTTAGAATATTGGCAGAAGATTCTTACAGGATTGCTCTGAGGCCTTGGTTTTCTCTGGTTGACATGGAGAGGTTTCCCTGTAAGGAGGTGGTTATTGTCTGTTAATAGACCCTAGACATGGTCCAGTCAATCCCAAAGCTTAGACTGATGTGCACAGATACTAGTGCTAACTCTGTCCTTGACTGTGTGACCTTGGGGAGGGTCGCTTAATTTCTCTGGGCCTCAGGTTCCTGGAAAGTAGAGGGGAAGGGGATGAGAGGGCCACTGAGGCTCGTTCTGGCATAAAAATATTCTCATGAATTGCCACCAGGCATCCCTGTGACTGAACAAGTGCTAACCTGATAGGACAGGTGTGCACCTCTCCCGTCTCTGCCAACAACCCATCCTCCCCTGCACAGCTAAAGCTCAGAATGTGAATGAGCCTAGAAAAAGAAGATAGCTCTCAAATCAATAATCTAACTTTATACCGTAATAGGCTAGAAGAATAGAGGAACAAACTAAACCCAAAATAAGCAAAAGGGCAGACATGACAGACTAGAGCAGAAATAAATGAAATAGAGAAGAGAAAAACAATAGAGAAAATCAATAAAACCAAATGTTGAATCTTTTAAAAGGTCAACAATATTGACAAGGCTTTAGGTAGATGAGCAGAGAAAAGAAAAAAGACCCCTTAATAAAATCAGAAATGAAAGACAGAACATCACTACTAGATTATAAGAAAATATAAGAACAATTGTATGCTAGCAAATTAGATAACCTACATGAATGGCAACTTCACAGAAAGGCACAAACTCCTGAAACTGACACAAGAAGAAATAGAAAAGTGGAATAGATCTATAACAAGTAAAAAGATTGAATTAGTAACAAAATAAAATTCCCCACAAGGAAAAACCCAGATGGCTTTACGGATGAATTCTGTCAGGGGTGAAACATTTAAAGAAGAATTAATACCGATCCTTCATAAACTCTTCTGTAAAATAGAAGAGGAGATAATTCTTCCCAATTCATTTGCTGAGGCCAGTATTAACTTGAAATCAAGACCAAAGATGTCACAAGAAAACTTCATACCACTATTCCTTGTGAATATAACACAAAAATCCACAATGAAATACTATCAAACAGAATCCACCATTACATTAAAAGGATTATACATCATAACCAAGTGAAATTTATCCCAGGAATGTAAAGGTGGTTCAACAGATGGAAATCAATCAATGTAATACACTACGTTAATAAAGGAGAAAAAAAAACGCATGATCATCTCAATAGCTGAAGAAAAACACCTGACAAAATCTAACATCCTTTCATGATAAAAACATTCAGCGAAGTAGGAATAGAAGGGAAATGCTTGCATGTGGCCCCTGGGTGGTGTGCCATGCCTCCCTCTTCCAGGACCTGTGAGTGTAATAACTTTCACTTTCACGCATCTCTCTGTGTTATTCCATGACCTCGCGAGACTAATCATCAAAACCCCCCATTTTAAAATAACATTGTTTTTCCTTACGACACAAACAAAATGACAACCCAATCTAAAAATGGACAAAAAGGTTGAATTGCCATTCCTCCAAAGAAGATATTATAAACAGCCAATAAACACACAAAAATATGCTCAAAGTCATTAGTCATTAAGAAAATGCAAATCAAAACCCCAATGAGGGGGCTTCCCTGGTGGCGCAGTGGTTGAGAGTCCGCCTGCCGATGCAGGGGTAAACGGGTTCGTGCCCCGGTCCGGGAGGATCCCACGTGACGCGGAGCGGCTGAGCTCGTAAGCCATGGCCACTGGGCCTGCGCGTCCGGAACCTGTGCTCCACAACGGGAGAGGCCA
>NW_006774406.1:1424593-1427177 GCF_000442215.2 Lipotes vexillifer | reverse complement strand
TCAGCAGCCTCGGAAAAGACTTCGGCACTTCCTTAAAATGTTAAATGTACACCACTAGGTCTATACCCAAGAGAATTGAAATCAAAGGTCCCCAAAACTTGTCTGTGATTGTTCTTAGCAGATCATTCATAATAACCAAAAAAGAAATAATCCAAGTGTCTGTCAACTGATAAGTGGGTAAACAAAATGTGGTATATCCATACAATAAAATATTCAGCCATAAGAAGGAACAAAGTTCTGATACCTGCTACAACATGAATGAACACCGAAAGAAGCCGGAAAACGTTAGGCCATATATTCTGTGATTCCATTTATATGAAATGTCCAGAATAGGCAAATCCATAGAGACAGAAAGTAAATTAGTGGTTGCAAGGGGGATGGGTGGGGAGTGACTGCTAATGGGGTACAGGGTTTCAAATAGGGGTGATAAAAATGTCTGGAACTAGATAGCAGTGATGGATAAATACACCCCAAACCACCGAATGGTATACTTTAAAAGAGTGAACTTCATTGTATATGAATTGTATCTCAATCAAGCTATTTAAAAATAAAACCTCCAGGGGCTTCCCTGGTGGTGCAGTGGTTAAGAATCTGCATGCCAATGCAGGGGACACAGGTTAGAGCCCTGGTCGGGGAAGATCCCACATGCCGTGGAGCAAGTAAGCCCGTGCGCCACAACTACTGAAGCCCACATGCCACAACTACTGACGCCCACGCGCCTAAATCCTGTGCTCTGCAACAAGAGAAGCCATTGCTATGAGAAGCCCTTGAACTGAGACAAAGAGTAGCCCCTGCTTGCCCCAACTAGAGAAAGCGCACGCACAGCAACGAAGGCCCAGCACAGCCAATAAATAAATAAATAAATAAATAAATAAATAAATAAATAAATCTATTTTTAAAATTTAAAAATAAAGACTCCAGTGGCCCCTCTTGCTTCCAGGAGAAATTCCAAGCTCCAGAGCATAGTGGGTCCTGTCTGCCATTTCCATTCTGGCTGCTGCGCTCACTTGGATTCACCAGTCTCCAAACTCGAGTTCCTTGTACCCAGAACCCAGTACACTGGTTCTTACTCTGTGTCTTAGAGCCTTAGAAAGTCCTTTCTCTTTCTATCAAATTGGTATTTTACTCCCTTTTCAAACAATTATAAAATTTTTAAACACACAGAAAAAATAGAATGACTGGTACGGTGATCGCCTACCACCCAGATCCAACAAGCGCTTTCTCATTTGTAATGATAATCTAACATCATCTAGTGCAAACTTTGACCACTTAGCCCCAATACCTTTTATGGCTTTTCTCTTTTTCCAAACCAGGCTCCCACGTGAAGGAACACACGTTACATTTGCTTAAGTCTCTTACGTCTTTTTCAAAATCTAGAACATTTTGCCCATTACCCTCCTCTGTTTTTGAGAATATTTGTCTCTTATTTAAGAGACTAGGACAGTTGTCCTATAGAATATCCCAAGTCTGGATTTGTAGGATTGTTCCTTTTGGTGTTGTTTAGCTGTTCCTCTATTCTCTGAACTTCCTATGAAGTAAAAATTAGATCTAAAGTTTAATTAAATTCCAGTTGTTTGGAAAGAATCCTTCCCAGGAGATATTGTGTGCTTCATATCACATCATGTCAGGAGGCAAATAATGTCATTAGTGCACATGTTTGCATTCAACCCATAAAAGATCCCTGTTTACAGGGTCCCTTTCCTTGCTAATTGGTTACATTTGTGCACAGGGGTTGTATTTTGGCAAAAAAGTTAACTCAGGGCTATATAACTCTGAGCCTCTTTCTTTTTTTTTTTTTTTTTTGTGATACGCAGGCCTCTCACTGTTGTGGCCTCTCCCATTGCAGAGCACAGGCTCTGGATGTGCAGGCTCAGTGGCCATGGCTCACGGACCCAGCCACTCCGCGGCATGTGAGATCTTCCCGGACCGGGTCACGAACCCGTGTCCCCTGCATCGGCAGGCGGACTCTCAACCGCTGCGCCACCAGGGAAGCCCTCTTTCTTTTAAGTTGGTGTTATCTCTGTGACTCATTGAGGTTAAGCACTGTGTTGGCCGTTGGGATGTGCAAAGATGTATGGAAGACAGTCGCCATCCTCAGGGATAGCACTGTGGACTGCCAGCATTTTGTGTGTGTCAAGTGCTATATCATAGGTGCACCCACACACATACTACATCGAGTGGTACATACATGGATATGTGTAGACATACACCTAGTGTCCTACTACACCATCGTGCTGACAAGAATAGGGCCTTCAACGATGTCGTGCGATGGATGGGGGTCTAACCCGATCTCCAAACTCCAAGCTCACGGGAAACTGCTGCCTGGGAAGCTCCCCAGGGCCTCCCCTCTCCCGCCCCCAGCTCTCCACCCAGAGAGTAAAACAAAATTTTTAAATCAATAAAATAACTTGTAACTGATCCTTGAGCACCAAACACAGGATTTGCCTCCTGCTATCTCATTTTTTACACCTAAAATAAACCAAAACTTGTTCACACTGCAGATCAGCGAGGCATGCAGGCTGGGGTTAAGTCAAACCCAAACTCAAGTTGCTTTCAACCTCTCCTGTTTTATGGAACCTGATCA
>NW_006774406.1:1419412-1424569 GCF_000442215.2 Lipotes vexillifer | reverse complement strand
AAAGCCAGAAGCAACTGACGTCTATTCAGCACAGACCTGGGACCTGCTTTTGAGCCCATACTCAGTACCCCACTTCCCTTCTAGGCCTGTGTTTAAACTCCGTTTCACAGCACACTTCCAACACTCAGGTCTCACACAGCGTTTATATACTGATCACTCGGTAAAGTCGGTTTGACAGGTTTAATCTCTGGTGGCCCAAACTGGATTGATTTTTAGAAACACAGCCCTGTCTGGAATTGCTAAAAGAAAACATGCTAGAGGGCTTCCCTGGTGGCACAGTGGTTAAGAATCCGACTGCCAATGCAGGGCACACGGGTTCGAGTCCTGGTCTAGGAAGATCCCACATACTGCAGAGCAACTAAGCCCATACACCACAGCTACTGAGCCTGCGCTCTAGAGCCCACGAGCCACAACTACTGAGCCTGCGTGCCTAGAGCCCGTGCTCCGCAACAAGAGAAGCCACGACAATGAGAAGTCTGCGCACTGCAACGAAGAGTAGCCCCCGCTCGCCGCAACTAGAGAAAGGCCGCCTGCGGCAATGAAGACCCAACGTGGCCAAAAATAACAAATTAATTAATTAATTAATTTTTAAAAAACATGCTAGAAAAGGAATGGTAGCACAATTTGTACAATTACAGCAGCAAATGAACAGGAGCATTCTGGCAACGTCTTAGCCCTGCTGCAATCCATCTCGGAGCGGTCCGCAGTTCCCAGGTGCACATTTCTGTGACGTGCTGATTTTCACGAGACAATCCCGGGCACAGTCTGGGACGCTCCCTGAAGAAGTGATGAAGTCACTGTGCAGGGCTCTGATCCACGGGAATGAGTGACCCAAATCCTGGCTTCGCTCCTGATGAAGCAGAGCTGATTGCTCTTTCCACGTATCTTTCATCATCACGAGATGGCCCCAGCTCCCCTGCTCCAGATCAAGACGCCACAGATTTTTCCATTATGGTTTATCCCAGGATATTGAATATAGTTCCCTGTGCAATACAGTAGAACCTTGTTTATCCATTCTATATATTCTAGTTTGCATCTGCTAATCCCAAACTCCCAACCCTTCCCTTCCCCACCCCCTCCCCCTTGGCAACCACAAGTCTGTTCTCTATGTCTGTGAGTCTGTTTCTGTTTTGTAGATAAGTTCATTTGTGCTGTATTTTAGATTCCACATATAAGTGATATCGTAATGGAAAAGAATAAAAAAGAATGTCTATATGTGTATAACTGAGTCACTTCGCTGTACTGCAGAAATTAACACAACCTTGTAAATCAACTATATTTCAATTTAAAAAAATCATACTTAAAAAAAAACACTGAGCAGAGAGAGCTCAGGAGGCACAATCCCAGAGACACAAAAAGGCAGCAAAATCCGGTAAAATAAAAACAATGCATCTGAGACCCACCCTGGGTAGAAAATCTCGGTTGCTGTTGACGTGAATTCTCTCCACCCATCAAGGACTCACCAACCACCTTCTATCAGCACCCTGTCCCTCACTTCACATTCATCCAGGGGAGTATCCTCCAGACATGCTATTTAGGTGGTGAGATAAATAGCTCTTTGGTCAATCAAGGCACAGAGAAACTCTATCAAATCTTTTTTAAAAAATTATATTCATCTTCCTACTTCTGGTGAAAGATCAGAATAAGATCCACATTGTCTGATAAAACACGATGCAGCTCTGAAAAACAGAGGCTGCGTCCACTGTCTTCTGCACGAGACATATTTTTATTTCCCGGAGTTTGCATCTGTGAGTTATATAGTTGTCCATTCTTATCCCTCTGGGCAGGATAGCTCATGACTATAGGAGGGAAAAGCCCCATGTATTACGACTTTCATCCTCTCCACAGTCATCAAAAATGAATTTCCTCTGGCAGACAGTTGTTTTTGTAAATGAGTTGAAGTGATTCATAGGCTGCTGAAAAATAGCATCTTGAAATTTATTCTTAAACATACTGCTTTATAAACTTAGTTCACACATATGGTGTTTCCCAGGCAGAGATCCAGAGGCACAGGGATCTGTGAGCCTGAAGCAGATCCCTGAAGAGGTGCTGAAACAGCTCTGTGGTCGCCGCAGGGAGGGTCCCCCGTGGCCTCACTGGGGTGGGCTCAGGCAGGCACAGCCTGGATCCCTGATCCAGAAATTAATGTGGACAGAATCAGCGCAACAACAGAGCAGAGATAGAGGGGTCCTCTTTCTCCTTCCTGCTTTCATCCTTTTACTCCCAGTCCCAAAGCAAAAAGGGCTATTTTCACTGCTTTGTGTTTTGTGATTAAAAAAAAAAACAAACCCAAATTATTTGGAATGATTCACAGAGCAAGAGTCATCTGGAGCAGAAAACCTGGAGTGCAGATGGCAGGGTTCAGAAGTAGGCTGAAGTTCCATAACCATCTTTTTTTTTTTTTTTTGCGGTACGCGGGCCTCTCAGTGTTGTGGTCTCGTCCATTGTGGAGCACAGGCTCCGGACGCACAGGCTCAGCGGCCATGGCTCACGGGCCCAGCCGCTCCGCGGTATGTGGGATCTTCCCGGACCGGGGCATGAAGCCGCGTCCCCTGCACCGGCAGGCGGACTCTCAAACATCTGCGCCACCAGGGAAGCCCTCCATAACCATCTTTCATGACACCCAATCCAGGAATACAAGAAACTTGAAGCAAGTTCTGAGGAATCCCTGAGTTTTAGAGCTTTAAGAAACTGAGTACTTGCCCACATGCTAGGAGACCGAGTGGGGCTAAAAAGTGCATCTCCTCGTCCCCCAAACACAGCGTGAGAGCAGAGGTGGAAGGAGCCTGCCTCATTTCCCTGTAATTTCCCTCCTCCTCCCCCCGCTACCCCTACCCCAGTCCTGTTGCAGGGGAGACCAAGAGGGATGGGTGGTAGCTGGGAACTGTTTTCTCTTCACCACTGTTGAGGGCATGCTGAGAGGAACAGTGAATGGTGATACACTATTTAATACAACAAAAACAAAATACCAATAGCCAACTTTGACTGGGCACTGACTGTATTCTAGGCACTGAGCTAGGTGCTCTATATGTATCACTTATTTAAAATTCCTCGCAGCAACCTTATGAAGCAGATATTATTCTGATTCCCCTTTTGATGGGTGAAGAAACAGTGCTAGGTAAGTTTCTTGCCCAAAACGAGGCGGCTTGTCCACCAAAGAGCTGAGATGCGAACCCTGCCCTGCCTGCCCTCAGAGCCTGCAGCTGTGGCCTCCTCCTGGCGGTTTCCTAAGAGGTGAAGATGGGGCTTTAGAGCAGCCATATCTCTGCAAGCAAGATGACATGACCGGCTGTCAGCCTGCAAGATGCAAGCAGGAGGCCTGGCACTCAGCTGGACCCCTATTTCTCTTTATTCTTTAACCACAAACTGGTCTCAGGCCAAACTCAGAAAAAAAGTGAGAGGAAATGGAACCATCCAATCAGAAGAGGAAGGGTCTCAGATTCCAGATTCTGGAAGGGGATGGAATCATTTTATTATCACTGTGAAATATGAGGAGGGATCTTACCCCGATCACTAGGAGACTCTCTCCTCTGTTCCCAATAAGGAGAGAATAGCCAAAAGCATGTCTAAGTTACAGACCTCAGAAACCCATGGGGAAGAAAGCGTTTAGTGAGGGAGCTGTTGACCCCTGGAAGCAGCTGCCAGAAATGGAACAGCATCTCCTCTGAGCTCGTGACGGGAGGGGATATTCTGCAAGATGGTGTGTTGCTGTTCATCGCAACACTGGAAAATTTTAAATCAAAATTGAGATTTCCAGAAATGTGTTCTCCTGAATTCTTCACACGGGTGTGCTATTAATATGGAAATGAGGAGAGAGTTTAATCATGTATGACTGTTTGCTGGAAAGAAAGCAAACAGGCTGATATGCTGAGTATCATCAGATTTACTAAATGGGGTCAGCATGACCGGGCTGATGTGGGGCTGATAGATTTCTTGTTACTCATTATCCCTATTGAATGGTTGGAATAAATTCAATGCGGAGAGACGCCAGGCCGTGGCAGGGCTACCAGCTCCTCTGCAGCTGGCACGGTGCTCCCGAGAAGCTCTTGGCCTTGCTGGGGATCTGTGAGGCCGGCCAGCACCCAGCCCCACCCCTGAGCCTGGCCCCATCCACTGCAGGCTGATGGCTGTACAGGGCAGGTGCAGGGCTGGGGTTCAAGATGAAAGGGCAGATCAAACAAGGATTCCTCACCCTCGCCCAAGTGTAATTGATTTCTGTTTACAAAGTTGTCTCAGAGAATCCTCCTAAGACTTCAGGGAGAACAGCAAGATATTTTCATGTGGTTTATAGATGAGTAAATGAGGCCCAGAGAGAGTTAAGGGGATTTTTTCCAGTGTGACTCGGCTGGCTCACTGGGTGCAGGCAGGACTCAAATCCCCTGCCCCACTAAGCCCTGGTGCCACCACATACGTGGGGTCCTCCAGGGCCCGGGTCCCACCCCACAGGCTCCAGCCTCCGCTTGGACTAACCTTGCACCCAGACGTGGAGAGGTGAGAACCTCAGGGTGATTTCAGAACCAGTTCCCTCTTCTTAATTAATTAACCTCTTAAAGAAGCATGTACTGTGTGGCCATCGTGTGGCCCCTGTGAAGATCACAGTGAACGAGCAAAGCAGATGCCTGCTCTCAGGGGGCTTCTCCCCGAGGGCCGTGCTCCTCAGACTTTAACACACGTGTGAACCACCCAGGGACCCAGCTGGAAAGCAGGGTCTGGGTGGGGCCTGAGAGTCTGCATTTCTGACAGGAGGAATGCCAATGCTGGTGGTCCACAGACCACACATTGATAGCAAGGCTCCAGGCCTGGTGGTGGGAGAAACTGCTAGGAGGATAGCAATAGCACGTGCTATACGTGTGACCGAGAGGTCGTAGGAGGATCTACAGGCACCTGTTTCAAAGTTGGGAGATCAGGGAAGACTTCCTGGAGGAAGACAAGGCTAAGCTGGTCTCCAAGGCTGGAGTAGAAACCTACCACACCAGGGGTTACCAGTGGAAGAGATGGTCCACTCTGGGCCGCAAGAACTGCTCTGCAAGGTCTTGTGAGCAAGAAAGAAGGTGTAAAGCTTCCTGGAGCTGGAAGAAGACCCCAAGGTAGGGGTGGAGGGGGCAGGAACCAGGATGCTGATAAAGGAGTTGGAGCCAGAGCCTGGCTTTCAGCAGG
>NW_006774406.1:1397368-1419240 GCF_000442215.2 Lipotes vexillifer | reverse complement strand
GGGTGTCTTTTCAGAGAGGGAGGAGGCCTTGTCCCAGTGTCCAGGGAGGGGTGCGGGTGGTCTAAACCAGGGCTGTGCCCTGGGGCTGGAGAGAAAGGCAGGTTAGAGCTACAGCACGTGGATGATTCACTCAACGTGGTCACTGATTACAGCGCGTGTGTCTGGCCTGGTGGGTGTGCGTTGCGGTGGAGTGTGGTACTTAGGACAGGCTGTCCTTTGCACCCTTGACCTTGTTCTGTAGTTCCTGAAACCAAGCTTTGCTTTTTTTTCCTATTTCCTTCCTTATGACTAAGCTCTTGCTTATCCGGTAACGATCTTTATCATATTCTCTGAACTATGTGGAGGCTTCTCTTTCTCTGTCTTGTTCCTACCTGTCCTCCTGGGAACTGAAGTCTGGCCTTGGCCACCTGTCTGCCCCACTGCTGGCTGCTTGTCACTGTGCATGCCGCCTGGCACTCGCTGCCAGAAATGCCTAAGGCTCCGCACACGTCCACCTCAACATCCTTCCTTCCTGAACCTTGAGGTCCCTTCTGGGTCCAGCACACGCTGCCATTGACTGATTGGATCAGGACACAAAAATGTGCCCAATCAGAGCTCCACTAAACCAGGATCCAAGGCATTAAATTCCCAAGCAAGGAGCTCTATTTTAAGCTATATCAACCTCTTAATTAGACATTAGTTTTATTTACTGTCAATTATGCAGAAGAGAGCCCTTGCCCCATGGAGGATAAACGCCTCTCTGCACCCCCCTTTGAGGCCCACTTGTCTCTGCTGATGACTTTATTAAAAGGCAAGGAAATCGGCCCACTTATTAGCATCACAGAAGGAATAGGATGTTTGCTCTAAATGCAGCTCCTGAGATCCCTTCTGAAACGGCAGATTGAGAAGAACTCACGGAGAGGCCAGGAATTCAACTGTCTTAGGTAGGGGGTGTAGCTGCAGGATCTGAATATTGGTATAAAAACACAGGATCAGAAATTTCAAGAGGATAAAAAAAGTCCATTGAGGTGACACCCACCCATCGTTAAAAAACTGCATTTCCTGTGCTTGTGCTAGGATTTGGAGACAGGGGGGACCATGACTTGGAGATCTCCGAATCCTGTGGAAGGTTCCTGCAGACTCACATTCTACCTAGAGGCTCGAGGCAGTGACTTCGTGACTCTGAGCTCTAGAAACACCTCTTGCCAAGGCTGCATCCTCAGCAGAGGAGTCTATTTCCTGCTCAAAAAGGGTCTTTGCTTCTTTTTTTTTTTTTTGGCGGTACGCGGGCCTCTCACCGCTGTGGCCTCTCCCGTTGTGGAGCACAGGCTCCGGACGCGCAGGCTCAGTGGCCATGACTCACGGGCCCAGCCGCTCCGCGGCACGTGGGATCTTCCCGGACCGGGGCACGAACCCGTGTCTCCTGCATTGGCAGGCGGACTCTCAACCACTGCGCCACCAGGGAAGCCCGGGTCTTTGCTTCTTGAGTGCTGATGAAAGATAATCTGTTTTTCTCTCTCACCAAATGCTGGCTTGCCCCCTCCTCCCCCAGCGTTCGTGCATGAACTGGGCATGACATGGCATAGTTTTTAAAAAGAGGCTTTCCCCATTTTCAATCCAGAAGATGAAAGTGTTTTGAGTAAAAAACAAAACAAACACGCACACACAAAAAGCCCACTGTCTTTGATTTCTCGTTTGCAAGTGGCATTTCTTTTTGGAACCGCAACACTTGGGCCTCACAAGCTGGGGGAGCAGTGACCCTGCTGAATGTAGGGGAGAATCCAGGCACCACAAACGTGGTTGCTCACGGCATTCAGGAAAGCAGGTTTCCGTTTCTGGAAAGTCGTAGGTACCAGAGCTGTGAGAGAGGAGCCCCCAAGCAGACATATGGCTGTGACGTCATCTCTCCTCATCCATGTGCACCCCTGGTGGCACCAGGGCCTGGCAGGTACCACATCCCAGGACAGTTGCTGGAAGGACTGCATCCACTGAACGTTTTATGCCCTCGTGTCCACCTCTCTTCTCTGACTCACTCAATGTGAGAACTTCACAGGAAACTAGACAGACTCATACAGAGCTCTGGGGACCCAAGAAACCAGAGGAGGCCTGTGGAAGGTCCCCGGCATACGTGAGGGGGGAGCAGGGATGGGCCGGGAGGCCAGGAACAGGAAAGAGGCTGAGGTGGGCAGGGGCAGGGAGCCTGCAGGGCCCCAGGTGGCTTTCGGGCATGTGGAGGGAACTTGACCGCAAGCATTTGGAGGCTGCCCCTTGGAGGCTGCCCACTCACTCTGCGGCAAGTGGGAAAGGCCACAGAAAGCCTAGAAAAAAACAAGGCAGAGCCCCAATGTCTAACAGACCTGGATCTTCCTCAGAAGATCCAGGAAGATAAGTAAAAACCTGATGACTTGAAATGACAAAAAGGGTGGTGAGGCACTGTCATTGGAAATAAGGAGCCTTCCGCAGACCCTGGCTCAGCGGAGGGTGGGATGAAGGAAACTCGGTGTCCTGAATCCAGGAGTGTCCCCCCTCCTGGGGCCCAAGTGTGAGTCGCAGGTGGAGGGGAGAGAAAGCCCCAGCTGTGGGTGGACATCTGGTAACCAGATTGTCACACTAGGTCACAGACACATCAGAGCGAACCCGGAAGGGCTGGGAGCAGAAATGGGGGGAAATGCTTTTTCTGAAGATGCAGGAATAGGCTGTAATCAGGTCTGTAATGAGCTCAGAAGCAGGCACGTGGAAGCAGCCCAACAGTCAGAGGTTTGTGAAAGAATATGGTCCCGCACTTCATTAACGAGACGAGCCATCCATCTGAGTGGTGGTGTCACCCTCTCCAGGAGGGCTCTGAGCTTCCTGACACACTCTCGCCCTCGGTGTCAGGCATGTGGCTCTGAGTGTCGCCCCCCCCCCGACTTTAAATTGCAATTCAAACCTCACCTCTTCAAGCAGCTTTTTTCCCCCCTCTACTGTCCGAGGGGATCTGAGCTCTGCCTGCGTTCTCACTTCCTGCCCGGAGCACTCCCAAGGTCAAGTGCCCATTGGAAGAACACTTGGAAATGATTCTCACCAGGAGTTACCCTGAGACCTTTTACTTCATGACAACTGTTAGAATGAAAAAAATATTAATTAGTACAGGCCTGCTGTAGGGATAAAAGACATGTAAATATCAACAGTAACAATTATTATTGAAAATGCAGTTTACACATATCTGTAAAATTCAAGCTCATTATCATGTAGTAGTAATGATAGCATAAATCTAAGTTAACTTCAGTTCAGATGAGCAAATAAACTTCACAGTGGAATGACTCTAATGAATTTGATAAAAGCCCTTCCCTGTTAACGGGTTCTTAGCCAAAGGTCAGTTTTTAATTAGGATATAAATTTCAGGTATATTGATAATACACGTGGAAATGGGAAGGCTTCAATCCAACAAACATGTACGGTTGCATCCTATGCATTCGGTGCCAATGGCCTATGAAGATGAGCACACTAGGGCCCCTGCCCCTGAGGCTCCTACCATCTGGAGAAGATGACTTGAAAATATTTGGAAGCAAAAGGTAACAGGAGAGAGAGAAGTTGAAAATACGCGACAAATAAAGTAAACTTTTGGAGGGGGCAATGGAGAAGTGGATACCGACCAGGGTTCTTGGCCTTCCCCAACGAATAGAAATTGGTCAGAGTTCAGACAAGAAATTCAGGCCAGGCTTTATTGGGGCCCCTGCTGCAGCAGAGGGGAGTGAACACAAGTAACAGGCTTCCTTGCTCGCCCGAGGTGGGGCCAGCTGGCTCCTTATACAGGGTGAGGGTAAGAATGTGTCCAGGGGTCGGGCTGGAAGGGTGGCTTAGGCGGCTTACCCACCACTTTGGTGAAGGGGGCATGTTGAGTGCAGGGGGCATGTGTGGTACCCTGATTTAGAAGTGGCAGTTGGGTTTTTTTGGTCTTTTTGTATCTTCTTGTCCATAATTCGCACACAAGTGTGCATGCACTCAGTTATTTTCAGCCCCTCATAGTTTCTTTGTATTTTGTTGCTTGAGGAGACGTGTGTCCAGGTGCAAGCACTGCAGCAAATGGTCCCAGGTTCCAGCATGTCTCAAAGCCATGCTTCTCAAAGTAGGCCCCAGGCTGTTTGCAGGAGTCCCAGACTTCTGTCTTCTGCACCCGCACGTGAAACCCACCAAATCAGAGTCCCAGGAGGGAGCCTGGGAATCTTCATTTTACTAAAACCCTCAACTGAGTCGCCTATTTATAAAACTGGAGAACCACTGCCTATTACTCCAAAAGCAGGGTTTAAAAGTGCCGTTCTGAGGCCACCCCCTTATTTCACAGGGGAGGCCCTTGAGTCCCAGAGGGATGGAGACAGAGCACAACTTTATTTCACCTCCATGCATGCCGAGTCCATGCCAGGCTCCCAGGGACCAGTTCCAGCTGCCCGCAGGGAGTTACCTTCGGCATCTCAAAGTCCAGCATCAAATTGAATTCACGCTGTGTTCCTGCCACACCTGCCATCCTGGGGTCAGCAGTGGCCTCCTGGAGGTCCCAAGTTTGGACTTCAGACCTGAGCTTGTGCTTCGACCCGTGATTGGAGGTGACTCCCTGCTCCTCCTTGGCTGCCTGGTCAATGTCCATCTCTTGGCACTGTCACTGGTGTTAATTACAGACCCTCTCCAATATCTCATCCCATCAGACCCGTGACAGTCATGCTGCACTGATACCTGCATTCTCTGACCCTCATGGCAGAGGCAGGGTGTACACACGGGTGGTCTCCAGTCTTGGTAAAACATCAGCACCACCTGGGGAGCCTTTGAAAAATAGGTGGGACCTGGTGGGAGATTCTGCTTTAACTGGCCTGGGATGAGTGCTGGACGTTGGTATTTTTCAGAAGCTTTGCCCACTGCCCTCCTTTTGTAAATCTAATATGCATCAAAGGTTAAGAAATCCTGCTCTAATGTGAATAGAGCCAGTTAGGGATGCTTCTGTTTCCTTAGCCAGACTGTAAGATGCGCCAGTGTGCACACAGCGTCCTGTTCACCTTTGGATTCCATCTCCCCTAAGATGCGCCAGTGTGCGCACAGCGTCCTGTTCACCTTTGGATTCCATCTCCCCTAAGATGCGCCAGTGTGCGCACAGCGTCCTGTCCACCTTTGGATTCCATCTCTCCTAAGATGTGCCAGTGTGTGCGCACAGCGTCCTGTTCACCTTTGGATTCCATCTCCCCTAAGATGCGCCAGTGTGCGCACAGCGTCCTGTTCACCTTTGGATTCCATCTCTCCCTTCCTTTCTGTAATTATTGAATGTTTATTGAGCTTCCTCAGTCTGCTGGGCATCAAAGATATTATGTTTGTCTCACTCTGTCTTGCACAAGATGGTAGCTATATATAGATGTGACATCATTCTTATTCTTATGATTTATCCCTTTTAGACCATAATCTCCAGAAAGATCAATGCCTAGCTTTATCACAGAACCCTACACTTTCACTTCAGCATCCTACCCCTCCAAGGGGAAGCAGCGTGTAGTGCAAACCACACTTACTTTTGTGACAGGCTGACCTGTGTTCAAATGCAAGATCTGCCGCTTCCTAGCTGTGTGCTTAAGCAGGGAACTTAAACTCTCTCTGAACCTCGGTTTCTTATCCACTAAAAATGCTATCTATCTGTGGGATTGTTAAGAATTACAGATGGACCAGAAGCCAGCCAGGTGCTCCCAGTGACCACCCATCAACGTGCAGCTTTGTTTCCCACCAGCAGGCAGCAGGCCAGCTTTTCCGGGTGCGTCCATGGTGGTCTGGATTGTGCCAGAGAAAGTCACAGGGAAGGCAGGAGCTGCTTCTCTCTGCTCACAGGATTAGGCAAAACATAAAGAGAAACAGTTTACTAGTGATTTTTTTTAGTCAAATGAGAAAATGTTTGAGTGTATAAACATGCTCCAGTTTTTAAGATGTCCAGAAAAGATTAGGTGGAGATGCTGTTCAAAAATATGGGAAAGTCAGCAATCACCAAAGAAAAAATACTTGAAATAAGAAGCGTTGGACGAATTTGGGTGGCAAGTGACAACAGAGGTAGGATGGGAAGCAGAAGACTAATCCTGGCTCAGCTACTAACTAGCTGTGAAGTTTCAGGAACAATCCTAGCCACATTTTATTGATTGATTAAATCTTTAGAAACATGAAACACAATTAAAATGTTAGCTATTTAAAATCTAATTTTCTGAGAGTGAACATAAAACTTATTTTTCGTTTTATTTATTTAGCAAAACAGATCCAGATACTGGCATTTGACCACCTGCCACCAAATTTTCTCTCCTGACATGTGTCCCGTGGTTTTCCCTTTGGGTGTGAGTGTGAGCAAATCTGTTTGCTGCATTGCATGTCATGAAGCCCTGAATCTAGGTTAGACAATTTTGCAGCATCCTAATCTTTTCTTAGACCCAAACTGAGCAAGAGAGGCGCTTACAGATTTCCAAGATGAAGAGCTTTGTGTTTGAAACGGCTTCTAACATACTGATGTCATTTGACTTCTGCAGAAAATGTCATTTTTTTCATTTTTTCCGCTTTGTTCAGTTAGGTGCCCGCGGAGGTGGTTAATTGTTTAAGAGTGATAGCTAGAGTGGCTGGGGCTCTATTTCATACCTTTTTTTCTATTTCTTTTTCTTTCTTTTTAACCACTACACTCAATTGTAGAGTAATATAGTCCTTTCTTTAGTAAGAGAAGTAAAAAGATTTTGCAGATCTGTACCATTTTATGACAGATCTAACCCAAAGCCCTCTGTTTTTAAGTACCAATATTTTATTTTACCCCCAAGCCATCGTATTGTTCATTCCTCACCTGTCCTCATTCGCACCCCTGTGTGAGTCTGGCTTTATGAAAGTGACAGTGGGGTCTCTGAGAGAGACAGGACATCCTCTGTAAATTGCTCAAAGCAGGGCATCCAAAACATAAAGTCCCCGGGGACTGGTGGTTTTTCCCACAAGATGGTCCTGCCCCTTACTGCTTTCTGACTTGGCTGAAATCAAGAAGGGGATGTGATTATCTTTATTTTCCAGGCAGAAAGGTAAAACCAGGCAGTGACAAATCAATTCTCAGCATGGGTCTCACTCACTTCTCTCTGAGTGGGACCCTGTCCGGACAGTTTGTGTAAGCTTCTATACTTGTATAAATCCTTTGCTAATCTTTCTACTTGGTGTTGGTGATTCTCGGGTGTCCTTGGTTGGGACACGGGTCGCATTTACCGGGGAACTTGACTCCAGGCGTGTGGCTCCCGGACCGCAACATTTGGGGGCTCGTCCGGGATTGGACAGTGGAGGTTAAAGATCTGAAACAGGGTCCCTCCCTGTCTTTGGACTACTCAAAGTGGAGGTTAAAGATCTAAAACAGGGTCCCTCCTCCGAAGCCACCACCTGCTCCTTCCTCGGGTAAGTTTGCGACCCTTGGCTTGCCGGCAAGAAACTGGGAGACTCCATTGAGGCTTGTCGGACGCGACGTTAAGCCTGGAGTCAGGAGGAGTCCCGGGACGCCGCGATTCCTCCCTGGGAATTCAAAGTCGGTTTCGATATTCTTTGGTCCCGACTTTGAACTGGGATTGTGTCAAAACTTGTTGTTCTCCCCTTCTGTCTTTTGTCACTCGTGTGTGTGCTCTTGCATTTGCTTGGACACTTTGGCTTTGTGCTTGTGCTAAAACCTTTAGCTCAACAGAAATTTAACAATGGGACAAGGTATGTTCTGGATGCAGACCCCCCCTAAGCCTAGTTCTGGACCACTTCAGAGACTTCTGCCAGATCAGCAGGGAATTCGGGGCCTCTGTAGACCCGGAAACCCTCTGCACCCTTTGTGAATTGGAATGGCTGACATTTGAGGTGGGATGGCCATCCGGAGGTACGTTCTTTATTCCGGTTATAGATGCGGTGGAAGATATTGTCTTTAAGGCACATGATGATCAGATTCTCTATATTGAGTGTTGGCGGGGTCTCGTGGAGACACCATCTGACTGGCTGAGGCCCTGGTTGACCCCGCAGGGAACTGCCAACAGAAAGGAAACAAGATCTAAAGATAACATATGTGCCGCCAAGATGGGGGAACGGGAAAAAAACTAATGTTAAAAGCTCTAAGTCCCCACCCCCTCCTCTTGTAGGGGAGGGAGAGGAAGAAGAAGAAACCCCTCCTCCCGAGGCATCTGGGCCTCCCCCTCCCTATGTCCTTCCCCAGGCGGATACCGGCCCTGATGACGACATCCTCCCAGGTCGGCCCAGGAGCACTTGACTAAACCATGACCCACTGCTGTGCCTCTGCGGCAACAAGCACGTAGACCTGGGGAGGTACAGCCTTTTCTTACTTACGCCCCATTCTCCACAACTGATTTATATAATTGGAAATTAAAAAATCCTCCATTTTCTGAGAAACCACAAGCATTAATATTACTGTTAAAAACTCTATTTGTAACTCACCAACCGACCTGGGATGATTGTCAGCAGTTGTTACAGGTTTTGTTTACCACGGAAGAAAGAGAAAAAAATCATGTGGGGGGCCCGTAAACAGGTACTTGGTCCAGATGGATGGCCCACTGATAACCCCAACCTAATTGAAACCGTGCTCCCTAGTACCCAACCGGAATGGAATCCTAACACGGAGGAGGGACGAGGGGCTTAGGCCCGTTTTCGCCAGGCTCTGTTAACAGGGCTTCGGGCGGCAGCACGAAGGCCAACTAATATGTCCAAGGTTACAGAGGTGACCCAGGGAGCCACAGAGTCTCCAGCCGCCTTCCTGGAAAGGCTGATGGAGACTTAGGCCTTTGTGACACAGTCGGCCCCAGATATCCAAAGAAAATTACAAAAATTAGATGGTTTTGAAGGGAAGAACTTATAAACCGAGAAGAGACAGTTAAGACAGGTATTAAAAAAAGAAAGCATTCTCAGTCACTAGGCAATGTGTGACTTGTGCACAAGTAAACCAAGGGGCCAACTCACAGCACCAGGAACTACATCAGTATCAAGGCAGCGAGGCAGGCCGCTCTTGGGAAATGGACTTTAGCCTGATAGGAATTTTAAAAGAGGCCTTCTCCCTTAAGCTAAGTATTAAACAAAGGGGAAACCTTTGAGATACAAATGTCCTATCTGGTCTTCTAAGAAACCCTTATCTCTGCCATCTTTTCAAATGCAATTTAGAAAAAGAGGGTAAAGTAACTTAACACTTGACTTGTCAAGGATAAATAAAAATCCCAAGTGTCTTTTCTATAATCACTAGTAAAAAGGATTTAGCCATCTAGATTGGTGACCTTGACTTGTTCCATCTGCCAGAAGCCCAATTTGAATCCAACCCCTTGTAACTGATAGATTTTATGTTGTACCTGACTCAGGACTGAAATTTTGGAATGGGAACAATGAGACCTCTCTGTTTGTACTTTCATACGTATCTAAATGTGTGTTGTAGATGCATGGTATTGCCAAAAATTAATTCATAAAAGAGCTCTACTTAATTGGCTTTTAAAAAAAAATCAAACACTTACATAAATACTCAGAAGTAAAAAAATAATCTGGCCAGAATGAATTTCGGGTTCATGTCATCTGAAAATTATTCAGTACTCAACTGATATCTGGAATTGAAGGTGGCTTAAACTTGTTGGTTTAATATAGACATGTCTTTAGAGTCATCAATGTTGAGTATAATACTTCTGTTGTACCTAGGTTTCCTAACGGTCAAATAAAACCTTATTCCATCTGTTATAAATCTGTCAACAAGAAAAGTAACTCAATGTAAAAAAAAAAAACTTTTAAGGAAGGTAAGATGTATGTTTTCAGTAAAAGAAGGTGGGATGAATGAGAATAAAAAAATACTGAAAACAGTAATACATGATCAGGATTTTCTAAGATTGGACTGAATTTAGTAGGGTAAATGGATTTTATTAGGAATGGGCTAGAACAAGACCGGATTTGGTTTCTTCCCCCAAAGTATCCTTAAAATGCTGCTTTTGACAACAGACTGTGCAAGTTTCTTTGCATTTAAGTGATCTGTATTTGCTTTTGAGATCTTTTGTAACTTTGGTTAAGGAATAAGTATTGTCTCACAGTGACCTATGATCTTATTGGACCAACGTGGACACTAACAGACGGATTGACTGGGCAAACTTTAGCCCAAAACGAAACATACCTCCTGAATACGGAAGACCAGGAATCAAGGATTTGATTAGTTCCTAGAAAAAGGAGGGAATGTGACGAAAGAAACGGAAGTACAGCTTCAGGGCTAACAGCACATTTTGGCTTCTGTAAGAAACTTGCTTGCTTGCTTGGGGCGGGAAGAACCGGGTTCCTGATTGGCTGATTCAAAATTAAACAGCTCCCTCCCGCCTTGGGGACTTCCCGCCCTGTGAAGGGTATAAAGGCCTCGCCCGACTGTTAGTCGGGGTCTCACTCACTTCTCTCCGAGTGGGACCCTGTCCGGACAGTTTGTGTAAGCTTCTATACTTGTATAAATCCTTTGCTAATCTTTCTACTTGGTGTTGGTGATTCTCGGGTGTCCTTGGTTGGGACACGGGTCGCATTTACCGGGGAACTTGACTCCAGGCGTGTGGCTCCCGGACCGCAACATTTGGGGGCTCGTCCGGGATTGGACAGTGGAGGTTAAAGATCTGAAACAGGGTCCCTCCCTGTCTTTGGACTACTCAAAGTGGAGGTTAAAGATCTAAAACAGGGTCCCTCCTCCGAAGCCACCACCTGCTCCTTCCTCGGGTAAGTTTGCGACCCTTGGCTTGCCGGCAAGAAACTGGGAGACTCCATTGAGGCTTGTCGGACGCGACGTTAAGCCTGGAGTCAGGAGGAGTCCCGGGACGCCGCGATTCCTCCCTGGGAATTCAGAGTCGGTTTCGATATTCTTTGGTCCCGACTTTGAACTGGAGTTGCGTCAAAACTTGTTGTTCTCCCCTTCTGTCTTTTGTCACTCGTGTGTGCGCTCTTGCATTTGCTTGGACACTTTGGCTTTGTGCTTGTGCTAAAACCTTTAGCTCAACAGAAATTTAACAATGGGACAAGGTATGTCCTGGATGCAGACCCCCCTTAAGCCTAGTTCTGGACCACTTCAGAGACTTCTGCCAGATCAGCAGGGAATTCGGGGCCTCTGTAGACCCGGAAACCCTCTGCACCCTTTGTGAATTGGAATGGCTGACATTTGAGGTGGGATGGCCATCCGGAGGTACGTTCTTTATTCCGGTTATAGATGCGGTGGAAGATATTGTCTTTAAGGTACATGATGATCAGATTCTTTATATTGAGTGTTGGCGGGGTCTCGTGGAGACACCACCTGACTGGCTGAGGCCCTGGTTGCCCCCCGCCGGGAGCTACCGACAGAAAGGAAACAAGATCTAAAGATAACATATGTGCCGCCAAGATGGCGGACGGGAAAAAACCTAATGTTAAAAGCTCTAAGTCCCCGCCCCCTCCTCTTGTAGGGGAGGGAGAGGAAGAAGAAGAAACCCCTCCTCCCGAGGCGTCTGCACCTCCCCCTCCCTATGTCCCTCCCGAGGCGGATACCGGCCCCGATGACGACATCCTCCCAGGTCGGCCCAGGAGCACTTGACTGAACCGCGGCCCACTGCTCTGCCTCTGCGGCAACAAGCACCTAGACCAGGGGAGGCACAGCCTTTTCTTACTTACGCCCCATTCTCCACGACTGATTTATATTAATATCACTGTTAGAAACTATATTTGTAACTCATCAGCCGACCTGGGATGATTGTCAGCAATTGTTACAGGTTTTGTTTACCACGGAAGAAAGAAAAAAAATCATGTGGGGGGCCCGTAAACAGGTACTTGGTCCAGATGGACGGCCCACTGATAACCCCAACCTAATTGAAACCGTGCTCCCTAGTACCCGACCGGAATGGAATCCTAACACGGAGGAGGGACGAGGGGCTTTGGCCCGTTTTCGCCAGGCTCTGTTAACAGGACTTCGGGCGGCAGCACGAAGGCCAACTAATATGTCCAAGGTTACAGAGGTGACCCAGGGAGCCACAGAGTCTCCAGCCGCCTTCCTGGAAAGGCTGATGGAGACTTATAGGCTATGGACCCCCATAGACCCTGAGGCACCAGAAAACAGGCAGGCGGGCAATTAACTTGGCCTTTGTGACACAGTCGGCCCCAGATATCCGAAGGAAATTACAAAAATTAGATGGTTTTGAAGGGAAGAACTTATAAACTGAGAAGAGACAGTTAAGGCAGGGATTAAAAGAAAAAGTATTCTCAGTCACTAGGCAATGTGTGACTTGTGCACAAGTAAACCAAGGGGCCAACTCACAACACCAGGAACTGCATCGGCATCGAGGCAATGAGGCAGGCGGCTTTTGAGAAATGGACTTTAGCCTGATAGGAATTTTAAAAGAGGCCTTCTCCCCTAAGCTAAGTATTAAACAAAGGGGAAACCTTTGAGATACAAATGTCCTATCTGGTCTTCTAAGAAACCCTTATCTCTGCCATCTTTTTAAATGCAAATTTAAAAAAAGAGGGTAAAGTAACTTAACACTTGACTTGCCAAGGATAAATAAAAATCCCAAGTGTCTTTTCTATAATCACTAGTAAAAAGGATTTAGCCATCTAGATTGGTGACCCTGATTTGTTCCATCTGCCAGAAGCCCAATTTGAATCCAACCCCTTGTAACTGATAGATTTTATGTTGTACCTGACTCAGGACTGAAATTTTGGAATGGGAACAATGAGACCTCTCTGTTTGTACTTTCATACGTATCTAAATGTGTGTTGTAGATGCATGGTATTGCCAAAAATTAATTCATAAAAGAGCTCTACTTAATTGGCTTTTAAAAAAAAATCAAACACTTACATAAATACTCAGAAGTAAAAAAATAATCTGGCCAGAATGAATTTCGGGTTCATGTCATCTGAAAATTATTCAGTACTCAACTGATATCTGGAATTGAAGGTGGCTTAAACTTGTTGGTTTAATATAGACATGTCTTTAGAGTCATCAATGTTGAGTATAATACTTCTGTTGTACCTAGGTTTCCTAACGGTCAAATAAAACCTTATTCCATCTGTTATAAATCTGTCAACAAGAAAAGTAACTCAATGTAAAAAAGAAAAACTTTTTAAGGAAGGTAAGATGTATGTTTTCAGTAAAAGAAGGTGGGATGAATGAGAATAAAAAAATACTGAAAACAGTAATACATGATCAGGATTTTCTAAGATTGGACTGAATTTAGTAGGGTAAATGGATTTTATTAGGAATGGGCTAGAACAAGACCGGATTTGGTTTCTTCCCCCAAAGTATCCTTAAAATGCTGCTTTTGACAACAGACTGTGCAAGTTTCTTTGCATTTAAGTGATCTGTATTTGCTTTTGAGATCTTTTGTAACTTTGGTTAAGGAATAAGTATTGTCTCACAGTGACCTATGATCTTATTGGACCAACTGTTTTAAAACTTTTTGACAAACTTCCCAAATATCAAATTTTAATTGTTTCTTTTGATTTCCAGTTAACTTTGCGATACTTTAGAGGTCCCCTGAGGTATCTTAAAGAAAAATATTTAACTAAGATTACTTGGTATGTTAAACGTAATCATTCATAATTCTGGTTACTGTAACCAAGTTTCTTTATTGATTCCAAGGATTTGGACTGGATACAAAAGAAAAAGGGGGGGATATTAGATAACGAGAAGGAAGGAAAGATATAGATTACAGGGGGCCACTGGGACTCAACGCTGTTTTTGGACCACGGACAGGAAGGTGGACTTGGGCAAGCAGGCAGTCACCCACTCCTTCCTGGTCATGCCTGACTGCCCCTGTGGGGGCAGGACGGGGATCACCGAGTTTTTATTCCTGAGAACCTAGGCCTGATGTTGATTCGGCGCTTGCATGAGAGAACGCATCTGGGATCTACAGGGTTACATGAACTGTTAAAAACTCGTTTTCGAATTCCATAACCAGTTTCCCGAAGTAACCTTTTTACAATATGTGGATGATTTACTTGTGGCTGGAAAAACTGTGCGGGATTGTCTAACAGGAAGAAAAGGCCTAGTAAGGTTACTACAGGACTTGAGCTATAAACTCTCAGTTGAAGGGGCTCGGATTTGTCAAGAACAAGTGGACTTTTTGGGTTATACCCTAGAAGGAGGACAGAGCACTCAGGCCACCCTGGCCTTGCCAGCCCCTGCCACAAGGCGGGGGGAACTGAGAGAATTCTTGGGAATGGCGGGCTAGTGCCAGCTCTGAATACCCAGATTTGCAGAGCTGGCCAAGGCTCTATACGATGCCCTGGGGGTCGTTGGCTGGAGTGGCCCCGAGGCCACCAAGATTGGCTGGGCTGAGACACAAGGGAGGGCCTTCCAGGACATTGGAAGGGCTCTTGCCTCGCCTTCTGCTCTGGCACTCCCCAACCCTGATGTGGGCGAGAGACTACACCACAGAGGACATGGACACTAACAGACGGATTGACTGGGCAAACTTTAGCCCAAAACGAAACATACCTCCTGAATACGGAAGACCAGGAATCAAGGATTTGATTAGTTCCTAGAAAAAGGGGGGAATGTGATGAAAGAAACAGAAGAACAGCTTCAGGGCTAACAGCACATTTTGGCTTCTGTAAGAAACTTGCTTGCTTGCTTGGGGCGGGAAGAACCGGGTTCCTGATTGGCTGATTCAAAATTAAACAGCTCCCTCCCACCTTGGGGACTTCCCGCCCTGTGAAGTGTATAAAAGCCTCGCCCAACTGTTAGTCGGGGTCTCACTCACTTCTCTCCGAGTGGGACCCTGTCCGGACAGTTTGTGTAAGCTTCTATACTTGTATAAATCCTTTGCTAATCTTAAAAAAAAAAAAAAAAAAAAAAAATTCTCAGCATGTACATGTCCACTTCTGAAAGTGGAAAACATAATCCTGAGAGCACCCCATTGTTGGCCTTAAAAGTCAAAACATGCCAGCTAATCTCTAAGTGTCAGGGATTTTTAAAATCTCTGATGTACTATTTTTCAAATGGAAACTGGTGACCACTGGCTGACACATCCACTGGGTACGATGAGGCCTTAGGACAAAGAGGAGTTGGTGCTGAGGGTGCGGCAGCCAGCCTGAAAAGCTCTATTAGCCTCATGTGGCATCGATGTGAAACTGAATACTTTAATGACTGGGCTTCTCATGGGCTCTTGTTTTTAATTCTCTGGTCCCGAAAGAATAATGTTCTTCTCTCAATCGAATCTTCTTGAGGTAAGAAGGAGGTGAGCAAGGAGGTAACCGTGGGTCAGGAAGGGCTGGGGCGGAGCTTCCTAGGGGAAAGGACCATTTCCCACATAAGCAGCAGGCAGCTGAGGGCGGCCCGTGAGCACCGGGCTTCTGGAATCAGACAGCTTCTCCATCCCTATCACCTGTGCTGAGTCACTGACCTGATTTAAGTCTCATTTCCTCCTCTGCTTCCCTGCGCACGGATGGTTACTATGAAATGAGATCACCACATAAAACACTGAGTACGATGCCTGGCACATAGTGGACACTTACTAACGGTAGGCAATCTTAATGATTTTATCTCAATGTTTAACAACTTGTCTAGTGAGCAACAGAGGGTCAGTATATTTGGGGTGAGTGGGTGATACACGAATGACACACTGAATTGATTACAGCTGGAACCAGCTAGTGACTATCATTAACATCAGAAGTTTCTGACAGATAGAGGCCATCTGAGTTCAGAGGCATCCTCCCTACCCCTGCCCCCAGCACCTTGGTGTACACAGCCCATCCAGGCTGAGCCTGCGAGGGCTACCGTGGCCCTGGCCTTAAAAGATCTGGGACCCAGAGACAGAAGTGACCTTAGTCTGATAAAATTTATTGTCATCCAAGGGACCCTCTCAAGGAAATGACCGCTATTTCTCTTCGGACGATGATGCCGAAATGGATACTACCATGTGTTCTCCAAGAGACTCAGAGAAGTTCTGGTATGTCTGCAGAGCCAGGAGGAAGGTGGCAGGAAGCCATGTGCTCCTGTGGTCCATTCTCCTTTTCACCTTCCGGAGAGAGACCGATCGGGAGAAATGGAGGCAGTTTACAGCTTTCAAATGATAGTTCAGACTGAGGAGGAAATAGAATATGCCTCATCTGTCCAGGAACTATACAGTGTTGTGTACAAACATGCTCTTCCTGTGGAATCCCCACTATGAGATCCAGAAAGCATACTAGAACCTATTTCTCTGGGATATGTCTCCTCATGGATTCACTGGTCCATGAAGATCAAAAGATTATTTAAAACCTGCTATACGTCAGGCTCGGGAAATCTGAACACAAAACAGTTTCCATCTAGCAGAGCCTAGAGTCCAGAGGGAGTCGCACAGGTTAACAGAAAAATACAAAAAAATTAACATCATGCATGTGGTGTGTGTTGGTGGGGAGTATGGAGGGACCAATTCTGCCTGCCTGATGGGCTACAATAGGCTTTGATGAAATCAGTAAGTCTTGAACTGACTCTTGAAAGGTGAGTGTTTACCTGGCAGTCAGGGGTGAGAAGGGGAAACAGAAAGATTAGTCCAGACGCAGAGAGAAGCACGAGCAAAAACACAGGGGAAAGAAAGAGCCTGACCTCAGCCGGGCATCTGCAACCAGTTTGGCTAAAATCTGACCGAAGTGCAGGGTGGACGTGTCTGGAGATGGAGCAGTGGCTTCAGCCCTCCTTCAAGCCCCCTTCAGTTTTGCCCACTTGTCCTCCCCACAGCCAGGATTCTTGGTTACATGTACCAGAAACCAGTTCTGGCTGTTCTAAGCCCAAAACTGGTTTAAGGAGTTTCTAGTTAAACAAGGTAAATTGAATTCATGTGCTTACCTGTGCTCCCTACTGAAATTCCACTAAAAACATAGTAAGTCAGTATACACCAAAGTAGACTGCCTGCTGACCCCCGAGGCCCTCCACTCTCGGAGTTTCCTGTCGCAGATAGCCCAAGAGTTTTGAAGCGACTGGAAGAATGTGTTGAGTATGATTTTTTGGAACATTTGGAATGTTAACCTTGTAAGACAGAATTTGTTCAATCCATTTACTGAGACTTTGAGAAACAAAGTCTCAATATTTTCAAAACAAAAAAGGAGTCAGGATAGTGCTTTTAAATAAGTCTATCTTAATTTTGAAAGTAAGTTTCAGATAATTTTTCTGGTGGGCAACAAAACACACCTCCCTGAATGCCTTGTAATATATTTAGATTTGGTTTTATGTTTCTTCCTCAATTTATGTAAAGAAATAAAATTAATATATCATATATATATGTAATTTTTAATGGCATAAATACCCAAGGACAGTGAAAATAGGAAAAGAGATAAGATCAAAAATTTGTTAGAAGCTGAAAAGAAAATGGTTTACTGGTCATCTGACCAGAAGACCTAAGGAAAGAGAATTCCTTCGAGAGAGAGGTAGGGAAAAGCTGTTATACAATTTGGTTTGCACCCCAGAAGACCCAAAGGCTCAGGAATTGGTGGCACAAGGTAACTCTGGAAGTGGGGTCAGGGTGGGGCTTAAAATCTGCTAAGCAGTAATCGGACCTCCAAATCCCCCTTCTACTCTGAAGAGTCAGACAGCTGATAATCCTCACTGCCACCCATCAGAAGATTGGGTATTTGTTCTTTGGAGAAGGCAAAACAAGAATCTCTGGGTTGGAGGAAAACAGGCACGGATGACGGTGGGAAAATCTTTGTAAAACAAAGAATTGAATAATGGTTATATATTGGATTCTGGAAACCTCAGCCCTCTTCCTGTAATTAGCTCCCAGAATGCTGGCACCTAGGCTTATACCCTCCAAGCAGAGGATAGAAAGTTGTTGTTTTTGATCAGCTCACAAGAATAGACCTATGGATGCTAACATAGTAATACACTAGCCCAGGTGGAACTCACCCATATGGGGCTTCCAGCTCAATTTTTAGTGTCCTACCCTTATGGACAAGAGGACAGCCTCTTCTGTCATATACCAGACAATTGAGGAAAGCTCCAACATGAAACTCGGAGACTATTATAGGTTGAAACGTACGGCGCCCCTGCCAATTTCTATGCTGAAGTTCTAACCTGGGTGTTTCAGAATGTGACCTTAGTTAGGAATAGGATTATTGCAGATATAATAAATTAAGATGAGGTCATACTGGATTAGGATGGGCCCCTAATCAAATATGGCTGATGCCCTGATAAAATGAATGTCATGTGAAGAGAAAGAGACACCCATAGAGGGAAGTTGATGTGAAGAGGCACAGGGGGAAGACAGCCACGCACAAGCCATAGAGAGAGGCCAGGAACAGATCCTTCGCCCAGAGGCCTCAGAAGGAACCAAGGCTGCCCACACCTCGGTTTCAGACTTCCAGCCTCCAGAACCGTGAGACAATGCATTTAAATTGTTTTAGGTCTTCCAATTTGTGGGGCTTTGTTATGGCAGCCCTAGCAAACTATCAATGGTACAGAGCCCAAGGCAAATAATGAGGATAAAGAAACTTGGGGGGAACAAAATCAAAAGCAAATTCTAAGATTAAAAATTAGGAAAAAAAAAAAAAACCTAACTATGGTCAATATCCTCAAGAGATAAGAGAGATTTTCCATCCATAATACCAAAACTGTGTGCTCTTAAAAAGTAACAGAGAACTAAAATGAGCTATTGGAGATCAAAAACAAAATTTAAATATTTTTATAAGTCGAATGGAAATATTAAAAGGGATAAGTTGGCTTCATACCCCAGAAGACAGATTTTTACAAATCAAAGTGATTTTTAAAAAAAGAGAATATAAAAAAATAATCAGAGGAGAAAACCAGGAAGTCTGATATACAAATAAGAGCCCCAGAAAGAGAGAACAGAGGAAATGGACAAAGGGGTACCAGTGATGCAGGACTTCAAGGATGTTTCCCCAAACTGAAGCTCTTGTGCTTCTAGATTGAAAGGGTCCAGGCACTGCCCAGCACAGTGTGTGATAAAAGACCCAGAAAAAGCGTATCATCATGAAAACATGCACAGAAGACAGAATGAACATTTTTAAAGGTGCTGGAAGAGGAAAATAGGTTATATACAAAATGTCAGGAATTGGAATGATACCAGGCTTCTTAAGAGCAGCCTGGAAGATACAAGATAATGAGTCAATGTTTTTTAAATCGTATGCCAAGTTTCCCTCATCTCGATTTCTATTCCCTACCAAATTACCCATCAATTGTGAATAAAATGCTTCAGAAATTTTACCTCACAAGTTCTTTCTCTGAAGCTACTGGAGAGAAAGGTACCGTTCCATCAAACAGGAGAGTCAACCAAGAAAGAAGGGGGAAAAAAATGGTATCCAGGAAACAGGGGGTCCAATACCAGAGAGAGAGAAACGCTGTACATCAGGCCTGGAAAGCAAGTAGTGAAGGAAATATAAAACAGAGTAGAGGGATTCAGAAAGTATGTCTCCAAGAAGAATGGTAGACCAAAAGGACGTGTTCCCTAATGTGTTCTAATGTATTGAGATGAGAGATCCAGTCCTACTGACAGGTTTGGCGATAGTGATGGATAATGGGACACATGCAAAGGAATGAATGAGGCAATTATTAACTCCAGTGGGGGACGGGGGGTTGTAAAATGTGGGGACGGTAATGGTGGTATAGTAAATATGCAGCTATAAATAACTTTTCATGCTCCTAATAATATAAACATTGAAAGTGTAACCAAAAATGAAATAAATCACATTTCAACGACAGGCGAAAGGGTGTGTATGGGCAGAAGAGAGGGCTGCTATTTTATAATAATAAGTATTTTAGAACAAAATGGTGCACATTAACACAAAATTTTGGGCAACTATTGGAAGGATACAGAGGGCTCCCAGACTCTGGGGAGGGCAGGCTTGGAAAGTGGGGGGGTTAAGGGGGCGCTCTAGAGGCTAGGGACCCAGACACATGGTAGACACAGGGCAAGCATGCTGCCTCCACTGCTGACCCCCACCCGCTCCTGTGAGCAGCTGAGTATACATTCCAAGTGTCTCTGGCCAAGTCTAAGGTCAAGGGCGCAGACCCCGGTTACCAGTGGGTAGGAGAGGAAGAGTTTTCCCCCTTCAGCTTTCACAGTTAGCTGTAGTTTCTAACACTGAGGAACATCTACCCTAGGGAGGTTAGAACCAAGGGCAGTTAGTGGGGTATAGAAAGGAGGGAAGGGGCACCCATCCCTCCATGTTTGTAAAACTGGGAATAGCAGAGTATACACGCTCCTTGCAAGCAGGGGTGGTTCCCAGCTGGAGGTGTTACTGCCCCGGGTTCTTGGACTTCTTAATCAATAGAAATTGACAAGAGGCCAGATGGGAAATTCGGGCAAGGCTTTATTGGGGCTTGTCCTGCAGTGCAAGGGAGTGAAAACAAGTAACAGGTGACCTTGCTCGATCCCTGAATGAGGGTGAGGTGGTCCCTTAAATGGGGTGAGGTTAGGGGTGTGTCCAGGGGTCAGGCCAGAGGCGTGGCTTAGGGGGTTTGCCCACCCCTTTGGTGGTGGCGTGTGCAGGTGTGCCCTGTGGTGAGGTGGTCCCTTAAATGGGGTGAGGTTAGGGGTGTGTCCAGGGGTCAGGCCAGAGGCGTGGCTTAGGGGGTTTGCCCACCCCTTTGGTGGTGGCGTGTGCAGGGGGCATGTGCCCTGTTTTTGCTCCTGGCTCTTCACAAGTGGCAGTTGAGTGTTTTTGATCTTTTTGTATCTTTTGTCCAGAATTTGCCCCAACTGTGCATGCACACAGTTATTTTTAGTCCCTTATAGTTTCTTTGTATTTTGTTGCTTGAAGAGACGTTTGTCCAGGTGCAAGCACTGCAGCAAAGGGTCCCAGGTCCCAGCCTGTCTCAGAGGCAGCCATCCTGCAAGTGGAAAAATCTCTGTCATGTGTGTGCCCTGCAGCTCCTGGGAGGTGATAAGCCTGGGGAACTTGCCTGGCCTGGGTGTGGAGGCCCTAAGGTTGTGCCTGAGCTCAGAGGAAAGGAATACAAGAAGAGAGAAAACAAACCTATGGTTACCAGGGGGTAACGGGAGGAGCGGGATAAATTGGGGGATTGAGATTGACATTACACACTACAATATATAAAATAGATAACTAATAAGGACCTACTGTATAGCACAGGGAACTCTACTCAGTACTCTGTAATGGCCTATATGGGAAAAGAATCTAAAAAAGAGTGGATATATGTATACCGGATTCACTTTGCTGTACACCTGAAACTAACACAACATTGTAAGTCAACTATATTCCAAACAAAACAGAACAAAACAAAATCTCAGCTACATCATAAAAAGAGAGAGAGAGAGAGCAGTTGCCCAGAGTATGGGAGGGAGAGTGATAATAAAAATGAGAAGCTTCATCATGTGTCTCTGTTCTTTAGATAATATTCAGGGAATTCCCTGGTGGTCCAGTGGTTAGGACGCCACACTCTCAATGATGAGGGCCCGGGTGCAATCTCTGGTCAGAGAACTAAGACCCCACAAGCTGTATAGTGTGGCTGAAAAAAAAAGAAAGAAAGAAAAGAAAAAAGTTTAGATAGTATTCAGGAAAATCAAAACCCTGTTTATTTATTTTCCTCCAACCTCAACCATTCCCAGATTTCATCAGTGGTAAAAGGGTGGCAAGTATTATTATTATTCCCATGTAGTGGGTGGAAAGTTGAGGCAGGGCTCACAGGAAACCGGAAACCCCAACCTACCAGACAGGAAATGAAGAGGCAAGTCAGTGGTGTTGTCGGAGAGCAGTTTTATTCTGTAACATTTCCTTTCATCAGAGGAGCAGTTTGCTTTGGATATTCTTTGCTGTCATGTTTTTATTAACACACTCAGAAATATTTGTTGAGGGTCCACTGTGTGCCAGGCATGAAATATAAAAATGAATAGGACATGAATTAGCCTGGCTTTCAGGAGCTTGCAGTCAGTTGGAGGTCACAGATCCAGGAGCGGAGGAGGATACTACAGTGTGAGTGG
>NW_006774406.1:1344239-1397358 GCF_000442215.2 Lipotes vexillifer | reverse complement strand
GGGGGGTGATGGTGGGGGAGGGGCAGCCCCCATCCCAGCCGGCAGGGGTCAGAGGAGGTCTCCTGCTGGAGGGGAACCTGGGCTCAGGCGGAAAGGGTGATGAAGGGTGCTCTGCAGGACAGGAAGGCGTCTTCTAAAACTGGTATGCCATAGGCAGGAAACACTCACAGGGGCCCCAAGTGCTTCCAGTTTACCCGTGACATCTTTCTTAAAGGAGGAAGAGCTTGGAGGGATCAAGGAAAGAGTCTCCATTACTCCTCCTTCGACCGGCTCTCCCCTGCACGTAGTGGTAGGGAGTGTCCAACACACACTACTCACTGCGACACACTGTGAGCGACCACTAATCACCCTGAGACTAGAACTTGGGCTTTTCCCACCCAATCCACTCCGGAACAGACTAGGAAATGGCCAACGGTGGTGGCAGGGGGGTGGGTTGTCTTAACATCAAGGGCAGCATGACTGAACTTCTTTTAATCTCAGAACTCTTCAGAAAGGGAAGAGTGAACACAGAAGGCTATTATATCACCAAGAGAAAGAAAGGAAATGTGTTTTGTCTGAACAGGATCTGGGGGTGCAAGAGAAAATATCAAACCATGACTAGACCCCTCTTCTAATTATAGCATGAGTGCAGCATGTGATCCGGATGGCTCCTTGGAAGCCCCAGTGGGTATGAGATAAGCATGACTGAGCTGCCCTGTGTGTGGCTATTCTTCCCCTGACAGCTGGCACTCTTTGCTCATCCTTAATCTTGAGCTGTTGTTAATGGAGTGTGGGATTCGTGAAAAGGCCTCCTTTTAGCTGCCTCATTCCATCGGGCTGTTAGTGGGGTTGACTCAGGTTTCCAGGTGAGAGATGGGGAGGAAAGTGGATGCTGGAGGGACAGGGAGGTGTGATAGAGGAGACAGGCAGCCTGGCAGGTAGCATAATGTAGCATTTTGGTTGATCTAGACTACCCAGGCATTGGAAAAGTTTCCTGGAAGCTTAGAGACACTTGCCTTTGGGGGTGACATATGTACCCCAGAGTTAGAGAAGCAACTGGCCTGAACGGAGAGGACACTGGCTTGTTGGGACAGGAACACATCACATCTCTAACCTTTGGGGTTGGTGGTGAGAGCAGTAAAGCACGTGTGTTAAATTAGGGCACTTCATGGTCTGATGGCTCCAGGAATGGATTTAATGTAAGTACTCTTTAAAAAAAAAGTTACAACCAATTGCTGGCATGAAAAACCAGAATTTACCACTTGTGTTCTCAGTTACACACACAATCAAAGCCTCACACGAGCTGTCTCAAATAACTTTCCTAGAGATTCTCCTCTAGTTATCTGAAAGTGTAGGCAGGCTAACCCCCGCACTGCATGGAAAGCACATTCTTTCAAAAACAACACAACTGTCGGAAAAGAATTAGATTACCATCAGCTGAGAAGCCTTGGACCAAAGGCCAGTTGTGATTTCTTTTTGCAATAAGGATGCTGGGATCTGATAGTGGGTCTGGGCACAGCAGAGGTCTCAGATAAGCAGACCTTTCCAGTCTAGTTCACACAGAGAGGGCAGAGGCAAGACGGTTCCAGGGACTCTGCTGGACATCAGCCTGGAGTTATAAGCCTCGGAGCTCTGAGCTGAATCTGGAATCAACCAGGAAACCAATGCAGCAAGCACCGAATTTGATCAGGACAAGCTTCGAAGTTTATTCAGAATGGTCTCACAGTATTAATCAACTACAATTTTCGTGCTGTCAGAAGTAGGCAGAGTAAGTTTTGATGGTCTAGATGTGATGACAACACGGATTATTACTGTAAATGATGCTTGTGGAAGAACAAAATGTCTTCCAATTAGAAATGGGCTGAAGTAATGTGACTCAGAGACACAATTAGGTAGTTTCCACTTACAAGGACAAAGCTAAGTGGAGATTCGAAGATATTAATCCGTTAAACCGAACCCCAAACCCATAAAAATGACTCTATAGAAAGCTTGGCTGAAAACTTCATTCTGTGACCTTTGATTATAAGTGAAGTCACTCTCCCAGCAGTCAGTTCTCTGCCTGTCACCTTATCAAGGGGAAGTTTCAGTTTTCAGACTTACATGGAGCCTTGAGTGGTTTTGTAGCTCATTCTTTTATCATAACCTCCTTTCCCCCTGTCTTAGGAGTGTGTCCCCTAAGAGTCTAAGGGAGGAGAGAGAAAAGCTCTCTTCACCTCCATTAGTCTGTCCAATCCAGTAGGGTTTCATCATCCTGTATTTGAGAATGCCAAGCTGCCTCGTAAAATTAGCCAGTTGTCTGAGAGATGGGCCCAGCTGTTTATGCTCCACTGATAGGTGATGAGGTCATACTTTCAAGCATCCTCATCACACTCACCTTCTATCAGCAGCTCCTCTGGTGGTCCATTCCCTATACACAAGTAAATACACATTATAATTAATGAGCCACCCCCAAGTCCTAAATCTACAGCATCACCCCCATTCCATTTAAACATGGCCCTGTTATCCTTTGGGTTATGAAATTGAGGGAAACCACTGGCAAGTATGGGAGAAACTGATTTCGTCCATCCAACTCATGATTACGCATGTGCTTTGTCATTTACAGGGAAAAGAAAATAGTACTTATCATTACTAGTTACCTAGGATCTATTTCCCTCAGTGCTTAAGCACTGCACAGTAGGAAGTTGGATGCTCAGGAAGTTGGTATATATTCAAGCCATTAGGTCAAGCATACTAATTCTGAGGATTATTATTGTACCGGATATGCCCTGTACATAATACATTATTATGTATGAGGCATGTTTAGAAGGAATAATATCGATGGTTTGCATGCCCATCAAGCCCAGCTACCATTTGTCCATATTTAGAACCAAGAGTAACTCCTTGCTTCTGTGTCACAGAACAGTAGTAATATTTCAATCTTCAATTTTTTTTTTAGTTCTTTTATTTCACAAAATTTTGAGTTTGTTCTTTCTCTGACACAGTCTTCTAGATTTAGAATTCTTCCTGAGAACTGAATTTCCAAGAAGCCTGGATTATGCATGAGCTTTAGTAGATTATTAAGTATCACAGTGTTGGCAGGGAACCAAGCTGATGAGCATGATGCCATTAAAAACCAATTCGTAAATACTTTTGATGATTGAAAAACCAAATCCTTGATAAGAAACCACTGTAATTATGTTCAATAATTGCTGTTATAATCCAATAGTTCAATGTTGTATTAGTTACCTATTTCTGCATAACAATATTACCACAAACATGGTGGCTTAAATCAACACATCTTAGCTCAAAGTTTCTGAAGGTCAGGGGGCACAGTTGAGCTGGGTCCTCACTAGGCTCTTACCAGGTGTGGCCAGGGCCAGGATCTCATATGAATTTGGACTGGGAAAGAATCTGCTTCCAAGCTCGATCGGTTGTCAGCAGGACTCAGTTCCTTGCTGGCTATTGTTCTGAGGACTCAGTTCCTCGTGGGCTATTGTCCTGAGGACTCAGTTCCTTGCTGGCTATTGTCCTGAGGACTCAGTTCCTTGCTGGCTATTGTCCTGAGGACTCAGGTCCTTGCTCGCTATCGGCTGGCGGTCACTCTCAGTTCCTTGTCTCGTGTCTCCATATGACAGCTATTTCATCAGCCCTCAAGGGAGGCGTCAAAGGAGAGAGCCTACTGGCAAGATGGAAATTACAACCTTATGTCATCATCACCTTTGCCATAATTTACTGTTGAGAAACAAGTCACAGGTCCCACCTAAACTCATGGGGAAGGGATCACACGTGGGCATTTATACCAGGAGGGGAGGATCAGTGGGGGAATACCTTAGACTCTGAGCACCATGGAAATATTTAGTCAGAACAAAAGACTCAATCTCTTTAGGAAAGCCCCCTTTAAAAGTTTAGGTCTAAACCATAAAGGGGGGGGGAACCATATTGGTTGTAGCAGCTCAAAATAAAATTTTGCTGCAGGAGTAAGAAAGCAATAAATATACATGATCTATTATTCAGAGGGAAGAGTAAGAAAATAAAGTAGTGAGTTATTCTTTGTAAAGAAGTAAGGGCAAGAATAATTTAGCAAGAGTAATTCAGCACATAATTATTGAATATCTGTGTAACTTGTACTCTGTGCACTACAGATAGTGAAGAGATTGTGGGCATACAAAGAAATATCAAAATAAATATAATGTATGTTTTACTCAAGCTGGTTATAGCCATAGCAAACATTTATATTGACTTTATCCTTAGCCAAGCATAAATCTAGTCACTTTACATGTATCAGCTAATTTAACCTTCAGACAACCTTGTAAAGCAGGTGTGATCATTGTTGCCATGAAGATGAGAAAACTGAGGGGTTAGTGACTTGCCCAAAGGCACAGATCCAGAAAGTGAGGGAGTGTGATTCTAAAGTTCACACCCTGTGACAAGGGTCAGCAAACTACAGCCCACAGGCCAAATCTGGTCAGCCCCCTGCTTTTGTCAATAAAGTTTTATTGGAACAAAGGTGTGCCCAATTGATAACAAGTTGTCTCTGTCTGCTTTTGCATTATAGTAGCCAAACTGAGAAGTTGTCCACATGGCCTGCATGCCTAAGATACTTACTGCCTGGCCCTTTACAGAAAGTGTTTGCCAGCCTTGATATAAGCCACCACAGCATAGCGCCTTTTTGGTGAGAGAGAGACATATCATGTAGCCAGACTTCTAAAATACGAGGTGGAATATGAGCTACACAGAAGTACAAAGAAAATGGAATAATGTTACCGTGGCCTTCTTAGACACGGTGGTGGTGACTCTTTGTGTGTGTGTGTGTGTGTGTGTGTGTGTGTGTGTGTGTATCATTGTAGGGGAGGTGGTGTTAAGGTTCTCTGGCCATAAAGCTGAAGTGGAAACAAGAACAGCATAAGTGAAGACTAAAGATATGATAGCTAGCTTTGGCAGTTAGATAAAAAAGAGCAATTGGGAAAAAGATTTGTATCCTACAGTAGTTACCACAACTGAGAATAATATTACTGTGTTTATGCAAATAAGGCAGTAAAATCTAATTAAACATCTTTAAAAAGTCAATTTCACCCCTAAATTTCAACCCTCATATGTAAAGTAGTTTCTACCAACAGAAGAAAGCAAGAGCATGGGGAGATCACCTGAAGTCTGAGACTCCAGGGTGCTGTGCAAACATGAAATTGCCACTTGAGTTCTCAAAAGCCTACGAGGACATCAGCGTTAAGCTGACTACTTAAAGCCAGTGTTATGAGTCATCACGGCATCCATCTGTACCCGCTCTGTGCAATTTCTTTAACTCTTGCTCCTAAGTAGATTTTTTCTTATTTATTTGCCACTTAGCGGAATCACACCAAGGGATTCAGCAAGGGAACAGTCTTATTCAAAACATTTAAAATTGGGTGAATATTCACTTTGATCTCTTGTTTATTTCAATGTCTGACACCATAGTTCACTGCTGGGTGTTCCTGGTCTCAAACAGAAACAACCACCATCCCGTGGGTATTCCTTGAAAATGATGTGTCTTTTCTCTGGTAGCAAACATCAAACAGAGATAAAACTGTAAATAGAAAATTTAATAAAATGAAGACATGTTTGACCATCTTTCTCTGAAGGTTCAGAAATAGTTGTGTTTTATAAGCAGTACACGGCGTAATGCAGGCATATCCAAAAGATGGAGAGACATTCCATTACTTCAAGATTTCCCTTGGTGATCATAGCTACAGACTTTGCTGCTTTCCAAATTATTATTACATGATTCCTGCCTTTTCAGCCTATTTTGCTATCACTTACATGTTCTAGTTTGAACTCTGAGTTTATGTTTTCAGCAAAATAGAGGTAAGTTAAATGAGGTTGAAGGTTTTTGGAGTCAATTCAAGTCAACTGCTGTTAAATATGTAAGAAATTTATAGAATCAGTCTCACTTGCCAGAAGGAAAAAAAAAAATCTCTATTTGTTGCCCATGGGCATTTTTAAAGAGGCTCCTTAGCACCTCCAAGCTTTGTCTCAGCCACATTCGATTCCATTTCTAGTCACACACTTTTTTTTCCTTAAATATCATCCCCTTTCCCAAGGGAAGTTCAGATTATGCCAAAAAAACTTTAGGTACCCTTCCTGACAAAGCAGATATTCATTGAATATTGTATATTGTCTGGGTTCTCACCTGCTTCTTAATTCTTCAGCATTTCTGTCTATTTCACTCTAAAATGAGGAAAAGGATGAGGTTGACCCTGGAGGCCCGATTTTAATTCCCTATTAGAGTCTTGTTCTACCAGAACCAGGAGGAAGCAGAGTCAGAACGGTGACGGACGGACCAACCCAGCTGAACACTTCAATGTTCTTCTAGGAAATGAGATATTAATGGTCTGTAAAGGTGTTAAATACAGGCCTTCTCGACTAGAAACAGAAGGCTGGCTTTCCTTTCCATTTGCATTTCTTTCTTTCTTCAAAAGAAAGGTCTAAGTTTAATATTAAGAGAACTCCCACAAGTAAAAACGTTATCAGGGGATATCATAAAGCATCAGAAGACGAATCAAAGGTCTGGGCCTGGGTGAAAAGGAAATAAAACCCCAAGAAGGGGCAATGTAAAATATGCAAGAACAAAAGTATCAGACACCTGTGTACTATGTAGTGGATGATGTTACATTTCAAAATACCGATTCCTCTGCCCATATGCCCCTTTCTATGGATGTCTCCCTATGAGAGGATTAAGCATCTCTTCCCCGTTGATATCATGTTACTTGCTTTGACCAATGGAACGGAAGCAGAAATAACGTGTGTTCATCTGAACGCAGGCTTTGAGAGCTTTCTCGTGGCTCTGCCATGTTCTTGTTTCTCTCCACAAAGAGGTAAGCAAAGTTAGAATAGCTTAGTCTTCAGACTTTTAAATTTTTGTGCTGTTTCAATTTTCTATAATAGTTTCCTCTTGTTTCTACTTCGTTCTGCAGTAACATCCTTTCTGAAAACGTCATCCTGAAAGAAAAGGGGATGGCTGTTCAGAGCATCTCCCCGAGGACCAACCCCCCGAGGGGATGGAAAGGGGTGGTGGAAATTGAAGGGGAATGCTAAAGTAACGTGAAGTCAAACAACTGTGAAATGATTTCCAACTTTCAAATTAGCAAGTTTAATATAATATTCCCTGTAAGCAAATGTGTTAGGAAATGGTCACTCATGTCCTTCTGATGCAAATATAAAATAATGAGTTTTCTAGAGGACAATTTTGTAATATTTATCAAAAAGATCTAAAGCATGCATAGCATCTGAGGTAGTGAAATCCCCTGCAGGGCTGTATCCTAAGGAAATGATAATATATATGCATAAAGTCTACGTAGAAGGCTGTTCTCACCAAGAATAAGGGCTGAGGGGACATACTTCATAGGCTAAAACTGCTTATATCAGACTCGTGGAATTAATGGGATTTCTCGTACCTCCCTCTCCTTCCCCTTCTTTTTTGCTTATCTGTTTTTAAATCATTGCGAGAACTTCTTTTGTTTTTGTGACAAGGGGGGAAATATATTTCAGGAAAAAATTCAGAGGGAAATTCAGGGAGAGCTGATGTCCCTCTCAGGTAACATTTTCCCTCTGTGGACAATGGCCTTCCCTGTCCTATTGCTGCTAGGGGAGTGGCCTCAACACTGGGTGGGTCATGTCAGAGAGGAGGCTGGGGGCTGCCAGGGGAGCTAGAAGTGGCATGAGTCATCTTGTGGCCTCACCATGCAATTCACACCTGTGCTTGGGACTGGTGGGTGTTGCCCTGTAGAAAGTACCCTCTGAGTTCCCCAACCTACACAGATTCTCCAGGAACCCAAGATAAGAGGGAAGAGGGCACATGACATTCAGCCGTGGCCCAGGGCCCACTTGCCATGTGGCTCGCTGCCTGCTTTGCTTCAGGCTTATTCACAGTCCCACTTTCATGCCTGGACTAACTCCCTCTCCAGTTGGGTGGGTTTTTTGCTGCTGTTTCCTTGGTTCCATCCTGCTTCTGAGGAGTCATTAAGCTCCATAGGAAAACCATATTTAGGAGGCTGCACAGCTGCAGAGGCCTGTGGATAATGAGTGGTGAACAAATCTCCACATTTTTAAAGCTCAGCTGTTTGAAACACGCTGAATGCAAAAATCATTGGTGAGTTACAATGTGTTAAATGACTATAATTAAAGGCCTCTATATTATGACACAGTTCATGATATTTCATTGCAAAAATTATAGCCGGGGCACCTACAGTGGTGGACACTATATTTTTTATTCCTTTCTATGGAACTGAGGAAGAATGGGACAAAAGCATCATGGAAAGGTCATTGTGTTATAGGAAGAGTTTTATTATTTGGATTCTTTTAGCCTCTTCATAACCTTCGGCCACTGATTTTTGTACAATGTTGTACATTGTCTCCATGTTTTTCATCTATTGACAGAAGAATGGGGAGCAAATTACATTTAAACAAAATTTCCAGCAGCTGATCATGTCTAGATAACTGGTCTGCTGTTATTTTTCTAATTTGGGTTTTTTAGATAAAGCAGTTGTGAAAACAAGACCCGAAATACTAAACTCTCATTGAGTTCAGCATAAGATTGGCAGTTTGGGAGAAGAGCTTCCTGGTCAGTTACTAAAGCAACTTGATCACTTTCTCACTTAAATAAAAACTTCTGGAATTTCCCAGGATCTCTTATTACCATTTTGTACCTAGAAACCTATTTTTGATACAATTTTCTTTTCCCCTTGTACATATCTCTGAGTTCCACTGTATTCCCACTTAAAAACATCTAAGTTGGAGGACTAGTTCTTAATAATTTCTATAAATGGGTGAATGAAATTTTCAACTTATTCTTAAATACAAACCATAAGATTGATATTTGCTTTTTAGTGTGGCCAACTTATAATATTGTATTAAAACATAATGTATGAGCCTGATTTGACGTTTTTAGTGCAGTCATTATTCAGACTGTCAGTAGTCATTCTGCTGGCGTAAGGACCATAAGGTTCAGCTATCGTAGACGATAAAGGTTCCAGATCCCAACCTTGTTGCTGCCATTGATGTTCTGAACTAATCTTTTTATCTTTGCATCCTCAAGGAGAAAGTACAGCTCAGAAAGCCAAACTTACCATCAAGGATATGGAAAGAATAAACATAATATTTGTAAAACACTTTATGACTAGAGAGTGATATTGCACACTGCATCCTGAACTTGTTATCGAGTCCAAGCTTGATCTTCTCACTGCACGACAGGCCAATAAATCAAGAGACGAGTTGCTGGGGCAAGGAATAGCAACTTTATTAGGTAAGCCAGCAGACTGAGATGGTGGACTCATGTCCCAAAGAGCATTTACCCAAGTTAGAAGTCAGGCCCCTTTCATACTAAAAAGGAAGGGGGTGTGGTTTGTTGTTGAAAAACTGTTGGTGTCAGAATCCTTTGTTCTTGCATCTGTCCATGTAGGTCAGGTCATGATGTTCCTGTAAACCTCTAACAAGACAAATGTTATTCTCTGTTCTGCAACTTTTTATCTGGAGAGGAATGGAAAAGTGTTGTACCTTCAAAGGTCAGAGCCTTGAGAATGGGCTATCTCGTATATTTCAGGCTCTAGGCAGCATTCTTAACTTGCAGCAAAAGCAATGGAATACAAAGGTTAAAGTGCAAGGAACAGATCCAATTTGGGGTTAGATTTGTTCTTCCCTGTTACAAGCTTGATGATCCACTTAATCCCAAATTGGGAGCCAAAAAATGTGTCTCAACTGAGAAAACTGGCTCCACACCCCACTGAAGGCCGTGGTCCTCCGCTTCGATTTCCCTGGGACACTTTTGAGGCATTCAGCCCAGGCCTCACACTGAATCAGGATATCTGGGGGTGGCTTGTGGAATCACCATGTGTGATTCTTTATCTTCCTTTCAAGGGGAATGAAGAGTCTTTGCCCAACCCCTACCTGCCCCAAAGGGCACTAATGTTTTACATGAGTTCTTTATTCAGTCTTTGCAACACTGTCTTATTTTACAGATGAGGAAATCTAGATTTAGGATTCAGGTGCTTCACACTTGCCAATGTCCCAGTTTCCAAATGCACAGCCAGATCTAACCCAGCCCTCTGTGTCCCCAGACTCCAGGTCTGTTCCTCTGTGATTCTGCCTCCAAAAGCAAGCATTTAAAAACCTGGCAAAGAAAAAGGACCTGGCAAAGAAATGGAGGAGGCAACAGTGTCTTCGTACCAGCACCTGTTCCATCTGCTGTTTTCACCTGAGTCTCAAGCTCCCATGAACTGGTGGGAGTTTTTCAGGAAAGGCAATCTCTTGACTGACTGTTGATGAGTCAGGTCCACACCATCGCTTATCTGCGTTGCCTTCTACAGCTCTGTGTAGACAAACTAAAGGTTCAGAACAGATGCCAGTTGAACACAGGGTTCTGTTTAAGCAAGATATTTCCATGCACGGCCAATAGTTACAATGATTTGTGAATCTGGTTTCAAAAGAGTCTACTAAAATGAAAATCCCTTAGAACGGAGGGAATCCTAGGTCTCTATCCATAATGTAGTAAATATTTATAACAAAAAGTTTGTTTTGATGCTTACATGTATGCTATGACTGCACTTGAAGGCAATGAGGGCTTTTTCCAAAAGGCATTTATTTGGTTTTGGAAAAGATGTGTCTGTGCTTTTTGGTTTAATCACAAGCCTTCCTGGAGAGACAGGAAGATGATTGTCAGCTGGGGCTCAGCATTTATGGGGCAGAAGGTAAGAGTGAGAGAAAGGTGAACTTTCACTTATAAGGAGGAGAGAGAACACTGAGGAGAGAAGTTGGAGGACAATGTCACACAATGGAAAGGCAAGAGCTTTGCAGTTTGAAAAATCTGGGTTCAAATTCTGACTTTGCCTTGTATAAGCAATTATTTATTTAATGAGCTCTAGTCCTGTGCCAGATACTGAGTTAGGCATTAGGCACACACAGTTAAAAATGGAATGGTTCCCAGGAGCACACAGTCTAGAAATATACATACGTTTAAAAATGTTTAAATTTGCGATGGCTAAGCACAATGATAATGACCTTCATTGGGTACTAGGGAGGCAAATCTAAAAAGTCAGAGGAAAAGGGCACACCAGAAAGCCTTCCTGATTGGTGACTTTGGATGGTTTATGTAATTTCTAAACATCAGTTTTCTCAAGTTGATAATAACTATCTTGTTAAATTGTTGTGAGAATTAAATTAAGCTACATAGAGTGTCTACCGTGGTACCAGGCAAATAGTAGACTTTCTGTAAATAGCTATGATGCTAACAGTGATGATTGTCATGACAAAGATGATATTGACACGAAGGACAAATGGGTCCAAGGACAAGGAACTCTGGCAGTAGTCAGAAAAGCCAACTGTTTTGTCACTCAAAATTAGGCTACATGTCTGTTCCTCCTCTGTGCTCTGAGTGCGCTGTCCCGTAAATGTTGTTTAATCCCATTAAATTGTGAACCCACGAGGGCAGGCAGCATCACTCTGTCTTATGAACCACTGTGTGTTAACCTCAACCCTAACACATGGGAGTCTCTCCACACACATTCACGGAGGGAAGGATGTGGAAGACAAAAAAAAGATGGACAGAGACACAGATGAAAGGAAGAAGGGAGAAGTCAGGTGGAATCACTGTCCAAGGACACTACATGTAGCTGCTCCCTCACCTCTATTCACATTTCACAGCAACGCCTTCTATGACCAACTCATCACTCCATTACCCATCATTCTCTAACTAGACACCATGCGCAGTCTCAGTCCTGATTTCCTTTATCTTCCTTTTCTTTCCTTCCTAGAGGGTTGAAATTCCAGCCATGCCACATACTGAGCTGTATGGCCTTACACGTATTCTTAACCTCTTTGAGTCAAGTGAGGGTAAGTCCAGTTAAACATGGCAGAATGAAACATACATTAAGGCCACTTCTTCCTAAAATTCTATTATAATTACAGTAAATTTTTTAAAAATTTTTGAATGAGAGAGGTGATAAACTTATAAGAGCAAAGGTGACAGCAGAGAAGAGTGGTTAAAAATTTTTTGAAAGTTGGAAATTTTGTGGAACTCAGCTGGCAGAGAAGAACTCAATAGTGAGCAAGCTGACTCATTACACTGGCCTGCAAAAATGCTCAAAAACTTGGAGGTACCTAGAACCTCTGAAGACAAAGGTGTGGGTAAGGTTTAAAATCAAAACATCAAACCTCCAGATTTCCTCTCTGGTCCATCCAGCTAAGCTACTGCCCCAACCATGCCCTTGGCTGAAGTACAGAGATTTCCTCTCTGAAGAGCTTGAACCAGAGATGTTTTGGGCTTGGAACACAGGCAGAGCCAAGCTTGGGGTACAGCTCCATGCCAAAACTAGGAAGAATTAGTGAAAGTTTACTTATGGGGATGTGACACTCCCCTAACCCTTTTCCCTGATGTAAAAATATTGTCTCTCTGTACACCGATGCCAAACAGAAATACAGAGACAGAGTTTGGGAGGAAAGAGAAAGAGTAGCTTTATTCTTTGCCAGGCAAAGAGTGAACACAGCAGGAACCCCACAGAGTCCTGCTTGGTTTTGCCCCCCTCCATTGCTATCAGAATCCTGGTGGCCAGGTTCGTGCCACAAGGAAGCGGACAGCAGGACTCCTTTCAGGTAAATTCAGCCAATGAAAAAACACCTACAGGCGCTGATTCAGGGGTCCTCCAACAAAATGACTTGATCCCTACTGCTGATTCTACTGGCTGACAATTCTCATCTACACAAAAGAACCTCCACCCAGCATTGTAATGCCTCCCTTTTAAATAAATACAGACAGCTAAGAATTTTCAGATGCTTGAGGAAATCTACTAACATGAAAGAAAAAGAAATAAGCAAATAAAAATACAAAGAAACTTGGAAGAAATAGAGATAATGTAGTGAGCAGAAGAAAACTTCAAACAAATTATCATTAGTATGCTCAGAGTTATTAGAAGGATCAATGCCTTCAAAATTCTAAGAGGAAGGTACCTCCAATCTAGAATTCCATACTCAAATTATCAATCAAACATAGGCGTAGAATGAAAATATTTTCAGATAGTCAAGGTCTCAAAAGTTTACCTCCCAGGAGCCTTTTCTTACTTAGCCACTAATTCTCTTTCAACAATAGTAACATAAGGCAGGGAGTAGGGGAAGCAAAGAAAAAAGAAGATGAAGATAGTAGTTTTAGTACAGGAGAAAAGGTCAGGGAGGACCGTAAGAGAAGTCCCAGGATGGTATTTATGCATCAGGGTAGGAATGTCCAATCCAGCATGTAGCAGAATGGTGGACTTCACAAAGAGTATCATCAAATTAAGGGGGGGGGGGCGGGAAAGGAAGCATATGTTGTCTGGTACATTGTAACATACTGAGAAGACATTTACTATGGTGTTAGAGATGAATTAGTGATAGGTCCATAGAAAAATAAACAAACAAACAGAATCACAGTCCTATTAACTCCAGAGGTGGAAAAAAAGTTGTAAAAGAAAGAAGTAACATCATGCTATGTTGCTCCACTATATACAATATTGTGTCCATATAAATAATATAAGCATTGCATATTTATTTAACCAGAAACTGTGATCTAACTACCAGGAGAAGATGGGTGAAGGGAAATGCGTATGTAGTCCAGGGACAGGGAGGGAGCTAAACCCTTACCATTCACAGTAACAAAAAAAAAAAATCAGTGTATTATAAATAAATCTAAAAAGTCAATGAATTGCAATACAAGTAGAATATTTAGAGAAATGGAGAAAAATGCCAGAAGAAATAGCTGAAATGCTTGAAAAGGATTGTTTCACTTGAACAGAATTTGCAGAAGAGGAGAAGCAATTCTATAATACATGTGTTATTTAAGTAAATATGAAATGTATGATGCACAAACTTCCTAGCAATTGTACCGCACATGATAGGGACTTGAGACATGGTTATGGTCGTTGACCTTGTTGCTCAAAGCAGCCCCACTCAGCTCTGTGAACCTATTCACAGAATCCCCGGCCTGATTTCATGTCTATTGTGTGAACAGTGGTCCACATCCCCTCTGGAATTTTTTGGGGAGGCTGGGAGGGTAAGGAGGCAGACATGGGTGGATAAAAGAAGAGCCATCATTTATAGATTTCCCCTTTGGGTCTTAAAATATTATAATGTAACTAAATAGATGTTTTAATATAAAACATAAGGAACAAACAGATCCCCTTCAAACTGGTGCCCAGTGAGTACCAGCTCTAAATATGGAGGCACCAGCAGGAGAGGGAGGCCTATTTGGGGGTGTCACTGTCTTCCTTCCACCCCACCTAGAAGCCCTTGTTGTCAAGTAGAGCCCACTGGAAACTACTGTAATGGAAGGAGTCTTAGCCATCTGCATGGAGACTCTTGCATGTTTTTTTCTTTCCTGAAAACATAGCAGCTTGAAGTGGAAACAGGGAAGAACTGGGTTCTCTCCATCATAGATGGAGCTCTTCTCTCAGCTGATCAGAGACAATGACCTTCCTCGGCCTTCCCAATCCTTGATAAGCTAGAAAAATTCACCTCAATATTATTGCGGCCATTATTACTATGATTCTTTTCCACAGATGAAATCTGTACTCCGCAGTGAACACACAAGCCTCGTTTTCTTTGGAAAGAAAACAATTCCTACAAGCACAAGAAAACAAATGTTCCTTAAAGTGGACTTCACGATGTGGTTCAGAGCTTTCAGCTCAGGTTGAAAGCATCAGGGGGAGGCATCCTATTCCACGTTTGTTGTCATCCTAAGGCCTGTCCTCTGCTGACCAGGAAGAGTGTGGGCCCTAGAGTGGCCATGACAGTGATCAACAGCACAAACAAAGGCAGTAGCCTCATCTCACAGGTCTTCACCAGCAGCCAATCTACAGAGGTGGAGGGTGGGCTCGTGGGGTCTTACCTGCTGTAAGCCCTGGACCGGGCAGTGGGATTCATGCTGTCGTCCTAGCTCTGCCCTCAGAAATATGCATCTTTTCAGAAGTCATCAAGCTGGGCTTTCATTTCCTCATCAGTGAAGGAAGCTTGGGTGTCCTCTGAGTTTCCTTACAACCTGACTCCCCATCCTGCCCTACCTCTCACTCCAGAACCACAAATCTCAGGGAGCGGCTAAGAAGAGGGACTCCGGGTCAGCCATGGCCGGGTTCTGCCCCAGCCCGTCCTGTAACCCCAGCCAGCTCTGTGCTCCCTGGGCCTTCAAGGCACAAAACCAAGTACCTTTTCCACAGCACTGTTGTGAGGGGTAACGCGATGAGGGGGTCAGGGGCTGCCCAGGGTGACTCCACAAACCGGTGTCCTGTTCTCCCTCTGCTCCTGGAGGCTACGGGGCAGCAGAGGTGTGGCTTCTCCAGAAATAAAGCCTCAAAGACCAGGCAGAAAAAAAGTTTGCTGAGTCTTCTGAGGAGTGGCGGGGTGGGGGGGGCGGTGGTGGAGTGGGGGCGGCTGCGGAGCATCGTCAGCAAGAAAACTCACTCCCGGAAAAACAGGATTGCAGGAAAACAGTGATGGAAACTGCAAGTTCCACAAAGTCAAATTGTGTTTCTAAGAGCCTGGTGACCTTTTCTATGGGAACCTGGAGGAGACGAGATGAATTTTTCACAACTGTTAAGTATGTAGCTGTGTCCCTAGAGCCGTTGTCAAGGGTTCCACCCACACCCACACTCACCCACCCCACCCCCACACACACATACACAAACACAGTCAGAGCTCTACCCAAGCTGGACTTATCAGGTTGGTGGCTCTGGCAAAGTTATAGTCCTTGTTCATCATTCATAAAGTGCCACAAATGTCTAAGCTGCCTTACAATGGATGAATCTCTGGTGAATAACAACAAAAGCAGATGAAAGGACCATCTTCTTGCCTGAAGAGCATACAGTTCGAAACTTGACATGTGGAAGTTTAGCTAGCTTCTAGAAAGGTACCCTGAAGAAACTGCAAACTCTCAGCAGGTAGAGGCAGTCATGGTAGAGCATTTTCAGGAGGTTTTTGAGGTTTTGTGAGTAGAGGGTTAAGTTGTGTAAGGCTATTGGTATCTCAGTTAAGGGAGGGAAAAGGGGAAAAGTTAGAACAAATAAGTGTGGTCCAGTGCTAACTGTATCCTGGAATCTGGAAAATTTTTGTCCAATCCAGGAACTCATGGCTTCCAGCACCCCGGTGTCCCCTTTAAGGGATAGAAGTGAATAATGACAGAGTACTGACAATGAACCAGGCCACTCACATGGACTGTGCCGCCTCCTGCATGACTTGTAAGAACCCTGGCCTCATCCTCCTGCCACAGAGAGTTTAGATGCTGTGCCCGAGATCACAGAAGGCAGCAGGGCTCAGTGGCCACCAGGTCCCCTGACCGCCATGCTACTTTCACCTCATTGGACTGTCAGTGGAACCAAATTGCAAACGCTCATCCTCTGCTTATTCTTCCAGGTTGTCTCCCTGCTCAAATCCCAAAGGGAAAAGTATCTGGAGGCACAACAATTGAGGCGGGGAAGACATTCCAGACAGCAGGGGTAAACTACTATCTGCTTCGCTCCCAACCCTAAGTCAGGCTAGGGTGGCGGAGGGGCATCCCCAGCTAGACGGGGCAGATTCGTTCAGCCGAGGAAGCGTGGCGCGAATAAAGTACTGATTGCAGGGGCAGTCTCTGGGGGGCAGGAGAGAGAGACAGTTAGCCTGAGTCTCTAAATATTACTTAGTGGGATGTACCGCAGAAAATAAAAAGTACACTTATTGACTGACCAATGGAGGAACCCTAGCCAATGCCCTCCAAGTGTGTGTGACATGTATCCTCAAAAAGAACTGTCCAGACAAGGTGGGAACACCGAGAGCACAGGCAAAGTACGCAGCTGCCAGGAGGTACAAGTTTTGGGGGTTTCAACATCTCAGCCCCCAGATAATTATATTTTTCTTCTGGTTGATCCCTGAAATTCCACCCTTAGTCTTCCCTATCTTTAGCTTCCGTCATTCACTGTGTTGATTTTGATCTTACGCTGCGCCAGGCCCTGCCTGGGCTGGGCTGGGGGTACAGGTGGCAAGATGAGAATCAGTCCATTGTCCCAGGGAATGACAGACAAGTACTCAGGCGATTAACACACAGGAGTGAGCCGGGGAGCAGCAAGGTGTCCGCACCCAGCAGAGAAGCAAGCGTGAGCTCAGCACAACCTGGCAATGGGTCCCGAGCACACAGCACAGCAGGGAGCCAGGGCCCAAGACCCTGCTCTGCCGGGCAGAGGATTCTCGAAGGGGAAGACGTTGTATGAGGGAGTGATAGCATCATATTCGTATGTGAAAATGCAAATCAGGACAAAAAAACGAGGAGGTCGCATATGTAATCCATTATGTCACTTGGATTCTAATATTCTAAACATCCTGAGATGGGACAATGATTTTTAAAGAAGTTATGCATTCTTTGGAGTGAGTAAAGGATTCAAAGACTAATTTTTATATTAAGAGAGGAAGAGGGCTTTCCTGGTGGCGCAGTGGTTGAGAATCTGCCTGCTAATGCAGGGGACACTGGTTCGAGCCCTGGTCTGGGAAGATCCCACATGCCATGGGGCAACTGGGCCCGTGAGCCACAACTACTGAGCCTGTGCGTCTGGAGCCTGCGCTCTGCAACAAGGGAGGCCGCGACAGTGAGAGGCCCGCACACCGCAATGAAGAGTAGCCCCCGCTTGCCGCAACTAGAGAAAGGCCTCGCACAGAAACGAAGACCCAACACAGCAAAAATAAACAAATTAATTAATTAATTTTAAAAAAGAAAAAGAGAGGAAGAACACAAGAACAGGTCTGAGCACCAGAGGGGAGTGGAAAGAGGAGGGGAGCCACTGAGAAAGGAAAGGTGGAAATTTGGTGCAGAAGAGACAAATGACTGTCTTACTCTTGTCTGGCCCGGCCTGTTACCAGAGGGACATAAGTTATATAAATTCATTACTTTTACTTGATTTATCAGAAACAATTATTATTTCATGAATTTAAAACCCAATGTAATTTTATTTTTTATTGAAATATAGTTGATTTACAATGCTGTGTTAGTCTCAGGGGTACGGCACAGTGATTCAGTTATATTCTGAATATTCAGATTCTTTTTCAGATTCTTTTCCCTTATAGGTTATTACAAAATATTGAGTGTAGTTCCCTGTGCTATACGGTAGGTCCTTGTTGGTTGTCTATTTTAAATATAGTAGTGTGTATATGTTCATCCCAAACTCCTAATACCCGCCCCCCCACTTCCCCTTTGGTAACTATAAGTTTGTTTTCTATGTCTATGCGTCTATTTCTGTAAAACCCAATTTTAATCAGCAGTAGAATGAATAGAGCATTTGTAGTAGAATTCGCCCTACCTGGAAGATAAAATTTGAAGGAAGTTTTGGTACCTTTGGTTAACGTCCATATCCAATCACTTTGAAAAATTATAAAGTTGAATTTACTCATCCAAAAAGTTGTTTTTGAAAAGAGCAGCTGAAGTCTGTCACATGATTGTTGGCCAGCTTCTAACTGTTGCTGGTAGAGTGTTCTGACGGATTTGGTTTGTCCGGGAATTACAGCCTTCATGTAGGTGATAGAGGAAAATTAAATGTCTGCAAATATCTGCCAAGTGTCTGCCATGTAGTGGGCACCACGCCAGGCCCTGGATAGGGCAGTGTACAAAGAGGCTAGTATGGAAATTCATGTCCCTTGCATTCTAGGTTGGGAAATAGACAAAATCAATTAAGTAAAAAGGCATGTAAAGAGTTAGCACTGTGAAGGAAAAACCAAGGGAGAGTTTCCCAAGATAACAGGATCCACGACTTCAATTCCACAGAGAGAGGCCAAGACAGGCTTCAAAAGGACGTGATATTCAAGTGGAGAACTGGACTTAACAAAGAGCTAGCTGGGGGACATGTGAGAGAGCGTGATTAGGACACAGAGAAAGGCCTCTGCACGGGAACACAGTCTTTGCTGTAATTGAGATCTGTCCAGAGGACATGGGAATGGCCAACAGGCACATGAAAATATGTTCAACATGGCTTATCATCAGAGAAATTCAAATCAAAACCACAATGACATATCACCTCACACCGGTCAGAATGGCTATCATCAAAAAGAACACAAATAACAAATGTTGGTGAGAATGTGGAAAAAGGGAACCCTCCTACACTGTTGGTGGGAATGTAAACTGTCACGGCCACTGTGGAAAACAGTATGGAGGTTTCTCAAAAAACTAAACATAGAACTACCCTATGAGCCAGCAATTCCACTTCTGGGTATATATCCCAAAAAACCAAAAACACTAATTCGAGAAGATACATGCACTCCAATGTTCATAACAGTATTATTGACAATAGTCAAGACATGGAAATAGCCGAAGTGTCCGTTGACAGAAGAATGGATAAAGAAGCTGTGGTATGCATGTACGTATATATGTATATGTACATGTATATGAATACAATTATGGTATTATAGCTAGAAGAAGTGTGAGAGAGCTTGGATGGGGCACAGAAAAAGCCTGTGCACAGGAGCACAATCTTTGCTATAATTGAAATCTGTCCCAAGTGCAGGGGGTCAGAGGAAGAGAGCTGGGAAAACCATGGAAGAAAAACAAGCAGCAGTGAAATTTGGAGGCTCAGCCCTCACATGGGAGGCCTGGCTTCCACGGAGCTCTTTGACGGTCTGACGAGATTGTGGAGTCAGTTGCTCACGTGACTGCACATTTCCGAAAACTCACCCGTCACCACAGAAGACCACCCCTGTGCTGGAACATACCATTCCATTCTCTTGAGTAATTTGGGAAAAACAAACAAATGGGAAATGCCGAGAATTCATTCCCAGAGAGCCAGTATTCCATCAGGATTGTACAGAGAGAATGGGAGAACAAAAAGCTCTGGGGGAGAAAGAATCAAACAAGCACACTTGGGAAATGGATGAAATGATAGACCTGTCCTTGCAGTTTTCCTGGATGGATGACATTGTAATTGAATTTACTTTTGTCTTGAGATAGAGAAATTCTGTAGTCTTTTATTTTCCTAAAATAAAAAAAGAAAAGCCAACCACTCTCTGGTCCCAGATTGCTTCCCCCTCAGGAAATGTTGCTGGGCATCCAGCAGCCAGGAGTTTCCAGGAATATAAGCAGAGCATGAACTGCTCCTGAGGTGTAGATGTCTTTCCACACCTGACATTCAGAAAAGGAGCCCTCAGACCATGAGGGCACAGACATCGGCTTCAGTGATCAGAAAGAAATCCGTGATGACTCTATAATTTTACGCTCCCCTCCCTTCTCAAAAGTCGCGACAGCCATCATATGTCCACGTGGACTTCCTAACTGGCTGGAGGGGTTATTAGTTTTAGGAAGTATATTATTCCCCATTTAGTACCTGTGCTGTTGCTTTCCCAAGACTCGAAGCCCTTGCAGCCAGGTCATGGTGAACAGTGGGGCTGTAAGGTCATAAGGTACTGAAAGTAGTTTCATTCCAGTCTGATATAGCCATAAACTTGAAACCAAAGAGCCATCCGTATGAATTATTAGAAGGTCACACGGACCAAACGGTTAATATCTTTCCTCCAAAATGTTTCCTCCTATCTTTCAATATTCTTTTCATTTTTCCTTGAGTCTGTAAGATTATGAAAGATAACCACCTATCATTTCCTAAAAGCTGCAGTTTCAGCTAATAGCTCTAAATGACAGTGTGGTCCTCATTTCTAAGTCTCCCTCCAGGAAAAAAAAAAAAAAAAACACTTTGGTTGAGAGGACTGGGCCTTTTTTGCCAAACCTTCTCCGAGCCTATTCCATTTGAAAATGAAAATCTGTCATCACATCCAGAAGGAGCTTGGAACTGTTTACATTTGCTCTCTCTCAACGTCTCGATTCAGAATAATGAAACGTTCCAGACCTCCTTGACTGAAGGCTGACATTCTGTCCTTCGTGGATGTCTACTGGCCATAGAAGGAAATAAAGAAATAATTTTCAGAGTTCTTATTGATCTGGCATTGCATTAACCTTCAGCTGAGCCAAGCTATTTATTGACTAATGCTAGCCGGCCACTTCTAGTTAGCTTAGCGTTCCTGAGTGGATTTTAGGATGGGGTGAAGACACACCAGAACAGGAGCCTCTGATATTGTCACAGACCTATCTATATGACTCCCTAAATGTCTTTCTTATTTTCCAATCATACTTTAAAGAGCAGAAAGACAATGTTGGGTTCTTAATCATAAACAACCCCTTGGGTGGGGGAGCATGAAATTGTCCCTTGAGAAAAATTGCTGAACCCCATGCAGTGCAAGCTTTTCTTTCATAGAAGGTGGTAGAGTTCGTATGGTACAACCAAGTCTTTCTATGTAGGGATTCTGTTCCGCTTTCAGTCACTGGCTCGTTGCAGTAACATGCTCTTGGAAGCCAATCTTGTTCACATAGAATCACTCTTTGAAACTCTTCAGAATTTTTTTTTTTAAAGTAAACTCTGTATTGAAATGTAAGTTACATACAGAAATGTACCCAAATCGTGAGTTTGTAGTTTGATACATTTTTACAAAGTGAACACACCTGTATAACCAGAAAACAGAGCAAGGAGCTGAGCATCACCTGAACTCCACAAAGCTTCCTCTGTCACTTCTGTCCCTGTCCCCAGAAGGTAACCACTATGTGGACGTCTAACACCAGGGATTAATTTTGTCTGTTTTTGAACTTTATATAAATGGGATAATATAGTATAAAAACTTTTGTCTCCAGCTTCCTTCAAGCAATATTCTGTTTGTAAGACTCAACCAAGAACAACAGAATTTTGAGGCTAAGTTACATGAGCGGTGATGTCTGGTCTATAATTATTTTTTTTGGGGGGGGGGAGGTTGCCTGATTTTGACAAGTATTTATGAAAAGCCAAAACCAAAACTCTCAGCCTTTATTGGTGGAAGTTTAGCAAACTAGTGCAGATAATCTTGAATGGAATACTTGGAGGAAGTAGAAACCACCACGTCAAATTACTTCAGGAACGTTCAAAAGGCCAGGTCCGAGAGAATAACGGAAAGCACTCACACAATTTCAAGTTTGACACAATGTATTCCTAGTCATGGCGATACAGTGACTCCCTGCTTTAAAAACTTTGCAAAACTCTTCTGAGCTTCTTAAATTCCCTGCAGCTTAGAGACACTATATAAATATTCACAGGATTTTCCAAAGCAAAAATTGCTGCTTTTCTTGGCTCCCAACAAGCAAACCAGCAAGAGACTCTACCGGAACAAGACGCAAAGCACAATCATATTGAATTGGAGCATCAGTTTTCAAACCGATTCTTTATCATTTCTGGAGCTAGTAATCAGAGAGGCGGCATATTAATGAGATAGTTTAGCTCTTCCACTTGGATCTTGCTTCTGCTTTTAAAAATAAAAATAACCTGTAATACCTAAAAATGTTTTCCTTCATATTGTACCATAAAAGTCAAAATTACCTTTTGTGACAATTAAATCATGCGTCCTCATTTTCGTAGAGGGAATGTTTGGTTTTTTCACTTGCCTGAAAAAGGGCCACTGGAAAGACATCTGTAGGAAAGCCCCCCACATCCTGAACTGGTATTAGAGAGACCGAGATGAATACGAGATAAAACAAAAAGGGATGGAGAATCCAAAATTAGCATAGTTTCACACCCAGGTGAGTCTCAAAAACCAGCATGGAATGCTATCTATATCCAGAAGAGGCCCATTCATTCATTCATTCCTTTATGAACATCCATTGTGTGCTTACTATGTATCAAGCACAACTTGGTAATGGTTTACCAAATGAATAAAGTTTCTTGTTCTAGGAGAAAAATGTGTACTTGGGGCCAATCGTGTGCTAGTAAATAGGCTCTCTAAGGAAAAAAAGATCCCTGATTTTCACTTTTATTTTTTGCGTGATGTAAGTGTTCTCTCCACGTGCGATTTCAAGATACCCGTGTGAAGTCACTGAACCGGAGTTGAAGCGAGATACCCAGTTGGGCTCTGGTGATCAGGCAGGAATCGGCTCCAATACATCACTGCCTTGAGTAAATGTTGATGATGTGAAAAGGTACCCTTGAAATAGGATAAAGGCCACATACACAGTACTGGACCTTCTTAGCAATTAATCAAAGAAAACTGAGTGTGCATCCTCCAACTCTGGAGGCCCGAGTACATGATGTCTCATTCAAGTCCAACCTTGCTGAAAAGCGAGCCATGGTTTTCCAAGGGGAAGCAACACAGCGGAATAATCACCCAGGGCAGGGATTTGGAAGAGCGCCAGGAGGTCTGTGAGCCCAGAAATCTCCCTGTGCAACCCCTCCTCGATGTCTGAAATTCCCACAGTCAGCATCTGGAGGCCTTGCTGAAAATGCCAGTGTTCCCGAGAGGGGTAGCGAGTCACGCCCCTGGTAAGCAGGCAGTTTGGCGCAGCGGAAGGAGGTCTGGCTGAGAGGTCAAGAGTTCCGTTCCCAGCTGGATAATAACAGACCGTGTGACGTGTAACAAATCCCTCAGTTTCGAGCCTCAGTCTCCGCGACCCAATGACATCCTTTTTCGTGCCCATCTGATGCTGCAAATCACCTTTGCATCAAGCAGCCCTCTTAGTCTGGACTGAGACAGCAGATTTGTTGGTGGCTCTGTTGCTAGAAGATGTGATGCTTTGACAGTGTTCTTTGTTTGGAATTGGGGGAAGGAGAGATGCGTCCATCTACTTTTTTTAAATGTTGTGTTCTGTAAATAATTCACACTAAACCTAGTATGAAATGAAACTTTTCTCTCAGGGATTCTTGTGGCGATCACCAACTTTTACTAGTGCTTTATAAAGGTTCTCTAGACTTCCAAGAAGATGTCGTTCAACTATCAAATCCGCATCAAACTTTCGGAGTCTAAGAAGGACATGAACATTGTAAGATGCAGCGTTTCTCTGTGAGTCAAAGTGAGCAGAATGGAAAGAGACATGCAGGAATTTTGAATACTACGAATCAAGGTGAGTAGCTAGATTCAGATACTTTAATACATGTAAACTAGGCGGAGTTTTGAAAGTGAGTTTCCTGTCACTCCTTCACAGCGCATCCTCCATACGCCCGGGGAGTATTATGAATGTGTTTTTATCGTCCTCCCAAGTATCTTAAAAGTTACAGCCTAGTTACCACACACCAGAATTCACTTTAGTCAGCGGTAATTGACAACAAACCTGCACCAATTCCACCCCACTCATCATAATTGTACCCCAACTCTCAACAGACCCAGACAACGCATAATGCAGAGCTTGAGTTGGCTCCAACCAGCCCTGCAGTGCCCTTCAGAACCAGGTCCTAGGGCATCCTAACACGTGCCTGCCACTGCCCTGATTCTTAACTCCTGTTTGGAGAAACACAGATCTTGCCAAATCTTAATGTTTAAATCTCTTGGCATTAAAAAAAAAAAAAAAAAAAAACTTGCTCTCCAGCCATTTTTAGGCAAGGAAATGTGTTTTTCTAAATACTTGCTTAGTCCTGGGGAGGTCAAAAAAAAAAAAAAAAAAAAAAAACTTGCTCTCCAGCCATTTTTAGGCAAGGAAATGTGTTTTTCTAAATACTTGCTTAGTCCTGGGGAGGAGGCATTTTTCCATAAGAGAAAATCATAGTGGGCTTTAAAAGTTTGACAAACTCCCGTTGTGTGTGGGCATCTGGCGTGAACTGACAACAGCGGGACTCTGACAGCCAGTTGGCATTAGAGCCCCAGGATAAGAAGTGGGAACATTAAAAGTAAATTGTCTGGGGGAAAGGCTATTTGAGGTCTTGCAACCCTAGCTGTGTCAGAGTTTTTCCAGAGACGATGAAGCCTGTGGTTAAGAGTATCCATTGATCACTGGACCAAAATGGGCTTCCACAGGCCGAGAACCATCTTCATTGATCTATTTATACTTGCAACAAAAATTTTTTCTGATTATGAAAGAAATGCAAGCTTGTAAAAATACAAATGGTAAAAAATATGAGGTAAAAGCAAATGTCCCCTGTAATCATGCACCCCAGAAATAATTACAGTTATTATTTTATGTGGATTTCCTTGAGTTTTTATGCATATATGAATATCTACATAATAATTACTATTAGCTTATAAAATTTATCATAGCGTATGTGTATATATATTATAGACAGTATATGTATATACTTTTTTTCTACCCCTAGTTATCCTGCACATCTTTCTAAGTCAGTTCATGCAGTCCCATGCCCTTCTTTTTAGGGACTGGACAGAAAGAACCCTCTTTTAGGATCTATACATCATTGTGCTTTCTTTGTAAAGGGAGCACAGGACAAGCAGTGTCCCATTTCACAGATGGATAAACACAGGGGCAGAGGATGCCTGCCCCTCCCAGAGTCCAGAACCAGCTGACCTCTGAGGCTCAGCACGGCTGAGACCTCCACACCTTGGACATTGGGGCAAGCGTCCCTTCCCACGTGCCAGCCCGTGGCCTCCCCTCTCCTGAAATAGAATTTAAAATGATCACTTTTGAACAGCTAAGCTGTGCTAACCACAGATTGATTTTGCAGGTTACTACCAAAAGGGGTACTCAAATAACCGTTAAATCACAGGGGATGGTCATTCATCCCTGCAAGAACTAAAAATAAACCCCATAGGTCGACTCCACACCATTTTCCAGCAGAACTCAAAGCAATCCAACGATATAGGCTTAGAAATGCTGGTGAATGTTCCCTTAAGAGAAACAAGCTCTTGGAAATTACAGTTATTTATTGTTCCCTGTTGTGATGCAAAGACCATTATGAGTCTTCCATTTTCTATCGACTGGGAAGACAGCCTCCTTTCGGGGTGAGCAGGAATCTGGTGACGCAGGATGGGGCTGGAGAACTCCTGCTCTCACACGCTCGAGCCTCTGCTGAAGGACCTCCAGGACACCTGGTCCCTACCCTTGTTCCTGTCCCTCCACCTGGACTGCCCATCCCTCCCGATGCATCTGCAAATGGGCGGTGCGTTCTATCAGACTCCTTCGGGCCACCCTGCTCCCTCTCCGCCACCAGCTCCTTTCCCTGGATGCCCGGCTCCTCTCAGCTTGCTTTTTTGCTCTTCTGTCTCCCTCACTGCTGATACCAGACTGTCTGCCTGGACCTTATCCACTGGCCTATTTTTGCTTGCTCTCAGCCACCGAGTTTTGTTGGCTCTTCCAATACGACCAGCCCCACTCTTCTCATCAGCCCCCACCGCCATCAGCCCTAAGCCCACATCAGCTCAGCCCTAGGTCTTGCCATGAGTTGCTCCACGGAAGTCCATGTTCAAGGTTATTTTCAAGGTTCAAGGTTCAAGGTTATACCTGAAGCCCTGTCTCCTGCCTCCGCTAAATCTCCTGGAAGTACTCCTCCCATCACACCCGCTCCCTCTTTCAGAAATGTCCGTGGGACCCACCGCTGGTGTTCATTTGTTCACTCAACAGCTATTGGTTGGTGCTGAGACTTGGAAGGTGAAGAGCCTCCCTGTGCCTGTCCACAGAGGCGTGCAGTCTCACCAGGAGGGGGACGGGACGAACCGGTGAATAAAGCGTGCCTGGGCCCGGGATGGGTGCAGGGGGAGGGGAGCCGGGGTGCTGAGGGGCGCCCAGCCTAGCCCTAGGGGTCAGAGGAGCTCTGAGGAGGGCGTGACAGGTCACAGCCAGTCCTGACGGGGGAGTGTAATTGAACCGGCTGACAAAGGGGGTCAGGATCCTCCACCGTCTGTCCTGAGTTCCTAACGTCCTCCCCACTCCGCCCACCTCTCCCCCAGCCCCCCTGTCCAGCAGCATTCTGCAGCTCTCTTAACACCGCAGTCGTTTCCTCTGCTTAGAAACCATCCTGCCCGGTGCCCACCTCTTCCCTGCAGTCCCCGGGGAGTCTGATCCCTCATCCACTGTCAGTGGTTCCGTCCACATTCAGGTATTCAGCCTACCTGATTTTTACAGAGTGCTGCTTTGGCCAGGCATTGAATGCCTGGCAGAATAGAGATACAAGGAGGAAAAAAAAAACACTTAGAATCTGCAGTCTAAGCAGTTAACTCCCACCCCCAATTGATGGTGTCATTATATTGCACGTAAAAAAGATTTCTGTCAGACGTCTGATCCCCATCTATTGGATAAATTCTACGTTCTCTTCCTCCTCTCCCCATTCTTTTTCTTCGTTCCTGTAATAATTCAGGTCTTTATCTTTCAGGAATTTACCACATCCCACCCTGTGTTACTGATTTATTTTGTCTGCATTCTTTCTCTGACTGGCTTGTGAGCTTCTGTTGGTAGGAATCTCTCTTTTACTATATGTCCCATCATGACTAGCAAAGTCTTCAGGACATACACACATTTATTCTGGAATATTGCAATGTGTCAGGCTTTCACAGTTAAGGTTCTTGGCTCTACAGGACATGAAAACAACCTAAATGCCCATCGAGAGTTGAATGGATAAAGAAGATGTGGTACATATATACAATGGAATATTACTCAGCCGTAAAAAAGAATGAAATAATGCCATTTGTAGCAACATGGATGGCCCTAGAGATTATCATACCAAGTGAAGTAAGTAAGAAAGAGAAAGACAAATACCATATGATATCACTCATATGTGGAATCTAAAATATGACACAAATGAACTTATCTATGAAACAGAAACAGACTCACAGACATAGAGAACAGACTTGTGGTTGCCAAGGGGGAGGGGGTGGGGTAGGGAAGGGTTGGGAGTTTGGGATTAGCAGATGCAAACTAGTATATATAGAATGGATAAACAACAAGGTCTTACTGTACAGCACAGGGAACTATATTCAATATCCTGTGATAAACCATGATGGAAAAGAATATGATAAATATATGTATGTGTAACTGAGTCATTTTGCTGTACAGAAGAAATTAACACAACACTGTAAATCAACTACACTTCAATAAAATTTTAAGAAATACAACATAAGGGTTCTTGGCTCTAGGGTCTCCCAGGTGAACAGGAAATAGAGGACACGGATGAGAAGAGGATGTGGAACCCACAGACACCACACCCCACAAGGCACAGGCGTTGATGGCCTTAACTGGGATGAACAGGTGAGTGGGGAAATGTCATCACGACCTTGCCCAGCCTCGGTCTGGTCCCCCTCACTTCATCCCCTGGGCATCCTCTGGATCTTCCTCACTGATTGTACATGGAGAGAAGTATTTCCTTCCTCTGGCTCTTTCTCCCACTGTAAATGCACCCTGGCATTTCCGTTGTTCAAAGCTGGACTCATGCGCACAAGCCACCACCTAATTCAATAAATTCCTTTTATTACTAAAGCCAGAGCTGTAATGATTTATCTCAGGATATCAAATCATTCTGACTCTCACATATACTTAAATTATAAGCCATGTCAGGAATATATCTCATTTTCCATAAGTAGTAATAGTCAGGTTTATAAGTTACAGGATAATATTTTATGAGAAAAGGTTGAACTCTGTCATTCCCTTCCTAAGCCTGAAATAAGTAACACAAATATAATAGGTCTTTTATTTTCCAGTGACTTTGGAAACCATTTAAATGGGCACTCTTCCTTTTTGCCTTCAAAGCAGACACCTAAATTCCATAGACTTTCTTTTTATTTTTTATTTTTTTATTTTTTTATTTTTTTATTTTTTTTGAAATTTTTTGTTCTAGTTCTGTGAAAAATGCCAGTGGTAGTTTGATAGGGATTGCATTGAATCTATAGATTGCTTTGGGAAGTAGAGTCATTTTCACAATGTTGATTCTTCCAATCCAAGAACATGGTATATCTCTCCATCTGTTTGTATCATCTTTAATTTCTTTCATCAGTGTCTTATAATTTTCTGCATACAGGTCTTTTGTCTCCTTAGGTAGGTTTATTCCTAGATATTTTATTCTTTTTGTTGCAATGGTAAATGGGAGTGTTTTCTTGATTTCACTTTCAGATTTTTCATCATTAGTATATAGGAATGCCAGAGATTTCTGTGCATTAATTTTGTATCCTGCTACTTTACCAAATTCATTGATTAGCTCTAGTAGTTTTCTGGTAGCATCTTTAGGATTCTCTATGTATAGTATCATGTCATCTGCAAACAGTGACAGCTTTACTTCTTCTTTTCCGATTTGGATTCCTTTTATTTCCTTTTCTTCTCTGATTGCTGTGGCTAAAACTTCCAAAACTATGTTGAATAAGAGTGGTGAGAGTGGGCAACCTTGTCTTGTTCCTGACCTTAGTGGAAATGCTTTCAGTTTTTCGCCATTGAGGATGATGTTGGCTGTGGGCTTGTCATATACGGCCTTTATTATATTGAGGAAAGTTCCCTCTACACCTACTTTCTGCAGGGTTTTTATCATAAATGGGTGTTGAATTTTGTCAAAAGCTTTCTCTGCATCTATTGAGATGATCATATGGTTTTTCTCCTTCAATTTGTTAATATGGTTAATCACATTGATAGATTTGCGTATATTGAAGAATCCTTGCATTCCTGGAATAAACCCCACTTGATCATGGTGTATGATCCTTTTAATGTGCTGTTGGATTCTGTTTGCTAGTATTTTGTTGAGGATTTTTGCATCTATGTTCATCAGTGATATTGGCCTGTAGTTTTCTTTCTTTGTGACATCCTTGTCTGGTTTTGGTATCAAGGTGATGGTGGCCTCGTAGAATGAGTTTGGGAGTGTTCCTCCCTCTGCTATATTTTGGAAGAGTTTGAGAAGGATAGGTGTTAGCTCTTCTCTAAATGTTTGATAGAATTCGCCTGTGAAGCCATCTGGTCCTGGGCTTTTGTTTGTTGGAAGATTTTTAATCACAGTTTCAATTTCAGTGCTTGTGATTGGTCTGTTCATATTTTCTATTTCTTCCTGATTCAGTCTTGGCAGTTTGTGCATTTCTAAGAATTTGTCCATTTCTTCCAGATTGTCCATTTTATTGGCATAGAGTTGCTTGTAGTAATCCCTCATGATTTTTTTTATTTCTGCAGTGTCAGTTGTTACTTCTCCTTTTTCATTTCTAATTCTATTGATTTGAGTCTTCTCCCTTTTTTTCTTGATGAGTCTGGCTAATGGTTTATCAATTTTGTTTATCTTCTCAAAGAACCAGCTTTTAGTTTTATTGATCTTTGCTATTGTTTCCTTCATTTCTTTTTCATTTATTTCTGATCTGATTTTTATGATTTCTTTCCTTCTGCTAACTCTGGGGTTTTTTTGTTCTTCTTTCTCTAATTGCTTGAGGTGCAAGGTTAGGTTGTTTATTCGAGATGTTTCCTGCTTCTTAAGGTGGGCTTGTATTGCTATAAACTTCCCTCTTAGAACTGCTTTTGCTGCATCCCATAGGTTTTGGGTCGTTGTATCTCCATTGTCATTTGTTTCTAGGTATTTTTTAATTTCCTCTTTGATTTCTTCAGTGATCACTTCGTTATTAAGTAGTGTATTGTTTAGCCTCCATGTGTTTGTATTTTTTACAGATCTTTTCCTATAATTGATATCTAGTCTCATGGCGTTGTGGTCGGAAAAGATACTTGATACAATTTCAATTTTCTTAAATTTACCAAGGCTTGATTTGTGACCCAAGATATGATCTATCCTGGAGAATGTTCCATGAGCACTTGAGAAAAATGTGTATTCTGTTGTTTTTGGATGGAGTGTCCTATAAATATCAATTAAGTCCATCTTGTTTAATGTATCATTTAAAGCTTGTGTTTCCTTATTTATTTTCATTTTGGATGATCTGTCCATTGGTGAAAGTGGGGTGTTGAAGTCCCCTACTATGAATGTGTTACTGTCGATTTCCCCTTTTATGGCTGCTAGTTTTTGCCTTATGTATTGAGGTGCTCCTATGTTGGGTGCATAAATATTTACAATTGTTATATCTTCTTCTTGGATCGATCCCTTAATCATTATGTAGTGTCCTTCTTTGTCTCTTCTGATAGTCCTTATTTTAAAGTCTATTTTGTCTGATATGAGAATTGCTACTCCAGCTTTCTTTTGGTTTCCATTTGCATGGAATATCTTTTTCCATCCCCTTACTTTCAGTCTGTATGTGTCTCTAGGTCTGAAGTGGGTCTCTTGTAGACAGCGTATATATGGGTCTTGTTTTTGTATCCATTCAGCCAATCTGTGTCTTTTGGTGGGAGCATTTAGTCCGACTTTCTTTTTATTTAATTTTTATTTTATTATTTAATTTTTTATTTTTGGCTGAGTTGGGTCTTCGTTGCTGCACGTGGGCTTTCTCTACTTGCGGCGAGCAGGGTCTACTCTTCGTTGTGGTGCGCGGGCTTCTCATTGCCATGGCTTCTCTTGTTGCGGAGCACGGGCTCTAGGCACGTGGGCTTCAGTAGTTGTGGCATATGAGCTTTAGTAGTTGTGGCTCGTGGGCTCTAGAGCACAGACTCAGTAGTTGTGGCTCATGGGCTTAGTTGCTCTGTGGCATGTGGGATCTTCCCGGACTAGGGCTCAAACCTATGTCCCCTGCATTGGCAGGCGGATTTTTAACTACCACCCCACCAGGGAAGTCCCATAAATTCCATAGACTTTAGGAAATATTTTTCAAAGTTTTTCACCTTGCTTTCGTTTGAGGATTGCCGATGAACTGGTGTATAAATTGCATTTATTTGAAACAGAAATACCAAATCAAAATTTTTTTCTGGATTCTGTGCTCTCTTGCCAAAACTTTAATGAGTTTTTCACGTAGAACCTTGAAGGTATATATATTAATAATAATTTCAGTGCTTCCCTGGTGGCGCAGCGGTTAAGAGTCCGCCTGCCAATTCAGGGGACACGGGTTTGTGCCCCGGTCTGGGAAGATCCCACATGTCACGGAGCGGCTAGGCCCGTGAGCCATGGCCGCTGAGCCTGCGTGTCTGGAGCCTGTGCTCCGCAACGGGAGAGGCCACAACAGTGAGAGGCCCGCGTACCGCAAAAATAATGATAATAATAATAATAATTTCAGCCACTGTCATATTTATAGAGAGTCACCAATGCAGTGAGGTGTGAGAAATGTTCCTATTACATATAAAGATAGATAAATAGAAGAAGAGAGAGATAAATTAAACTGAAACAAAAACCAAAGACCTAACAGTTACCTGGATATTTTGGTAGTTTCCCTCCTGCCTGTCTTTTTTTGATAGTAAAATATTCATAAAATCAACTTCTGGAAATGTTCAAACACAGCAGAAGTAGGACAAGTAACACACTTAACTTGTTTATACTTCTTATCGTTAGCAAAAAAAAAAAAAAAAAGTAATTGTGAGAAAGCAGAGTTCCTGTAAAAGAAACATCTGTTTCTCTATTTACAAAGCAATTGAAAAAAAAAATGTAATATGATTCAGTGGACATTATTCAATCGATAACCTTTCCTCAAGAAAACTTTTCAGTGCACCAATTTTATTTCATTACTAACAGGGTCATTTCAACCGCGGAATACTAAAACTCATTTCCCATTATCACTGTTAATCATCCAGAATACGGAGTCCTACATGCCGATGATTTTGACAAATTTATGTTGTTCATACAATGAAAATCATCTTTGTTTGCAACCACATCATAGGTTATCTCTGCCTTCATAACTTGAGAATTGAAATTCACTTCTTTTCCAAACTCAGGACTACGAGAGCTGTATTTTCTCTCTTATCCAGGATCATCCTCAGCAATGGGGCATTTCATGTCACGTTGTACCACATCAGTATCACCGAACACAGTTTGTAGCATGAAGCAAGGTTAATTGGATTGATAACATGGCAATATCCAAATGGCTGAATATTTTAGCATCCCATTTACTGGAAATCTGAAAACACTCTTCATTTCCTACCTCATTTCTGATGAGAGGCTATCCCCCAAGTTTTACTGTTTAACCTTGTGGATCTGATCTCTTCCCTCAAGTGTTTAACCAGTCACCTTGGCACTGACCAGTGACTAATTCAGATGGAATGGCAGAGCCGGTCTCGTTTTGTTTTATGAGGAGAGAGAGAGGGTTCGCGGTAGTGCAACCCTGCTTGATTTGTTTTTCCACTGTTTTCAGAAGCTCTGTTCTTTTACTGCCCAGGAAAAGGGAAGGTTTATGTTTGTGCCTGACAGAGCCGCTTATGTGCAAGGGGGAGACGCGTGCTCCAGGTGCCCACCAAGCTCGGCTGCCATCTGAAATCGGGCAGCCTGTTACCGCCAGGCATCTGCTTATCCAGTTGATGGTTTTGATGCATGCAGAGAGCATCCACCAGGGATGGCTTGCAACAAGGGTCTGGTTCGGAAGCAGATAGCTAAATCCAGCTCCCCGTCCAACTGGTGCCCTCCGCCAGCAGTGCCTCCTTACCTGACTCCGTGGAAACTCATCAGCCCCAGGCTCACATCAGACCTGAAATGCAGGGCCTGGGCAAGTGAGTGCACTAACTGGCCACTCGTCCAGTCAACGTTTATGGGGTGGGCGGGGGGGCTTTGAGGGTCCAAGTCTGAAGATGCAAAAATAAAGGAGACCCAACTGCCCCTTCCAGGAGCTCACAGTTGGAAGTGCTCAGACCAGGAGTTGAGATGACACAGCTCTCCTTGTCACTGGGCCACAGAAGTATGCTGTCTTGATGTGCACTGTGTCCTGGAAAGAGAGGTCGAGTGGGAACAGATAAAGGAAAATGTCAAGAGGAGCATAAATAGACCGCTGTGGACTTAGCAGCATCTGAGCTCCCAGGGCTGGACCTAAAGGACGGGGGCCAATGCAGCGGCCAGCAAGCCAGGAGCTTCGAAGATTCCGTAAGTGGACTGTTATCACCAGGATCATGTCTCATCAAACATGCCCTGAACCACGGAGCGACTGATGTTTACCAAATGCTGATTATGCCCCCAAGTTACATCATCTCATTTAATCCTCAGAACGATTTCCCAGGTTGATACTGTAATCCCATTTTACAGGCGAGAAACTGAGATTCAATCACTTGCCTGAAGTCTCACAGCCAGCAAATGTGTCAATCAGAATTTGATCTCTAAATTGTAAGCCGTTATTTTTGTTTTTGAGCCAGGTTTCCTCTCTGAGAGGACACAGTGGGATCCCAACAAGAACTGGGTATTTCTGCTCCAGGTTTGGAGCAATGGGCCAGCCCCCTTTAGCCCCCCTCCCCTTTGGGTCCCCTGATTCAGTGGATCAACTCACCCGGGCTTTTTCCTAAGCCAATCACGGCTGAACCAGTTTGGATACCTTGTAGCTGGTTCTTTTCTCTCCCACGTTGGGTGGTGTGCCTGGGTGGCCAGACCATCTGCCTCCAGCCTCTGCCAAACCCGGATTTCTCACCATCACCCGCTAGCCACACTGCTAGTTCCTACTCCTGCATCCCATCTCTCTCTTCCAGTCCAATGTTCTTTTTTATTCCATACCCTTCCTGAAGGCCACTGGTTCCATCCCAAATAGTGTACTAACCTGCCTTCTAAAGATGATCATTGCCAGTCCCAACATTTTAAGGCCACAGAGATGTTGTTTTGGAGCCAACAGATCTACAAATTATAGCTCTGCTACTTACCAGCTGAATGACCTTGGGCAAGCGGCTTTGCCTCTCTGAGCCTCAGTTTTTTCAACTGCAGAATGGACACAGTGATGCCCATCTCACAGGGTGATTTCAGGGACTCGGTGAACTTGTTCTAGGATGGGAATAGTGCCCCCTGGGGTTATGCAGTTGTATAGTGCACAGACTGTGCAACAGTATCTAGCAGTCCTGCCTGGCATACAGTTAATAATCAGGAAATGCTATTATTCTTTCCTTTCCTTCTTGCTAGTAGCTGCTTTGGGGAACAAATTGTAATAGGTCCTTATAGTGTCCCGTGTGGGATACAGCACGTAGCTAAGGGTTTGAAGAACATAGCTGCACAGTTCTCCTGATCCATGTGAATGTTTAAGGAAGACTTTCACGTAGCAAAGCAGGTGGTTGTAGCTGTCCCTCCACGAGGGCTCAGACACAGCAGCCCCTGGGTGCTCTGCTCACAGCCTGCTGGGTGAACTAGCTGTTTCACTCAGACCACTCACTCATCCATACCTTACTTCTGCCAAGAAAGTCTTGTATACTGAATAGGTATTTACACAATCAATGTGTATTTTCCAGTAAGTTTTCCTGGCTTCACTGTAATGCCAGAGAACTTTCTATGCAAGAGGCCAGGTCTCTATAAAAAAGGAGGTCATCTGAGTCATTTTCCAGCCAGAGCCCTTTAAATTCCCAAGTGAACATTATTATTTCCCTGACCTGTTGTTGATAATAAATATCCCTCTGATTGCTTGACCTGAACATGATTGTTTGAATTTTGGTCTTATTTTTACCTTTCTCTTCATAGCCAAGTTCCTTAGATGTGTGATTTATATCTACCCTCTCCATAGTATCTGCTTCCTGTACTCTATAATCTGGCTTTAATCGATTTGTCTTAAAACTCTCTCCTGTCTAGTTAAGGCTCTTTCTTCTCTTTTTCTTGGCATCCCTCCAGACTCCCCCATTTTTTTGAGGTCACCAATGACTTCTTCCTAACAGGTGCTGGCCTTACCAGACTCCAAAGAAATCCAATGGGGAAAGGAAAGTCCACAAAAGTGGCGTCAGAACAACTGGAAATCACTATGGAGGAAAAACGAACCTTAACCCTTGCTTCACGATTGTAATCTTCATACCCCCAAATTAATTAGACATAAAAGCTAAATCTACAAATCTTTAGAAGAAAACATTGAAGAGAATGTTGTAACCTTGAAGTAAGTAAATATTTCTTAGGACCCCAAAAATGTTAACTACCAAAAAAAGTGATAAATTGGACTTCGTCAAAACTAAAAACTTCTGCTCAACGAGAAAGAATCATGAAGACAATGAATAGGCAAGCCATAAACTATCAGAAAATATTCCTATTAGATAAATCTAACCAAGGACTTGTATACAGAATACATAAAGAACTCTCACAACATAATAGTAAAAAGCAAAAACAATAATTAAAAAATGGCAACAAAAAGGGCTTCCCTGGTGGCGCAGTGGTTGAGAGTCCGCCTGCCGATGCAGGGGACACGGGTTCGTGTCCCGGTCCGGGAAGATGCCACATGCCGCAGAGCAGCTGGGCCTGTGAGCCATGGCCGCTGAGCCTGCGCGTCCGGAGCCTGTGCTCCGCAACGGGAGAGGCCACAACAGCGAGAGGCCCGCGTAACGCAAAAAAAAAAAAAAAAAAAAAAAAAGGCAACAAAACAAAAAATCCTCCTACATAGAAATGGCCAAAAGCACTTGAAGAGGTATTCAACATCATCAGTCATCAGGGGAATGAAATTTTAAAAGACCAACAATATCAAAGCTAGTGAGATGTAGAGCAGCTAGAATTCTTATACATCGCTGGCAGGGGTATAAAATAATACAAGCAGATTGGGAAACCCAGCAACTGTGCTCCCAGGGATGGCCCAAGAGAAATACTGATAAAATCAGATATCCTAAAAAAAAAAGAAGAAAAAGAAAAAGACTTCTACAAGAATGCTCACAGCTGCTTTACTGAGAGTAGTCAAAACCGGGGGAAAAATGACCATCAAAAGGAAAATAGATTTTCAAAGTGCAAATCCAATGGAATACTACTCAGACGGAACAATACCTCTAATGACATGGATGGCACTCAAAAACATGCCGAGTGAAAGAAGGCAGACATCAGAGAGTATGTCCTAGGTGATTGCATTTATGTGAAATTCAAGAGCGGGCAGAACTCAGTTATGGAGACAGAAATCAGAATGGTGGCGTCTTTTGAGGTAGGTAAGGGGGTGGCGAGTTGGGATTGACTAGTTGGGACACAGGGGAACTTTCTGGGGCGGAGGGAGTGTTCTATATCTTGATAGGAATGTGCATTACATGTGTGTGTGCATTTGTCAAAACTCATTGAACGTGTACACTTAAGATCTGGGAATTTCACTGAAAATTATAATTCAATAAAAACGTATTTCTTAAAAAACAAAACTTCCCCTTCCACGCTTTTTGCTAGGACCTAATATCTCTACAAACTGTAACCCTGGCTTTGAGAGCTTCTCTTCTGGTTTCCAGCACCCCGCCCCGTTCTGTGAGCTGCCACAGTGTGGGCCCTCACGCCCTTTGCATTTGTTCATTCATTCCAAGCACATCTACTGTCAAGATACAATAAACTAAATTCATAGATTCAAGACTTATTTCCCAGCAAGCTTGGAGAACATTCTTTCTGCAGCCTAAGAAATGTGCCCCCAGTGATTCACATGCCACCCACCTTTACTTCTCCCCACTATTTCCCACGGAAACCAAGCAAAACCAAATTGCTCACCTGGAAATATCATAAGACCCACCAATATAGCAGGGCCAGCCTGGCACGCTGTGTCCTCCCAAGCCCTGCCATTGGTGGATCTTATGATATTGACATGATGCATGATGTCATCCTTGCTTTCTGGAAATAGGCTCCTTCTTTGCTTTGAGTCCTGTCTCATTCAGAGGCTGAATTCACTGGAGAGTGATCATAGCTGACGCTGGTCTCCCAGTGGCATCTAAGTGCATTGCTAATGTTCGATGAATATTAATAAATAATAGCAACTGTGGGCTTGAGTAGGAGAATCAAGCCCCATGCACAATGCGGCCAGAAAAACTAAACAACAAATTCTGAAGCTTTCTATGGTCATTAATTAAGATTAGAAAGCTTATAGTTCACTAGAAAGCTAGTGAACTATATAAGAAAAATGAAGCAATCTTATATTCAGGCCCAGAAATGCCGAGGATGATTTCATTTTACTGGTTTCTCTGTTTTGTTTTATTTTGCGCGCCCGCGTGCGTGTGTGTGTGTGTGTGTGTGTGTGTGTGTTAAAGAACCTTAACTCAGACACCATAAAGAAAAGTCATTAGAAAGAGCAGCTGAAAAACATACATCTGTTATTTCCTTACTAAGCTTTGTTACTCATCTGAATACTCAGAAATATGCAAAAGGAGGAAGGCCTTTGGCGAAAGTTCTGTGGCTAAAACACTTTTTAAAAAGAACTGTCCAGACCAAGTAGTTTTCTTTTTCCAGCCCTTTGTAGCAAAGACATTGAATAGCTTGTACCATTTTCTAGAAATATTTTTGTCTGATTTTCTGAAGTTGGTCCTCTATGGCTTGAGAGTAAAGTTATAGGTAGATGTCATCACTGCTTTTACTTCTATCCCTAAAGAAATGCTTAAGGTTTGGACATCTTCGGTCACACACATTTTGTTTCATAGAACTGAAATCATTCAGCCACTAGGGAAATATTTCTCCAGGCAAAAAGATGCAAACCCCTGGGATCGATAAATTACCCTGTGAGTTTAGAGGTGGCAAAAACATCTTAAAAATTTTTTTTTATTTACTATTTCTATAAATTGAAGCATAGTTGATTTATAATGTTGTGTTAGATTCTGGTGTACAGCAAAGTGATTCAGTTATACATATATATCTTCTTTTTCATATTCTTTTTCATTATAGGTTATTTATAAGATATTGATTACAGTTCCCTGCGCTATATACAGGACCTTGTTGTTTATCTATTTTATATCTGTTAATCTCAAACTCCTAATTTATCCCTCACCACCTTTCCCCTTTGGTAACCATAATTTTGTTTTCTATGTCTGCGAGTCTGTTTCTGTTTCATAAATAAGTCCATTTGTATCATAGTTTAGATTCCACATATAAGTAATATCATGTGATTTTTGTCTTTCTCTGTCTGACTTACTTCACTTAGTATGATCATCTCTAGGTCCATCCATGTTGCGAAAAAACTGGCTTTTAACAAGAAATAGGAGAGAGGAGAGCTAAAGATGAGGGGAGGTCTCACGGAGAAAGTGCATTTGAATTGCATCTTGAAAGTGGTTCGATCTGGTCGTGCCGGCACTGAAGACAGAGGCCTTGCACAGAACAGCAAAGAGTTAAACCTTCGAAAGGCGCTTTTTTTTTGTCCTACAGTCTTCTAAACAACCTGCCCCTACAATCTTCTTTGCTGTTTCTCTCACCAGTAAGCTGACTCGCCCCAGCTTTCCTTTGTGTCCCCTGAGATTTGCCACCATCTCTCTGGAATGCTCTTCCCCTTGACCTTTATAAAGGCTGTCTCCGCTTCATTTGGTCATCATTCAGCCTTCCCCAGACAACCCAGCCAACCCCGCCCATGCACTTGCTAGCCTATTGCCACAGTACTGTTGTTCTCCATAGCACTCATCACAAATTAAAACAATCTTGCTCACCTTATTGCGCATTTCTTGTAAGCTCCATGAGGACCAAACATTATCTGTCTTGTCATTTCTGTATCTTCAACACCTAGAATAATGTCTGCTGCAGAGCAAACACTCATTCAACAAGTGAATAAATGAAAGGAGAAAATCCTCTCGTTCCTTGAAATTGCTTGAAAAATACAAGAAATGGATGAGGATTAGAGTAGTTCACATTTTTCATCCACAGTTCAGCGTGAATTAAAAAAAGCTGTTGAGGCCCCACTTTGGGAGGCCTTAGTTGCAGGTCAGTGAGCCTATGAGCAAAGTCCCATGGGCAGATGGCATGTGGCACCCGGAACAGATGCTACATACAGACAGGAATCTAGGCAAAGGCTCTGCAGAGGGGAGCCAATGCACGCTTTGACCTCAGTGGGGAGGTGAGCAGAGCCATGTTTGAGGAAGATGAAAGCAGGGCCAGTGGGCAGGATGGCCCTGAAGGGGGAGTGAGAAGAGGAAGTGGGATCGGGGTAATCACTGGGTACCAACCCACTGTGATACCCACTCATTACACCTCTCACCTGTGCTCTCAGAACGTTCACCAGATGGGTAGTGGCACCCCCATTCTGCAGAGGAGAAAGTTGAAGGGTAGTTGGATGAGAGGCTTAGTAAATTGCTCAAGGTCACAGAGCTCCAAAGAACAAACAGGAGGAAATCTGAGAACAGTATTATCTGAAGGGCCTACCTAATTTATGCTGCTTCAGATTATAAAACAAAGGGCCATCGCGGAAACCACAAAGCCCATCTCTGAGGAGAAAAATATCCGATTTGGGCTCACCTGAAGTTGAGCTGTCACTGGCGGGAATGAGCAGCCCGGCTCTGCACCCTCCTCAGTGACAAGGAAAGCATTTCTGATGGCTTTCCACAAAGAAATGTGAGGATGCGTGTTTCCCCAGCTTAAAAAAAAATAGTGCACATGCCAGGTAAATAATTCTGAGAGGCTATTTGTTGCTGCATTTGGCTTCTCGTCATCTCCTCTGCGCTGATCTGCAGAGCCATTGGTACCTGTGACCAGGTCTGCTCAGTTCACCATCCGTCTCAGCTATCGTGGTCCAAACGCAGGTTGGTAAGAGACTTCCAGACATAAGGCAGGATGTAAAGGACATAGAATTTATTAGAGGGAAGTGTCGCTGTCAGAACAGCGGGCCGACTTCCTAGTAGTCTGGGAGACTCAAGCCTGAATATGTGCTATTGATCAGTGTTTTTATAGCCAGAAAACAAAGGAATGGTCCGAGGTGAAAATTTCGTTTACTGATTGGTCGAGGCACACATACCTTCCTTCTATAGGGTGGGAGTGGGACAGGGCAGATGCCTTTCCTTATTTGGGACAGGTCCCGTTGCCCATGTGGGCATCGCCCAGGTGGGCTCAGGAATTTCGTAACCATCGCAACATGGTGGGGAGGGAGAGTAAGAGTCCGGTAGGGGGTGTAACGCTGACACTTTTTCAGGCAGGGTTGTCCTTTGTCCTTGAAGCACCATTGTCCTTGGAGCACCACATCAGCCTTTTCTTCTGTATTTGTCGGTGTCACCGGAATGATGTATTTGATTTAAAACACACACACACACACACACACACACACACACACACACACACACACACAGCAAGTAGGGGAGCACAGTAAAACCTTGATTAAGAGAAATGTTTGGTCAATGGGGTAGTTTGATTAGTTTCATGTCCTACAAAACTGAGAGTTAAGTAAGAAATCCTTTCCGTTTCGATCCTTGTGATTGAAAACCTTTTTCTAGCAAGCTACTCCATTCTCCTGCCTTTGTAAGCATAGAAGAGTGAACAACACCGCAGAATCTTCCTTGGGAGATGGAAAGTTTGGCAGTAAATTTTGGCCAGCCATCCTGAACGCTGATGATAAGATGATTCATGTAGGTTTGGAAAGTATAGAACCTGGATGTGGGCAAATCCTGATACATTCTAGGAGCTGAGATTTAAAAATAAGTCTTTACATTTTTTTTTTGTAACTTGCTGTTGAGGGGATGAAGAGGCTATTGTTGACTGAAGGTCTTGATGGGTTGGAGGCCAGACCATTGGAGTTTCTGCTTTTCATTTAGAATCTTAGTGAACAGCTGTTTGATTTATTTTCTAATTAAACTAATACTGTTTTCCAGGTTCTTGAGTCTATAGACTTGTGTTCTTCTGTAGATAAGAATACCTCATAAAAATAATGAATGTTGTCCAGAGAGTATTAAGTATAATTTTTTACAACATTGATTCATACTGTACATTAAGGGAAATCCTGGCTTTTAAAACACTTGTGATTTTTTTTTAAGCAAGTAATATTAATTTATCTAAATGTGTTACAAAAATGTCTGTCTTGGAGAGACAGCATAATATAATAGACTGAGTTCTGGTTTTGAACTGAGGCAGATCTAAGTGAAATTGCCGCTCTGCTCCTGTTGCGTGACCATAGGAAAGTCATTTAACCTCTCTGAGCCTCGACTTTGTCATCTGAAAAAAATGAAGATAAAAATCCCTCCCGTCTAGGTCCAGGGTAAAGATTAAATGAAAGACTGTGTGTAGGGCTTTCCTGGTGGCGCAGTGGTTGAGAGTTTGCCTGCCGATGCAGGGGACACGGGTTCGTGCCCCGGTCCGGGAGGATCCCACATGCCGCGGAGGGGCTGGGCCCGTGAGCCATGGCCGCTGAGCCTGCGCGTCCGGAGCCTGTGCTCCGCAACGGGAGAGGCCACAACAGTGAGAGGCCCGCGTAACGCAAAAAATAAAAATTAAAAAAAATGAAAGGCTGTGTGTAAGAGCCTGGTCCCTAGTGGTTGACCAAGAAAATCAGATCTTCTTCCCGACCCCAACATAAAAATGAATGGTATCATATATTTTATCATCAAACCCAAATAATCTTCGTATTTGTCCTAGAATGGTAACGCTGCCTGCTCAGGTCATAGCTGCCAAAGATTCTATTTGTGATCGTTAAAGGGATGCCCAGGTATCTGGTTAAACATTATTTCTCGGTGTGTCTGTGAGGCTGTTTCTGGATGAGATTAGCATTTGATGGATTCTGGTGGATTCTGGAGGACAGATTGCCCTCCCCAATGTGGGTGGGCAACATCTTATCCCTGAAATAAACGAAAGATGGAGCAAGAGAGAATCGGTCCCTTCTCCACCTGCCTGCATGAGCTGGGACATCCGTCTTCTCCTGCCCTTGGAGAGGGATTCACACCATCCCTCCCCTCGTCCTCAGGCCTGCAGACTTGAACTCCAGCACTGGCTTTCCCGGGCGCCAACTCAACAGATGGTAGATTATCAGCCTGTATCATCTCGTGAGCCAACCCCTTGTAATAATTCCCATGTCTGTCTCCTGTCAGTTCTGTTTCTCTGGAGAACCCCGACTAACACACCATTTTCGGGAAGCGATCTCTACTAACCCACCTGGACTAGAGCTCTTTTTTTTTTTTTTTTTAAAGAAGTCCTTTTTCTTTTTTTTTTAAATTTCTTTTTATTTATTTATTTTTGGCTGTGTTGGGTTTTCGTTGCTGCACACGGGCTTTCTCTAGTTGCGGCGAGCGTGGACTACCCTACGTTGCCGTGTGCAGGCTTCTCACTGTGGTGGCTTCTCTTGCTGCGGAGTACAGGCTCTAGGAGTGCAGGCTTCAGTAGTTATGGCACGTGGGCTCAGTAGTTGTGGCTCACGGGCCCTAGAGCGCAGGCTCAGTAATTGTGGTGCACGGGCTTAGTTGCTCCGCGGCATGTGGGATCTTCCCGGACCAGGGCTCAAACCCATGTCCCCTTCATAGGCAGGCGGATTCTTAACCACTGCGCCGCCAGAGAAGCCCCTGATTGACTTTTTTTTTCTGTATTAATTTTTATTGCATCATAATTAATACACAACAGAATACACAGATACTAAGTGTTCATTTCAATGAATTTTGACATTTGTATATACCCACGTAACCACCATCCAAACTGAGAAACAGAACACTTTCACTGTTACCCAAGAAAGTTTCTTCAGGCTGTGTTCCTTTCTTTTTCTTTTTAAGAGATGCTTTTCTTTTGTAAGTCACCAATGTCTTTTTTATTTTTATTTATTTATTTATTTTTAAAACATTTTTATTGGAGTATAATTGCTTTACAATGGTATGTTAGTTTCTGCTTTATAACAAAGTGAATCAGTTATACATATACATATGTTCCCATATCTCTTCCCTCTTGCATCTCCCTCCCTCCCACCCTCCCTGTCGCACCCCTCTAGGTGGTCACAAAGCACCGAGCTGATCTCCCTGTGCTATGCGACTGCTTCTCACTAACTATTTTATGTTTGGTAGTGTATATATGTCCCTGCCACTCTCTCATTTTGTCCCAGCTTACCCTTCCCCCTCCCCGTGTCCTCAAGTCTATTCTCTAGTAGGTCTGCGTCTTTATTCCCATCTTGCCCCTGGGTTCTTCATGACCTTTTTTTTTTTTTTTTTAGATTCCATATATATGTGTTAGCATACGGTATTTGTTTTCCTCAGAATTTCTGACTTACTTCACTCTGTATGACAGACTCTAGGTCCATCCACCTCACTACAAATAACTCAATTTCGTTTCTTTTTATGGCTGAATAATATTCCTCTATATATATGTGCCACATCTTCTTTATCCATTCATATGTCAATGGACACCTAGGTTGCTTCCATGTCCTGGCTATGGTAAATAGAGCTACAATGAACATTGTGGTACATGTCTCTTTTTGAATTATGGTTTTCTCAGGGTATATGTCCAGTAGTGGGATTGCTGGGTCGTATGGTAGTTCTATTTGTAGTTTTTTAAGGAACCTCCATACTGTTCTCCACAGTGGCTGTATCAATTTACATTCCCACCAACAGGGCAAGAGGGTTCCCTTTTCTCCACACCCACTGCAGCATTTATTGTTTGTAGATTTTTTGATGATGGCCATTCTGACTGGTGTGAGCTGATATCGCATTGTAGTTTTGATTTGCATTTCTTTAATGTTTAATGACGTTGAGCATTCTTTCATGTGTTTGTTGGCAATCTGTATATCTTCTTTGGAGAAATGTCTATTTAGGACTTCTGCCCATATTTGGATTAGGTTGTTTCTATTTTTGATATTGAGCTGCATGAGCTGCTTGTAAATTTTGGAGATTAATCCTTTGTCAGTTGCTTCGTTTGCAAATATTTTCTCCCATTCTGAGGGTTGTCTTTTGGTCTTGTTTATGATTTCCCCTGCTGCGTAAAAGCTTTGAAGTTTCATTAGGTCCCATTTGTTTATTTTTGTTTTTATTTCCATTTCTCTAGGTGGTGGGTCAAAAAGGATCTTGCTGTGATTTATGTCATAGAGTGTTCTGCCTATGTTTTCCTCTAAGAGTTTATAGTGTCTGGCCTTATATTTAGGTCTTTAATCCATTTTGAGTTTACTTTTGTGTATGGTGTTAGGGAGTGTTCTAATCTCATACTTTTACATTTACCTGTCCAGTTTTCCCAGCACCACTTATTGAAGAGGCTGTCTTTTCTTCATTGTGTATTCTTGCCTCCTTTATCAAAGATAAGGTGACCATATGTGTGTGGGTTTATCTCTGGGCTTTCTATCCTGTTCCGTTGATCTATATTACTGTTTTTGTGCCAGTACCATACTGTCTTGATCACTGATTGACTTTTTAAAAAGCTGGCCTTTTTTTTAAAATTTAATTAATTAATTAATTAATTTATTTATACAGCATGCTCTTCTTAGTTATCCATTTTATACATATTAGTGTATATATGTCAATAAAAAGCTGGACTTGACTTGTCAAGGTCCTGGAGCACCCGGAATTGTCCATGCATCGCTGGTGAGGTGTAAAGTGGTGTATCCATTTAGGAAAATTGAAAAAGTTAATCAGACACTTACCGTGTGACCCAGCAAGATCACTCCTGCATATACACTCAAGAGACATGAGTGTGAATGTCCCCCCCAAAAAAGACTTGTACAAGAATGTTCACATCAAATAGAGACACAGATGTAGACAACAAATGTATGGACACCAAGGGAGGAAAGTGGCAGGGAGTGGGAGATGAATTGGGAGATTGGGATTGACATATATATACACTAATATGTATAAAATAGACAACTAATAAGAACCTGCTGTATAAAAAAATAAACAAAATAAAATTCAAAAACAACAAAACAAAACAAAAAAACTACCCGTTCTATCCAGCGGTAAGAAGGAATTAATGGGAGGTTTGTATATCAAGGTGAATCAATCTCCCAAATGTAATGTATGGCAAAGAATATGGTGCAATGGCATTTATATAAAGTTTAAAAATATGAGGGCTTCCCTGGTGGCACAGTGGTTGGGAGTCCGCCTGCCGATGCAGGGGACGCGGGTTCGTGCTTCGGTCCGGGAGGATCCCACGTGCCGCGGAGTGGCTGGGCCTGTGAGCCATGGCCGCTGAGCCTGTGCATCCGGAGCCTGTGCTCCGCAACGGGAGAAGCCACAACGGTGAGAAGCCCGCATACAGCAAAAAAAAAAAAAAGAGAAACTGTAAAAAAGTATATTCACATCAGATCTATTCATAAGAGCCCAAAATTAAAAACAGACCAAATATCTGTCAAGTGGTGAATAGATGAACAAACTGTGGTTATGCATACAGTGGAATATTGCCCAGCTATAAAAAAGAACTACTGTTCCATACAACAACATGAGTTAATCCGAGACATGTTATTTTAAATGAAGGAAGCCATGTATATGAGAAAATATATACTATATCATCCCAAAGTTCAAGAACTTCAGCGGTACATGGCGGAATAGTGACTCACTGCAAGGGTGGAATGGTGGTATTGGCAAGAAAGGACCCTGAGAGAACTTTCTGAGGTGACGGACGTATCCTAAATATTGATTTGGATGACAGCTGCCCAGATAGGTACAAAACTCATCAAGCTATATCGTTAAGGTGTGTGCACTTGATATTTGCATATTATACCTTAAAAATAGACTCGAGGTTCTCTTTGGCAATGAATACCTTAAAGAAACTCTCAGGCCATCAATGCAGTCATTTCCAGGAGCCGGAGAAGCCTAAACACCTCTGCCACCCCCTCCATTGGCTCTCCCTGGTCGCATGCATGGGCATCGCATGCCTCTCTGATAGCAGAGAGCTCCAGCCATTCAGCAGATGGTGATCGTATTTCTGCCCCGTGATGAGATACAGGATGAATACAGTAACATCTCCTCATTCTGGATTTTATAATGTGGTTACAGGAAGTCTCTAATTTGGTGTTGGGAAAGAGATTAGAACATAGATATTTGTGCATATTTTGGTCCAGCTGGCGTTTTGCCTAAGAGCAAGAGAACCTGGTCCTGTATTACTCAGGGGACAGGAGCCTGACACCCCCCAGAGGAGCCTTTGCTTTACAAGGCAGTCCAATTACAGAGCCACCCTGTTTGGGTGGGGATGGGAGGTTGGCTGGGCATCCTCGCACCCTGAATCCCCACACTGTGACTTGGCAGGGTTTTCCTAGCACATCATTCCATGCCTTCCTCTGCTTTCAAAGAGTTTGAGAACATGTTTTTGAATTACTTACTTTTGTGGAACCTATTAAATTAGAAGTCTCTTTTCTTAGCATAACAAGTAGATTACAATGTGAGTAATTTCATGGTCCACAAAGACAGCCAAATGTTGATTTCGTTCCTTAAGGCATGCTCTAATGCATGTTCATAAAGCAAAAGCGTGTTTCTTATGAACAAGGAATTACTGTCTGCTGGCAGGACAATGGCGGTGGCGAGGTTGCTAGGGTCCCTACTCACCCACCCTGAGGCCACCTAAAGCTGCCCACGTACTCTGGGCCTCGGGCAGAAGCAAGTCGTGGCTTGTGGGACCTGGTTAAGCTCCAAGAGGGCTGGCACCTTTTACGTGAATTTAGCCCAACCTGTAGCAACCTCTACTCCACGCTTCTGGAGAGTAATGATTATTAACGACACCTACTGTTTCTGAAGTGCCTCCTGTGAGCTGGGAATTGCTGGTCACTTCCTAGGCCTCGTGTTACTTAACGCTTTACAACAGCTTTGGGAAACTGGGCTCGACATTAGGGGCTAAGATTTAGTGATCACTTAGTCCAAGGCATTTAACCCTCGCAGCAACTCCCCAGAGAGGGAACAATTCTCCCCACTTTATGATGAAAAATTTGAAGTTTAAGAAGCCAAGGAACTTGTCTGGAGGTCATGCAACCCGTAAGCTGCAGAAACGTAAGATTTAATTCAACGTAACATCAGCCTCTGTTCTCGCCAGCCTCACCCAACCTCAGACCAGGTTTGCATCAAGGAGGGTGATAGGGAAAAGGGGGAAGCTGGGGCATCCAAAGGCCAGTTTCCTGGGTGTGAGGAGGGTAGGGCTGGGAGAATCTGATCAGCCACAGACACTGGCGCTGGAGAAGAGGCGGTAGCCCAGTAACCGCGCGCGTGCATGTATGTGTGCGCACGTGTGAGCGTGTCTGTGTACGCACATCGGTGGTGGTGATGACCATGGATGTGGAGATATGCGTGGTTGGGGAGGCATGCTGGGAGGGATCCCTGGTTTCTGTCCTAATTTTGGAAACAGGTATCCTGTTTCCATGGTGGCCAGTCTCTAATGGAAAGGTCTGGAGCCAAAGGGAGGTGGTTTTCGCTCCCAGAGAATTAAAGGGCTTGGCCACCAAAAATAAAACCCGACCCGATGTCCCGAGATCCCACAGGAAACTTTTTAACATGGCTGTTGGTTCTGAAATGCTAAAGTTCTCTGTCTGGAATTATTAAAAATTCCTGTGTGTATCATTTATTTCCCCAAGTGGGATATCATTTCCTAGAAGGCCTGCGTGGCCATGCCTGTCAGCACCCCAGCAGGGCCTCCCGGTTCCAGGCACCCCTGATTCACACAGGAGGTGCCAGTTTGTGGCCTCCAGGTGGCCGTCCCCTGAGCCAGAGCCTGCACCTCCTGGGCCACAAGTGCGGGACAAATAAAGCCGTCAACCAATTTCTGGCAGGAGCACGGCCCGGGCTGCCCCCTGTTGGGAGAACTCAGAAGCTTGATCTACACTGTCTCCTGTTGCTGCCCAGTGGGATTTTGCCCCAGAAGGTGGCAGGATGTCCCTGAGGCAACCTTCCTCCGCTTCCCCCCTTCACTTTCTGTCATCCCCGCGCCGCTCCCAGGGCTTCCTACGATCATCTCCCAAACACATTCCCCGCCCTGGAAATTTTGCTTGTTTTCAGCTCCCGAGAGAAATCCAACAAAGACAAATCTGCACTGACGTCCTCAGGATTCGTCATCCAGGTCAGTGATCCTCAAAGTCTGGGCACCAGGCCAGTAGCATCAACTTCACCGGGAATTTGTTGGAAATGCATATTCTCAGGCTTCACCCCAGACCTACTGCATCAGAAACCCTTGTAGGGGAGGGGGTGCCCAGAACTCTGCATTAACAAGCCCTTCAGATGACTGGCTTTTCATGTCTTTTTTTTTTTTTTTTAGTTTCCAGCTTTATTGAGATGTCATTAACATATAATATTATATAAGTTTAAGGTGTACAAGGTAGTGATTTGATATATATATGTATTGCAGAACGATCGGCACCATAAGTTTAGTTAACGCATCTGTCACCTCATGTAGCTACCACTTGTGTGTGTGTGATGAGAACTGTAAGAGCTACTCTTAGCAACTTTCAAATATACAATAGGGTATTGTTAACTATAGTCGCCATGCTGTACATTACATCCCTGTGGCTTGCTTATCTTGTAATTGGAAGTTTTTACTTTCTGACCACTTTTACGCTTTCCTCACCACATTCTCGCACCCTAACCTCCACCTCTGGCAACCATCAATCTATTCTCTGTATCTATGAGTTCTGCTTTTTTTTAGAATCCACATATACGTGAGATCGTGAGATATTTGTCTTTCTTCATCTGACTTATTTCACTTAGCATAATACCCTCAAGGTATATCCATGTTGTCACAAATGGCAGGGCTTCCTCCTTGTTATGGCTGAATAATATTCCACTGTGCGTATACTACAAATGTTTCACCCATTCATCCCACTCATGGACACTTAGTTTGCTTCCATGTCTTGGCTATTGTAAATAACACTGCAGTGAATATGAGGGTAGCCAAATCTCTCTGAGACAGAGATTTTGTTTCCTTTGGATCTGTTCCCAGGAATGGGATCGCACAATTAAGTTTGAGCACCACTGACCTAGATATAGTACAAGATTCTGTTGTCACATGAAATAGAGAACGAAGGAGGGAAAGGAGTCTGCGGCTTAGTCACGACCAGTCAGAGTGAGAACTACACATCTCAGAACCTTCCCAGAGAAATCTGCTGAGCCTTTCAGGCCAGACAAGATAAAGAGGAAACCTGTCCTGGGTGAGAGCTCACCCTGTGGTGGGGCTGACCCTGGGCAAGCAGGGGAACTGCAGTGTAAGGTGTCTGCACTGAAGTGGGTCGTCTCTCCAAATACCGCACTTGATTTAACAAGGCTTCATCTTTGCTTAGGACCCGGTAGCTGACAGTCAAGGCCTGTGTTCCTTGTTAATGAGCTTTTTGCGGATTTACAGTTTTCCTTCTTTCAGTTATCAGGCATGACCCGTTTTTGACATCAGACATGATCACAGAAGCAGGCTCCCGCCGGAGAGGCAGTGGGGAGACCAAGTGCTGAGGGCCGCGCTGAGTCCAAGCCCCACGTGGATGCTGGGAGGTCCATCAGCCCGCTTCCCCACCTCAAATCACTCCATCACACCAGCAAGAAGAGGTCGGAGCAGATGGCTGGGGCAGGTTTCAGAGACCATGGGAGGGCTGAAAGAATGGCCCAGAAGTGACCGAGATGTTTGGGGCAAGGATGGGGTAGATGAGGCTGCAGGACATCCATAAGCGCCAGGATGAAACTGCAGGCTTCGCTCTCACACCAGTGGTGGCTCTTTTTCCAGAGCACTCATCTCACCTCGCGGGGGAAAATCAGTGGAACGCAGGAGGGGAGATTTCTCCGCTGTAGCAGAGCAGCTGTGCTCTCCGCACCCCCAGAGCCACCAAGTGTGAACATCTTGCCAAGTGGAACTTTAAAGCCTTGCCACCCACAGATGTGTGATGTCCACAGGTGACCCTCCTTTCTGGACCCAGAGCTGGGACCAGCAGTTCTCACCCTATTCTTTCAGGTCTCTGATTCTTTACTGGCACTGATTCCCCACCACAGAGCCTGCTTTATCCGGTAACAGGGCAGAACTCCCTGTGCAGATGTCCAGGCCAGCAGCTCAGGGCAAGTTTGAGACTTGGGTGTCCTGACTGCTGCTCTGTCCCTCTCTCCATGACACTGCCCTGCCCTCTAGTCTCCACTGGCCTCGGCCTAAGGTCTGAGCGGCGTCATGCTGGGGTGACCTCCTAGTCGGGGTCTCAGATGTCTTGTGGCCATCAGGGTGTATTAGTGACACCGTCTACCTGGGGAGAGCTGCTCGCCCAAACATCACTCCCTCTGGCACCAAGAGATCAGAGATGAGCAGACCCTTGCCCTGTGCTAATGGGCTGATGGGAGAGAGCATTTTGCCTTTGGCCTTCTGACTGCAGGTCCCTCATCTGTGAGCTAGCCCATCTCTCATGCTAATGGAGGCCACATCTTGGGTAAGGAAGGGCTGCGAAAGACATGGGGCAGGCAGACTCATAGCTGGCCTCTTTATGGGCAAGTGAGCACGGCTAGTGTGCTGTCTGTGGTTTCCAGGACAGGGCTCCTGCAGGACAGTTGTCCGAGGCTGTTTGAAGTGAAGATATTTGTTTTCTATACAGTATCAATGGATTACAGTAAGCCAGGAGTCTAGATTCTTATTCCATTTTTTTTTCCAATCAAAAACTAAATTAAATTGTAAAGGATTTGGACAGAGCCAGCAGCTTGCCATGTAAAAAGTTAACAGCCTCAGAGGAATCATAAAGACAACCTTCAAACTGCATCCATCATATTCATCCTAAAGAATTAAGCTAATTAACCCAACCCCACTTAGCAAATTTTAAACAGAAGAAAGTTATAAAGTGAGAAGTATTTTGAAAAAGAAGTGATTTACTAGAAAAAGGTAACCTCAGTGAAACTGGGGAGCATTATTTTTTAGTTCATAAAAAATAATGCTACCTTGGGCTTCCCTGGCGGCGCAGGGGTTGAGAGTCCACCTGCCGATGCAGGGCACACGGGTTCGTGCCCCGGTCCGGGAAGATCCCACATGCCGCGGAGCGGCTGGGCCCGTGAGCCATGGCCGCTGAGCCTGCGCGTCCGGAGCCTGTGCTCCGCAACGGGAGAGGCCACAACAGTGAGAGGCCCACGTACCGCAAAAATAATAATAATAATAATAATAATAATAATAATAATAATAATAATAGTGCTACCCAGTTCAAAAAGTAGATTTTAGTTCAAAAAGTAGATTTTCATTTAAGCTTTATACTTATTTGTTAACATTTTTGGATTTTTAAGTGATACATTTCAATAAAAACATAATACTTCCTTCAAAAAAAATAAATAAATAAATGAACACACGTCGTTCACTTGGTTTTTGTCAAGATGTCAGGAGGGCCACCAAGCTCCTCAGAGGTTACCTCTGTGTACTCTTTCCTGGCCTTGCTTACCAGGAAGGCCGTCACTCTCTGTGACCTTCAGGAGGCAGTGGCTTTGAACTGCCCTGTGTTAACCTGAATGTGTGTCAAGGGCGGCCTGGGACACTTGAGCCATTGGTGTCTCTTTCCCATCAGAGTGAACCCAGAGCCACACTGGGAGCCTGCATTTCTATTGCAAATTACAACCTTCGCCACACTAACTGTCACCAACTCTTACTATTTTTTCTTTGAACCTGTTCTAAATTTTGACGTACTTTGCTCAGATGCTTTGCTTCACCCACTGTAGCTATGAACGTGTCTTTCAGACAAGACATTTAGAAACCGACTGACATACCAGTGCGGAAGCCATAAGAAATGCATGCACTGCAGCACACACAAGAGAGGAACGTGCTTAAAAGACATTAAGGAACCAGCTTAAAAGACGGGCAAAGCGGAAGGTCCGTTTGTTGAAATAAACATTATATTCTGTCATTGTATGAGTTCGTTTATTCTGTTCCAGAAATTTCTCATAACAAACTGTAAATTAGTTCATTCTAACAATATTTTCTAATTTCAGTAAAGAATGCAGGCCGTTGAGTCAACCTGCCCAACCTCAAAGCCTGCTCCCATCACTGGAGACAGAGGCTTATTCCTCCTGTGCTTCAATTTCCTTTTTGAAAATTTTAAGTTTGAATTTGTTGTGTTTAGAACACAATAAACTGAAATCTCAAATTAGTGGAGGAAATGATGCCCAAGAAAAATGGTGCCAGAATAATTGGTTAACTCTTTAGGTAAAATATTTTAGAGTGTTAAATGTTTTTAAGAAAAATGAAAGAGACAAAGAGAGAGGGAAAGAAAGAAAAGGAAGGAAGGAAGGAAAAAAGGAAGAAAGAAAGTTAAAAGATTAATTCAAGAGAGTATATTTGGAACATAACTATAAAGGAAACATTTGATAGATTTGATAATGTAAAAAATTAACTTTATCAAAAAACAAAATGGAAAGGCAAATGGTCAGCAGGGGAAAAAAATAACCTTTTGAATATAAATGATGTATAACAAAGAGTTGCTATCTTGGGCTTCCCTGGTGGCACAGTTGTTAAGAACCTGCCTGTCAATGCAGGGGACACGGGTCTGAGCCCTGGGCCAGGAAGATCCCACATACCACAGAGCAGCTAAGCCCGTGAGCCACAGCTACTGAGCCTGCATGCCACAACTACTGAGCCCGCATGCCACAACTACTGAAGCCCACGTGCCTAGAGCCTGTGCTCTGCAACAAGAGAAGCCACCGCAATGAGAAGCCCTCGCGCCGCAACAAAGAGTAGCCCCTGCTTGCCACAACTAGAGAAAGCCCGCACACAGCAATGAAGACCCAACGCAGCCAAAAATAAATTAATTAATTAATTTTTAAAAAAAGAAGAGTTGCTATCTTTATAGAAAGAGCTCTTAAAATCAGTAAGAAACAATGAACACTCTAATAGAAAACAGACAAAAGAAATGAACGAGAAATTCACAATAGAGGTGGTGCAAATGAAAACGAAACCTGTGATAAATATTCCACTGCAGCAGG
>NW_006774406.1:1329754-1344229 GCF_000442215.2 Lipotes vexillifer | reverse complement strand
GGAATTAGAAAAATGCACATTAAAAATATGACATGTTATTTGGTATCTATTTAATTTGCAATATTTATAAAGAATAATAATAATAACGTGCTGGTAGCGGTTTGGGAAAACAGGCATTCTCATGTGGGACTGATAGGAGCATAGGTTTAGTAAAGAAAAACTTCAATTTTTGTACAGTTTCAGCAAACATTTATTGATCACATATGCTTCTGGGCCAAGCACTGGGTCAGACTTGGGGATATAACTGTCAACAAATCTGTGAAGGATCCCGCCCTTCTTGGAGCCTGCAATCCAGTTGAGGGAGGTTGGAGGGAGAGAGAAAAGTGATGGAGAGAGAGTAATTAGGACATACCTAGTATACATTAGTGCTAATGATAGAACAATATTTACATTTCACAGCCTCGATAGCCCCCACCTACATGGCCACAGAACTTCAGGGGGGAAAATATGCCCACTCATTCACCCTCAACAGACTCCCCCCAGGTTTTGAGAGGAGAATTTCCACGAGGTTTCTCACATATTCAGTAAAAAACAAAGCCAACCTGTCAATATCCTTCCATTCCTGTCTCCTTGTTGTTCTCCTGAGTGGGTACTTTGCCACTGCCGCAGCTACAGGAGCTCTAGGACAAGAATTCTGCCCTGCTCAGGGCAGTCTCTCTGACGTCCTCCAAGCCATAAAGCAGAGCAGAGGAAGGCTCTGTTCTATTCAGGTCTTCCTTCCCCAGAGGAGTTGTACCCTGTTCTATAAAGAAATGCGAACTGTCAGATTTTTGTACAGAAGCTGGCTTTCTTCCCAGGATCAACCCTAGAGAAATTACAGAAGCTAGAGGGAAGTGTGTGCTCCAGGAACTTTTAAAATTGAGGAAAGCCCTGGGATGACGAAGGTTGCTTTGAACTGATGTCCGTGGGAGCAAGTGACTGGAGGCAGCAATGAGACAATGGGATAAGGGAAGAGTTTAGGTCCTACTCTCCATCCTTCCTTGAGATGTCCTGAGACACCTTCTGCAACAAGTCAGCAGCCAACAGTCCAGGTCACTGTATCAACAGGACACCATCAGGGGTGATGAGTTGATGAAAAAAGAGAAAACAGGGAAACAAGACAATATTCATTACAACCCACAGCTAGAATTCTAGACAATAGTAACTTGACGGGAGAGAGGGCTGGAGGAGTGAGAGAGACCAGAAGGACATGAGAACGTGCTCAAGTACTTACTAGTCAGTGGGGAAATAAAGATACTGTTGAGCTTAAAAAAAATCAATAGGGGTAAATAATCATGAAAAATTTTAGGTTAAGGACACACAAGGACAAAAACAGAATGTTTAGCTTTTAAAACATCAGAAGAACACTCTATCTAAAGGAAAAGAGGAAAGGAGAAAACAGAAACAAAACAGAGAAAATGAAAATGGAGTACACGAAAAAGAACAGCAGAAACAATCTCTGATGTTATAGTAATCAATAAATATAAATGGGTCCAACTCGCATATTAATTAATCTACAAATTAAATATAATCTTATTAAAAGTTCCAGTTGTATTTTTTTAATTCAACGAACTTAGCCTAAACTTTATATGAGAATACCAACCCAAGAATAACCAACTCACCTCTGAAAGTGAAGAGTACAAAGTAAGAACTTATCTAGCAGATTTCTTAAGACATTATAAAGCCATGGTAATAATGTCATGAATATGGGGATAAGAACAAAAAGAGAGCTAGAGACGGATCCATGCACATATACAGGATCACCATAGGGGACAGATGTGGCCTCACAGATCAGCTGGGGCAGGATGAATTGTTCAGGGATGGGGCTGGGACACTGGCTCACTAAATGGGGAAATTAAAATGGAATCCCTCCCTGATACCACATGCAAAGCCAATACCAGATGGATTAAAAGTGTAATATAAAAACTCTGATGCATGGGACTTCCCTGGTGGCTCAGTGGTTAAGAATCCTCCTGCCAATGCAGGGGACACGAGTTCAATCCCTGGTCTGGGAAGATCCCACATGTCATGGAGCAACTAAGCCCGTGCCCCACAACTACTGAGCCTGCGCTCTAGAGGCCATGAGCCACAACTGCTGAGCCCACGTGCCTAGAGCCCGTGCTCCGCAACAAGAGAAGCCACCGCAATGAGAAGCCTGCGCGCCACAACGAAGAGTAGCCCCCACTCGCCGCAACTAGAGAAAGCCCGCGCACAGCAATGAAGACCCAGTGCAGCCAAAAATGAATAAATAAGTAGATTTATTAAAAAAAAAAAAAAAAAAACAACTCTGATGTAGTCAGAACACAATGCAGTAGAACATTTTGTGACTTTGGAACAGGGAAAGACTTCCCATACCACAAAGCTTCCATCAGACACACCCAGCAGAGTTCACTTCCCTGTTTTCCTGCTTGATCCCAAGGCCATGACCAAATTCTCCCCTGAAAGTGCACTGGGGGTACCCATAGTTTCAATTACCATTCAGACAGAATCCCAGTTTATAATCAGCTAAAACCTCCTGCCATATAATCTATTTCTAAGAAACAGAAAACAACATTACAGGAAAATCATGTTATATTTAAAAACCATCCAAGAGCAAACATCAAAATATAAACTAGAGAAACAACAGATCTGTCTTGGTGGTAAGATTATGCATTTGTTTGTTTTTACCTGTGTGTTTGCATACAGTTGGCAGATTTTCTCATCTGGGAGATAGTACCCTTGTAATTAGGGGGGAAAACCTTGTTTCCCCAAACGGGCAGGTGAAATGGGAACGTTGCGTTGAGTGGGGGTGGGACCACATTGGTCTGGAGAGAAGGTGTTGGTAGCTGCACCCACATAAAAGAAACATCGGTTTAAACTTCATGCTCCAGAACGTCACGCAGAACACTCAGTAAACGTTGAATTGACTAGACTTGTTGCCCCTGAAGTCACATCTTCTGGGACAGCTCAGGAATGAAACTGCCTGAGTGTGTGCATTCTTATAGTCCAGCAAATACACCTGTGCATGTACACACACACACACACACACACACACACACACACTCACTCACACACACTCCTCTGGACTCTGTGAATCTGTCCTGGTGAACCATTGATTCTGAGTGTCCCAGGGGCTTCTATTTCTATTTCTACTGGCATCTCATTCCACCAGTTTGCTCCTAACTGGGGGCAAAAGAAGCTTGGTTCACTGAATTGAGAACAATCCTTTACTTAGACTGTTTTACAGGCTCTCCCTCTTCGATAAATACATTCATATGTTTCGATTGAAAAGTTTTTGAACTTGTGATTTTCAACTCTGAAACTCTCACTTTGAAAAGGTCCTTGTTCTCAGATGTGAAATCTGATGAGCATCTTCTAACTCAGCTGTGATGTGGTTCATGTGGGTGTGAAACGCACCCCATCCTCAGCTGAGGGTCATCAGCTCCCGAGGTCTAATTGCTTTGTTGTTAGTCTGTTTGGTATCCTCAGGAATTGTTGCTTTGGAAGTGGAGTCTGATCAGATACTTTGTATATTCAGAGAGAGAAAGAGAACTGGATTTGCAACTTTAGGACACTGGCCAGACTGAGTCTCTATATTAATTACACACGGTGTTGGCATCTATTTTAAAGCAAGCACTGTGCTGTTCTGGGGTTTCAGGAAAAATCGTGGCCTCCCTTCCTTTTTCTTTTCCCTCCCCCCTCCTCTCCCTTCCTTACTCCTCTCTTCTTTATTTCTTACCTTCTGCAGTGATTTAACTAAGAAATTTCTATGCCCATTGGCACCCTGCTACTTGTTTTAAGATATAAAGCAGGATCCTTTCCCTTGCTTCCAGGAACGTGGAATCCAGATAAAGTGCAATATACCCTGGCACACACACAAAACGTCAAAACCCAAGATTAAGACTTGATGGCATGAAATTACAAGATAGAAGAGACGTGACAAGATAGCAGGATAAAAATAGATGGAAAGGAAGCAGGTTGTCTAGAGACTGCCCAAAGAAAAAGGAGATCATTTTTTCGCTGGGGAAGGCTTTTCACTCTCTAGCCAGTTAAACAAATGAGCATTATGGAAAGACCATAAAAGAAACAGAGGAGCTGTGTTTACTTGCAATGGATCACACTGAATGCTTAGCCAGGTGAGAGCTTAGATGGAGTGAGAATTAAGATTTCTTGCAAAGCAGAGGTGAACAGGGCAGGCACGTGGTAGGGCTGGGGAAGGGACCACAGCCATCTGACTGAGACAGGAGTACCTGCCGGGCAATGAGGGAGAAAGGCAGGTTTTCCATCTGCCTCCTTTGTCCCAGTGAAGGCGAATTCAGACAGAATTTGGACAGGAGCCCAGAGGAGTAGGCTGGAAGTACTCATTTAAAACATGGCATCACAGCACACCTGTCAGGCAGTGTTTCCAGAGTGTTTGTGACTAGCAACTTCCCTGGACCCAACTTACATGGCCATCACAATTAAGGGGAAAATAAATCCTAAAGACCTGTGTCTGGAGCATGGTGAATGAGGCCAAGTCTATTTCATTGGGTGTCTACTGGATTCAAGGTTTAAACAGATTCAATCGAGGTTTTAATCATATGCTTTGTGTCATTTTTCCATAATTGATGGAAATTGAACACAACAATTAGCTAACAGGAGGTATGAAACAATATATTTTCTCCATGACTGTATCTTACACCTTTTATACTAGGAAGGCTAAGGATAGTTTCTGGAAGCTATTAAGCAACTGTGGCTGCTGAAAGAAGCTTACTAATTTTTAAAAATCTCCCTGGTGTCCTATCTGACCCACCCTTCTTAATAATAAAATCAGTCTTGCATAAAATGTCTAATTTTTAAAGGAATTTTAGGGGGTCATATGAAAATTATCTGGAGACTTAGAATATTTTGTGGTCTTTAGGTACAAGCAGTAAAATACTATTGGAAGTTTTCCAAGTAAGTTACATACATGCCCCTGGAAACCAGTAAGTGGCCTTCAAAGTGCATGGGTAAGAAGATACAGCTGCTTGACAGAAATAAGACAGCACCGTGAACTTGTAATTGGGCAAGAGGGGCAGAGACCCTGTCCCAACCTGCACTGATGAAAGTCCTCATGTACACGCAAATTCCTCTGAGAGGGAATGGTGGGTGCCTCAGCCACAGAAGAGCCTGCTGCTAACCAATCATGGGATTCTTTCTGCTGAGTCTGACTGCAACCTCAGAATTTTTCTCAACATGGTGCATCAACAGGTAGCACCCATTTATAAGATCTGTTATAGGAAATGGAATCTATGTGCATTCCTGACATGGATTCATACCTGTGTGATGTGCAGATAGCACACTGACAAAGTAAAACATAGAATAAAAGACCATATGGACAGCGTGGTGATGGAGGGGTGGAGGGGACAGTTATTAGGGTGAATCATATAAAACTGTCATTTTTGTAGGTCAAGTGTAGGTCAAGAAATAGCAGCGATTTCATCCAGTCCGACCGGTTATTTAATGAGATGAGGGGGTGGCACTGGAGCTGATTACTCAACAACAGGAAGACGCAAGCATGCGAATACAAGAGAAGAGCACGCATGTGTGAGGCGCCAGGGCAGGAGGAATATGCAGAATGGAGGGGCAGGTGGGCCCACTGCCAAGTCACAGGGGACCAAAGAGAGATGGGAGAGAGGCGTGGCCTGAGATGAGCATGCCGGGGCCTTAGGGAAGAGTATGGACTTGCTTCTAGCTGCAATAGGGATTTTAGCAGGAGAGTCATATGATCTGACAAAAGCAAGTGTTATCAATAAAAGAGAGCTCTGGCTGCCGTATGGGAAATAGTTAAGAAAGGGTGGAAGCAGGAAGTCGGGTCAGAAGGATACTGCAGCAGTCCAAGCCAGGGAACAATGGTGCGTTGAGCAAGGATGGCAGCCGAGAGGCAGGTGAGTGTGGCTGGATTCCAGATACACTTTGAAGGTTGAGCTGCCCAGTCTCGTGATAGTAACAATTACAATAGTATAGTCATAAGCAGAATCCACCAACAATTACTGTCTGTCAAATACTTGCTATGTGCCAGGCCTGTTGCTAAGCATTTTGCGCACATTATTTTAATTCACACAAAAAGTCTACAAAGTAGATGCTATTATCATGCACATTCTGCAGATGAAAACACAGCTCAGAAAAAAAAATTAAATAGCTGATCTAAGAACATATGGCCACTAAGCAGTAAAACTGGCATTCAAAATAAATGGGTCTGTTTCCCAAGGCAGAGTTACAGAATATTCTAAGTTCTCCACATCCAACCAGAAAGCCACAGGTGGTAAGCATATGTAACGGATGCCTAAGTTGGGAGGCTGGGGAAGGGGACATTTCCATGGAAGACATTCCAGAAGTGAAAAAGGGACGGAGGAAAGGACAGTAGGGGTGGGAAATATAATAAAACAAAAGCTCTCCTTTGAGCTATAGTCAACGAGAGCTAACTAAGCACCAAGATGTTTCTCTTCTTTTTTTTCTTTTGTAAATAAGTTTATTTGTATCCTTTTTTTAAGCTTCCATATATAAGTGATATCATATGATATTTGTTTTTTCTCTTCTTAACCAACCCATTCCCACCCTATAATGTGCACCAATTTACCAATCAAGCCAATATATCCCTCATTCAGATATAGCCTCTTACCCTGTCCTCAGCTGGCCCATTTTCTGTACGGCTTAAACATACCCAAATATTCAGTCTCTTCCCCAGTTTCATCAGAATTTGCAGGAAGCCATACAAAATGTTACATGAATACCACAATCACCCACAATGACACCTGAAATGTTTGTGTCCAGTTGACTTGCCTTAAATTCCTTTTTGCCTCTGCACAGTTCCAGTGCATTGGACCCCAACTCATTCTGGATGAGTTTGTTCGTTCAATGGGAGGAATATTTTGAGTTTGAGTTTGCAACAAGAGGTATAAACAGGAAAAAAGACCACTCATATTGGGCAGTCGAGTTGAAAAGCCAGCGGAGCCAAGTTATCATACAGAAGAGCTTGTCCTCATCAAAAAATGAGCAAGGTTTTGTTTTTATCAGAGGCTTCCTGAGAGGGACAGAGCTATAGACCTCAGAGATGCTAAAAACACAGTTGTGGCTGAACATGCAGGACGTCTTCACCTGCGCAGTGTGGAAAGGTCTGGAAGAATCCTCTTGCTGTCGCTTCACTGTCATCTTTGAATTCAAAGGACACGTTAGAGTCTGCTCTTAATAACCCATCACGGGATCCTGTCCTGAGTGAGTTACTAACTGTTACCTGCCCTGCCCTTTTCAGGAGCTGACAGTAGCACCCGCCTTGGGGGGAAACTAAGAGAGACTTATGTTAGTACCTGAGTGTATACACCTGACCGCATTCCACATTCAAAGTAACGCAGCAGAATATTTCTCTCCTTTAAGTAATTGGCGTCTTTTCCCTTCCGTAACAATGACACTCAAGAGTTACATTCTTATATAACTCAGTATAACACTTCTTAGAATCAGCATTTATTTGCAAGCCTCATGCCTCTCTGCTGGAACCAGAGAGGGCTGCTTTGTTAACTCGGTTCTCTGTCGGGGTTCCCAATAAAGCTCACTTCATATGAAGAATAATGGGATTATCCAATATGACCTTCCTATCAAGACTCTGGGCTCCGTGTTTTACAACCTCACATCAGACAGCAAAATTAATTAGCTCACGGCATTCAGAGGTCTGGGAACTTCGTAAGACAAGGGTCATGGAGAACCCGGGAAAACGTTGATGGTAATGAAGTGTTAACAGGTAATCATACATCTGAACAGGAGAGATCAATATGACGCTGCAGAGCCTTCCTCTCTAATTGCCTGTGGAGCAGCAAAATTCTTCATAAATGAAAAAATGAGGCGCACACACACGATAACAGGACCGTTGCTTCTGAAAGTAACCAGGACAACAGGGGCTGTTAAGAGATGTCGGGTTTGACCTCCATCCTCCTGTCTGGGTGAGTCCCTTGGCCACTTGGCATCACTCTCTTTACATCTAAAAACGAGGAGTCAGTTTGGCGGTCCATGGCCATCAATTACAGCCATACCGCGGCAAGACGGTCACCTTTTATTTTCCAAGCTGCAGAAGCTTGTGGACAATGTGTCTTCCATTTCACTTGTCTGTGATGTTTATAAAGCCAAAATGAATATTTTGAGTCTGGATCCATAGAAGGATATACCTTCCCTCATTGGAGGAAGAATTGAAATGGAGGTGGCACCGTGATGTTAAGCCCAAATGAAGACACTTCACACAGGCACTTGGGACCAGTTAGCCTCGCACTTTTCTAAGGATGGGGGTGCAGATGACAGAGAGGTCCTGAGTCTCTGTGATTTCTTAATAACCACGTGTACCTGCCCGCAGCCCTGGAGTGGGCTCAGGTGTGCAGTGACAGAAATGGGAGAGGTTGTGGTGAATGTCTACTGCTTCTAACTGAAAGGTGCCATTTTCATAACAGTGCCCAGCTTGTTCCAAAGTCTCTAGATAAAATGGGCCATTGCAATAAAGCTTGCACAGGTGTGCCTGCACAGCAGACCAGCAGGATCACACAGGGACCCAGATCTCGGTAGAGCTCTGGGTTATCAGTTGAGGGGGCTCACAGCTGAAACAAACTACCCTCAAAGTGCAGTGTCTTCACCCACAAAGGGTTTATTTCTTGCTGCTCTCACAGTTCTGTGTGGCGGCAGTTGGGTTTTGGGGTGCTCGTGTGAGGACCCAGGCTCCGGCCATCTGGCGGTTCTGCCCTCCCCCAGGACAGAGCTTCTCAAACTCAGCACTACTAAAACACGTTGGGCTGGAACATTCTTTATGGTGGGGGGCTGTCCCGTGCATTGTAGGATGTTTAGCAGCATCCCTGGCCTCGGCCCACTAGATGCCGGTAGCACCCTTGGTTATGACAGCCTGAAATGTCTCCAGATATTGTCAAATGTCACATGAGGTTCAAAACCACTTCCTACCTTCCCACCCCCTTATTCCCCCACCCTCGCTTAAGAACCAGTGCCCTAGGACCACTGTCCTCCACTAGCTCCTCCATATCTCACCACTAATCAAAGACAAGAGAAAAGGCCCATCGCTCATAGATGCCTCGGCCTTAGGTGACACCCGCCCCACTTGGGCTCATATTTCACTGCTGAGAACTAATCATATATCCCCACCTAGAATCCAGGAGGCTCAGAAGTGCTTCTAGCTGAATGCTCACGAAGAAAGAAAGAACTGAAATCTAATGAGAGCTGAAATGAGAGAGACGTACAGACATGAAGAGAGGGGAGGGACAGAGAGGATGTTATTAACACACAGGTGTTCCCAGGCTTTCTCTGCATCGTGGCCTTAGTTCATTCTGTTCCTTCCCCTCCCCATCCTTTTCCAGAAGATTCCATCAGGACCAACTGGTTTCTTTATCTTTCTAGATGCAAAATGGAGCAAAAAAAAAAAAGATAAAAAGGCTAGAAGGAAAAATAGGCAGCCTAGGTCTATAGGAGAAATTTTAGGTTCAGCTTTGAAGGAGATTTTTGGGAGGGGAAGAGTGAGGGAGAGAAGGGGGTGGGAGGGTGATGGTCTACGAAGAAAGCAGATGTGAGAGGAAAAGGGAATTTTTTAAAGTGTACACGTCATGATATTTAAGAAATACAATTAGAAATTTATCTTGAAAGAACTCTAGTCACTGAACTATGTTCTCCTGACCACACATCTCATGGGATATGCCTTCGATAGGGTTACAAGTAACTGGGGTTCAGATGTATCTAGATGGTGAGAGAGTTCTATGACTCAGGTAGAGGAATAAAAACAGGGAAGCTTTGGTCCATGACTGTAAAAAAGGTACACATTTTCCTCCTGTTACAGGTCCAAAGGAAACCAAGCTTATGGTAAGCAGCATGTGAGGGTCCATATTAGAAAGTGAAGACGAGTTTTAGGGGCCGAGACAGAGAAGTGCGCAGAATCTCAGAGGTCGAAAAGACGAAGGCTTCCCCACCTTTGAAATGCATGTGATATGAATCTGATTAAAATGAAGATTCTGATGCAGTGTGTCTGAGATGGGGCCCGAGGTTCTACATCTAATGAGCTCCTGAGGGATGCTGATGCTTTTGGTCTGTGGACAACAATTTGGGTAGCAAGGAAGTAGTAAGACAATAGGTACCTGGAATACATCAATACAAATGGCATTGATGCTGGTGAAAAGTCATTTGCTCAAGTAGACTCAGAAACTCACGTGCCTTGAAAACTAGACGTCATCTCCGTTCTTTATACAATTTCTGACTTTGCTAGAGGTGGCTCCAAGGTTTTTGAACATCTGAGCTGCAGGCTATTTAAAGGTGAAAGGGGAGAGGGAGAGGGCTCAGAGTCTCTGGGGAGAACTTAGAGCACTGGAAAGCAACAGAGCATCTATATGAAAAGGCGTTGAACTGGAATGTCCTCGCACTTCGTCTTTCACAGCAACAGGTAGCTGTCCTAATCCTTTATAGTGAAATTGTTATAATCCTTTATGGCAAAATGGCAGAGCTCCTGACAAGTCCATTTGCTTCCAGCCAAATGAGACCCTGACAATATAACTAATACTTGCTATTGCTAGACCTCTACCTTAAATTCTTTGCATCACTGTGACCTGAACTTTTGAAAATTTGCCATTGGGGGGGAAAATGTACACTTTGCCTCTAATACGTTTAACCATTGGAAAGGATTTCAAATAGACTTTTTCACAGCTATAGCTATTTGCTTGGGTGAATCCTTCCTTTATTAGTAAAAACGTTGGCACCAAATTCTATTTCGTTCCAAAACAATTATAAAATAAAACATTGATATCCTTGGGATGTTTTCCCAAATGTACTCTGAAATCGTTCATATTCAGAGCTATTAAGAGAATTTCTATCATAAGTGTTACACTTTCTAACATGCTAGCTTTTTAGGCAAATGCCTTTCAATATCAGGAGTGACGATTCTTATTACCTCATCCCATGCTAATAAGTGATTCATTTGTGGTGATGAAAAACAGCAATTATTTTTGCCTATAGGCCCTTATTTCTATGCAAATTTCCCTCTTATTTATTTTCAGAAGGTGGCAATTGCCTGGACAACCGGGATGAGATAATATCACTTTCCAGTGATAAGGCCACTTTCCAGTATTAAATAATGTTAAAAATAATGTCTTGTAAAATCATCAGAATAATAAAAATAAAATCTTAGCAAGCCCCATCGAGGAATAGGAATTCAACACAAAGGTGTTTTGTGAAAAAAGAAAGGTAGCCCCAATAGAAGTGACTGGAAACTTTGGAAGCAGAAAACCTCTTCTTGCTCTGCTCCAAGAATGTTCCCTCCGTGTTCCATGGCTGTCACCCAAACAGGCAGAGATGGAGTTATGTATACTCCAAAGATTCAGACGGCTACAGAGAGGCACAGACATCCAGAAATTTTTTGTTAAATCATTTATCTTCTCCTCATTTCTCCTTGGATTGCCTTGCAAAACACACATTTGTGTTGGTTCCAGGCCTCTCGCTTTGGATTTACAGAACAGGTTTGGGGTTCAGAGATGTTCCCCATTTCTGTGCATAGGGGAGATCACAGAGAATCAAGTTCATGTTTGTTTAACCAGCACTTAGGGAACCTTGGGTTTGTGGCCACCTTGCAGTATTATTGATAATTTGGAGTTCTGTCTATCAAGTCACACTGACATTTTTGCTAGCTATCTACTTTTATGCTAATCATACTTAATGACTACTTTAAGATAAAGGCATCTAGATCTATAATGATTATTAAATAAAGCTCTTAAATTTTGAAATCAATTTTGATACTCAGCTCGTTTTTCAAGTTAAAAAAAAATCTTTTTTTAAGTTAAAAAAAAAACTTACTAAGGTTCCTAGTTAGAAAAATCAATCCCAAGATTTTGCAATAGCTTTAGCTTTTGTTTGTGTAAATACAATTTAATTTTCTTCTTTTCCATTATGGTTTATTACAGGATATTGAAGATAGATCCCTGTGCTATACAGTACGACCTTGTTGTTTGTGTATTTTATATATAGTAGCTTGTATCTGCTATTCCCAAACTCCCAATTTATCCCTCCCCACCCCCTTTCCCCTTTGGTAACCATAAGTTTGTTTTCTATGTCTGTGAGTCTGTTTCTGTTTTGTAAATAAGTTCATTTGTATTATTTTTTAGATTCCACATATAGGTGATATCATATGGTATTTGTCTTTCTCTTAATTTTTTTTTATTATTATTATTTTTTTGCAATACACGGACCTCTCACTGTTGTGACGTCTCCCGTTGCGGAGCACAGGCTCCGGACGCGCAGGCTCAGCGGCCATGGCTCACGGGCCCAGCCGCTCCGCGGCATGTGGGATCTTCCCGGACCGGGGCACGAACCCGTGTCCCCTGCATCGGCAGGCGGACTCTCAACCACTGCGCCACCAGGGAAGCCCCTGTCTCTCTCTTTCTGACTTACTTCACTTAGTATGATCATCTCTAGGTCCATCCATGTTGCTGCAAATGGCATTATTTCATTCTTTTTTTATGGCTGGGCAATAGTCCATAAAAAAAGGAAGGAAGAAAGAAAGAAAGGGAAGAAAGAAGGAAAGATGGAAATAGGGAAAGGGAAGGGGGAGGGAGGAAGGAAGAAAGGAAGGGAGAGAGACAGACATATGTAAGTATACACGTGTGTGTGAATACATATTTCCAATTTCAGCAAGTTTGAGAAGAGCTGCAGGGAGGGGGAAAGACAAGTACAGTTGACCCTTGAACAATGCAAGGTTAGGGGCACCCACACTCCCTGCAGTCAGAAATCCTCCAATAACTTATTGTTGGCCCTTCGTATATGTGGTTCATTTTGGACTGTGAAACTTACTATTGAAAAATGTCCCCATACAGGTGGACCCCCTTGCTGTTCAAGTGTCAACCATAATTTACAGTTCAGTTGACTTGATGAATCTTTTTCAATTACATTTTAATGTCTGTTTCTTCTAGTGCTTTCCATTTAATCCAACCCTTCCCATCATATTTCAGAAAGCCATCGAATCATAACAATACATAAAACCTCTCTCTATTTAACGTTAAGACCCTTTACTCTCCTAATTCTGGGTCTCACTGTCTTCACTACGGAGTTGGGATCTGATGACCTCAGCAGTTGAGTACAAGATAGTACTTAGGTTTGAAGCTGCAGATGGAGAGGAGAGAAAACTTAGTTCATAGCTTTAAGATCCTACGCTTCCCTTGGTAGGAATAACTTGGCCTCTCAGTGACCTGGGTTGGGGAATGGGAGGGAGGTGAAGAGAGAAGACGCCCCTGACCGTCTCCCATGAGCTCCCGGGCTGGGTTAGGCCAGGGTGGAGAGCAGTGTTCAGGCTCTGGCATCCTAATATAGAACATTCTGAAATATTTATTATGTTTTTATGGTGCTGTGCTGGGTAGAGAGGGAGTAATGCAAGGAGTACATGATCCAAGGAGAGACACACATAAAATATTTAAGTTTAAAAAAAACACACAAAACAACTATAACATTTTAACCATAAAGAAAAAAATTTTTAAGAAATTTTTCTCTAATGTGGGTCACGGGTCTCTTATTTCTTCTGGCTGATTCCAGACTACTTTTGTGATGCTTAAACACCTGCACCAAGCATAGCCCTGCGAAGCTGCGAGGGGCTGTGAGCCAACAGGAGGAGCAGAGCTCTTGGATCCTCCCAAAGCTTTATCCTGCTCAAGCCACCCCCTGCTTAAGGCTTTATGGCTCCCTTCCGTCTGTAGGATAAAATCTGTGCTCTGTTATTAGCCTGGCTGAAAAGAACCTGGATGATGGATCCAGGTCACCCCTCCAGACTCCATACCCCCCAGATTCTCCACTCTGACCCAAGGAAAGCTACATGCAGGTCTCCCGGCCCCCATGCTGTCTGTGCCCTGTGTCCTGAGCCCTCCTGTCCACCAGGAAGTCTCCCTGTGCCCCAATCGTCCCTGCTCATGTGCTCATGTCACACTGGCCCTCGCCTGCCCCACTCAGGTGTAGCACCTGTCACTTGACCTAACAGCCTACTTGCCTGTCTCTCTCCAACTGGGGGCTCCCCCAGGGACAAAACTTGTTGCCCTGCTGATGTACAAGCCCCAAACTCAGCAAGTGCTTGCTGAGTTGAAGTGAGAAGCTCCTTCATCTTGTGTGTTTTCCACTAATGGCAAGTGTTCTCCAGCAGTGGAAAGGGACATTGGATCTGGAATCAGGAGACCCGAGCTTGAGCTCATCCTGTGGCATAGTGACAGCGATACCCAGTCATGAGAAGATAAACCTGATAGCTCTTTAGGCACGTAAGAGATTATAGGCATATGATCTCCACAGAGGAGAATCCCATCACACCAGAGGCTGGGCTCCAGTTTCTCCCTAGGTGAAGCCCAGAGTGTTGCACTCCATGGTGGTGCCTCTGATGCCTGGAACTATAGAGAAGGGAGCATTCTTGTACCTCTCAGATCCCTCATAAGGGATTAAAAAAAAAAAAAAAAAAAAAAAAGGAGAAAAAGGGGGGGCTTTTTTAAAAAAGAAAAAAAAACATTTTCT
>NW_006774406.1:1316177-1328084 GCF_000442215.2 Lipotes vexillifer | reverse complement strand
GCATGCGGACTCTCAACCACTGCGCCACCAGGGAAGCCCCTGTCTCTCTCTTTCTGACTTACTTCACTTAGTATGATCATCTCTAGGTCCATCCATGTTGCTGCAAATGGCATTATTTCATTCTTTTTTTATGGCTGGGCAATAGTCCATAAAAAAAGGAAGGAAGAAAGAAAGAAAGGGAAGAAAGAAGGAAAGATGGAAATAGGGAAAGGGAAGGGGGAGGGAGGAAGGAAGAAAGGAAGGGAGAGAGACAGACATATGTAAGTATACACGTGTGTGTGAATACATATTTCCAATTTCAGCAAGTTTGAGAAGAGCTGCAGGGAGGGGGAAAGACAAGTACAGTTGACCCTTGAACAATGCAAGGTTAGGGGCACCCACACTCCCTGCAGTCAGAAATCCTCCAATAACTTATTGTTGGCCCTTCGTATATGTGGTTCATTTTGGACTGTGAAACTTACTATTGAAAAATGTCCCCATACAGGTGGACCCCCTTGCTGTTCAAGTGTCAACCATAATTTACAGTTCAGTTGACTTGATGAATCTTTTTCAATTACATTTTAATGTCTGTTTCTTCTAGTGCTTTCCATTTAATCCAACCCTTCCCATCATATTTCAGAAAGCCATCGAATCATAACAATACATAAAACCTCTCTCTATTTAACGTTAAGACCCTTTACTCTCCTAATTCTGGGTCTCACTGTCTTCACTACGGAGTTGGGATCTGATGACCTCAGCAGTTGAGTACAAGATAGTACTTAGGTTTGAAGCTGCAGATGGAGAGGAGAGAAAACTTAGTTCATAGCTTTAAGATCCTACGCTTCCCTTGGTAGGAATAACTTGGCCTCTCAGTGACCTGGGTTGGGGAATGGGAGGGAGGTGAAGAGAGAAGACGCCCCTGACCGTCTCCCATGAGCTCCCGGGCTGGGTTAGGCCAGGGTGGAGAGCAGTGTTCAGGCTCTGGCATCCTAATATAGAACATTCTGAAATATTTATTATGTTTTTATGGTGCTGTGCTGGGTAGAGAGGGAGTAATGCAAGGAGTACATGATCCAAGGAGAGACACACATAAAATATTTAAGTTTAAAAAAAACACACAAAACAACTATAACATTTTAACCATAAAGAAAAAAATTTTTAAGAAATTTTTCTCTAATGTGGGTCACGGGTCTCTTATTTCTTCTGGCTGATTCCAGACTACTTTTGTGATGCTTAAACACCTGCACCAAGCATAGCCCTGCGAAGCTGCGAGGGGCTGTGAGCCAACAGGAGGAGCAGAGCTCTTGGATCCTCCCAAAGCTTTATCCTGCTCAAGCCACCCCCTGCTTAAGGCTTTATGGCTCCCTTCCGTCTGTAGGATAAAATCTGTGCTCTGTTATTAGCCTGGCTGAAAAGAACCTGGATGATGGATCCAGGTCACCCCTCCAGACTCCATACCCCCCAGATTCTCCACTCTGACCCAAGGAAAGCTACATGCAGGTCTCCCGGCCCCCATGCTGTCTGTGCCCTGTGTCCTGAGCCCTCCTGTCCACCAGGAAGTCTCCCTGTGCCCCAATCGTCCCTGCTCATGTGCTCATGTCACACTGGCCCTCGCCTGCCCCACTCAGGTGTAGCACCTGTCACTTGACCTAACAGCCTACTTGCCTGTCTCTCTCCAACTGGGGGCTCCCCCAGGGACAAAACTTGTTGCCCTGCTGATGTACAAGCCCCAAACTCAGCAAGTGCTTGCTGAGTTGAAGTGAGAAGCTCCTTCATCTTGTGTGTTTTCCACTAATGGCAAGTGTTCTCCAGCAGTGGAAAGGGACATTGGATCTGGAATCAGGAGACCCGAGCTTGAGCTCATCCTGTGGCATAGTGACAGCGATACCCAGTCATGAGAAGATAAACCTGATAGCTCTTTAGGCACGTAAGAGATTATAGGCATATGATCTCCACAGAGGAGAATCCCATCACACCAGAGGCTGGGCTCCAGTTTCTCCCTAGGTGAAGCCCAGAGTGTTGCACTCCATGGTGGTGCCTCTGATGCCTGGAACTATAGAGAAGGGAGCATTCTTGTACCTCTCAGATCCCTCATAAGGGATAAAAAAAAAAAAAAAAAAAAAAAAAGAAGGAGAAACAGGTGTGGCTTATTTAAAAGAGACAACACAGCATTTGCTATCTGGAAGACACACACACCAGAACAAGTCCCTATCTGCTCATCTACCCCATGCCCTTCAGGCCAGCAAGCTCAGAGCTATCATGAGTTTTCTCTAACGTAGGCATTGTTTGTACAGTGAATTATTCCCCTCTTCACACAGAGATCATACAGACCTAGTCAATAAGATTTACAATGAAGGTCTGAAATCCCCTTACGGATTTGAACGGAACTAGAAGAGGAATCATATCAAGAGCAAGAAAGATCTTTTCTTGAGTTTCTTTTGAGGTCTAGATTTGGGAATATGGGCCAGGATGGTGGTTATAATTTATCCCTCAGGAAAAAACGAATCCTCGCAAATATGCAGAGCTAAGAATGAAAAGTAAGAAATAATCTAGCTCTGGGTGAAAATTAAGAGAGAAACCACTTGACTTCTTTCTGTTCTCAATGAGTCTACTCATGATCAGCACAATCAGGGTGCATTACTCGTAGGAGACGGGAACTGACATATTGGCCTGCCGAGTACAATCAGACAATTAATTTGGGAAATCTGCTCTTCACTAAGCCCATCTGGGTCTTGGGAGGCTTGTCTGATTGGATAAGTCTCAGTGGGAAGGGAGCCCTATTAAATACAAAGACATTATAAGTGGGTTCTCAGTTCCTTAGGGATCCTGGCAGCTCTGTACCAAGGCTGGGAAAACAGAAGGTACTCTGAAGCAGCCCCGTCAAGAGAGCATTTTCAGGTTCAGATGACCTTGGCTGCCATGTTGATCCCGCTTGGAAGAGGACTCATTCCAGAAGCACCCGTCAGCCCAAAGCTTGCTGACAGAAAATCCTCTTTCTTTTTGCTCATGACGCTCTCATTTATGCAAAACTTTCACAAAAGGTAATCAGTGTCACTCTCTACCCTATCCTTATCCATGAGAGCCTCAAAATTTTTAGTTTGTATGATTAAATCCTCACAAAACCCATGTTGCCAAATCTACAAATAAGAGTTTCGTTTCAAACGGGCGATGTTTGTGAGTCCTTGGATTCTCCAATTATACCCACGTCTAGCCTCTTCATGGGTGAGGCAGCCCTAAGCCCGGCATAGGGGCAGGACCCACCCTCTGAGAAAGCCCAGAGCCTCCGCGATTCTTCCCCCACGTAGGAACCCAGTTGTGCACATCTGGCAACAAAGACTTGATGGTCCCCAGACCATAGTCTAGGTATAAACTCACTCAGGGACTCATCGCAGAGTCCCTGAGTGAGTTTATACCTAGACTTATCTGCGAGGGAAAGTGAGATAAAACTCTTCTTCCATTGATGGTTTTCAGGGAGTGAGCAGGTTGACCCCGGGGGGTCGAGGGCCACTGGACAGGAGCGCTGTGACCTCCTGGCCCCTCCCACTGGCCTTCTGGGGGCGGGATCCTAAGCAGGGCAGGAAGTTCGAACAGAGAGCAGCCTCCCTGCCCCAGGCTCGTCGCTCACCGACTTCCCTTCGGCCAGGCCACATAGAGACCTGGGCCTTCATGTTTGTGTCCAAAAGCTCCAGCTCCAGCCCGCGACAAGGGTAATTTGGCATTAAAAATGCTGCATAAAACATACTATTGAGCTTGCTTCCGTGCAAAGCTCATAAAGATGAGCCACGGCAGGTTTTGGCTTTCTCCCCAGCGCAGCCCTGCAGGGACCATCTTTTGCATTCCATTCTGAACTTCACAGAGCAGGTGGCCCGATGCTGAAAGGGGACTCACATCCTTGTCCATTAGACCGGGTTTTAAAACAATTTGCAGAATTTGCGGGAAAGTATCTTGTTTTCATCTCACAAGAATATGTGAGCCCAGGACCTGACCTACGTGAAGCTCTGCAGCGAAGTGAAGACAGAATCTCTGAGGGTGACTGAGATTCAGCCAGAAAATAGTGTTTGCTGGCACGCTGGGTTACACCGAAGGTATCCAGCCTGGGTTAGCATCATTAACAGTTACTACACCACTGACGCCGGAATTCCCACGAGACCAAAAAGCAGTGGCAACCACCCCTCCATCTGGCTTCCCTTCCCTCGGCTTTAGATGAGCTAATTCCCTAGTTCCCATCCCATTGGCTTGTCTGGGTGTTTTCCTTTCTGCTCCCTCCTTCAGTGATGGTTAACAGACTTTGGGAACCCCTGAGGCAGAGGATACCATGCCCCCTGTCCAACTCTGGCTCCAAGCCTCGGGTTACACACCCTGGTGATGAGAAATGTGGGTTGGAGCAGGGCTGGGGTGGGGACAGTGGAGCTGAAATGGTAAGGATGCTCCAGAAAGAATCTGCGGGGCACTCTTGTGGCCACTTGATTCTGGGGGTGAAGCTAAGGAAGGGCTTGGGGAGAAGGCGAGAAGGCAGAGGAGAATCAAGGAGGCATAAACACATAAGGGCCCTTCCTACACATCTTACCACCAAGCTGGCATTTAAGAGAGGAAATGTAATAAACAATCAGGATTTATTTCTCGATTGTGGCAAATGTTTTCCAAGGCCTGTGATGTACAGTGTGTTACAAGTAGTTTTTAAACAATCTGAGAACCATGAGGGAGCTGCAGGGCCAGCGGGGAGAGTTGTAATTGTGCTTTCCAGGGAGTTACGTGGTTGGTCCGAGTTTTGAAGAACCGGTTCATCAGAGGGCAGAGGGCTGGGAGGTTTGTGCCTGAAAGAACACTACACATTTGGGGGATGTGTTTAGAATACCTGGAGCATAGCATTCAGGAATGAGGGTAGTGGTAGAAAAGATGCTGCGAAGGTAAGAAAGGGCCCTACAGTCATGATGAGGAATTTGAACCTCATGGGAAAATGGGTCTAATGACCCAGCGTACAGTTTAGAAATGTAATTTTCTTAGATTCTTTTAAATTGAAATATAGTTGATTTACAATGTTGTGTTAGTTTCAGGTGTACAGCAAAGTCATTCAGTTATATATACATTTTTTTTTCAGTTCTTTTCCCTTATAGTTTATTACAAATATTGAGTATAGTTCCCTGTGCTATACAGTAGGTCCCCGTTAGTTATCGCTTTTTTTTTAACATCCTTATTGGAGTATAATTGCTTTACAGTGGTGTGTTAGTTTCTGCTTTACAACAAAATGAATCAGTTATATATATACATATGTTCCCATATCTCTTCCCTCTTGCGTCTCCCTCCCTCCCACCCTCCCTATCCCACCCCTCCAGGCGATCACAAAGCACGGAGCTGATCTCCCTGTGCTATGCGGCTGCTTCCCACTAGCTAGCTATTTTACGTTTGGTAGTGTATATATGTCAATGCCTTTCTCTCGCTTTGTCACAGCTTACCCTTCCCCCTCCCCATATCCTCAAGTCCATTCTCTAGTAGGTCTGCGTCTTTATTCCTATCCTACCCCTAGGTTCCTCACGACATTTTTTTCCCTTAAATTCTATATATATGTGTTAGCATACGGTATTTGTCTCTCTCTTTCTGACTTACTTCACTCTGTATGACAGACTCTAGGTCTATCCACCTCATTATAAATAGCTCAATTTCGTTTCTTTTTATGGCTGAGTAATATCCCATTGTATATATGTGCCACATCTTCTTTATCCATTCATCTAATGATGGACACTTAGGTTGTTTCCATCTCCGGGCTACTGTAAATAGAGCTGCAATGAACATTTTGGTACAAGACTCTTTTTGAATTATGGTTTTCTCAGGGTATGTGCCCAATAGTGGGATTGCTGGGTCATATGGTAGTTCTATTTGTAGTTTTTTAAGGAACCTCCATACTGTTCTCCACAGTGGCTGTATCAATTTACATTCCCACCAACAGTGCAAGAGGGTTCCCTTTTCTCCACACCCTCTCCAGCATTTATTGTTTCTAGATTTTTTGATGATGGCCATTCTGACTGGTGTGAGATGATATCTCATTGTAGTTTTGATTTGCATTTCTCTAATGATTAATGATGTTGAGCATTCTTTCATGTGTTTGTTGGCAGTCTGTATATCTTCTTTGGAGAAATGTCTATTTAGGTCTTCTGCCCATTTTTGGATTGGGTTGTTTATTTTTTTGTTATTGAGCTGCATGAGCTGCCTGTAAATTTTAGAGATTAATCCTTTGTCAGTTGATTCATTTGCAAATATTTTCTCCCATTCTGAGGGCTGTCTTTTGGTCTTGTTTATGGTTTCCTTTGCTGTGCAAAAGCTTTGAAGTTTCATTAGGTCCCATTTGTTTATTTTTGTTTTTATCTCCATTACTCTAGGGGACGTGGGTCAAAAAGGATCTTGCTGTGATTTATGTCATAGAGTGTCCTGCCTGTTTTCCTCTAAGAGTTTGATAGTTTCTGACCTTACATTTAGGTCTTTAATCCATTTTGAGGTTATTTTTGTGTATGGTGTTAGGGAGTGATCTAATCTCATAGTTTTACATGTAGCTGTCGAGTTTTCCCAACACCACTTATTGAAGAGGCTGTCCTTTCTCCACTGTACATTCCTGCCTCCTTTATCAAAGATAAGGTGACCATATGTGCATGGGTTTATCTCTGGGCTTTCTATCCTGTTCCATTGATCTATCTTTCTGTTTTTGTACCAGTACCATACTGTCTTGGTTACTGTAGCTTTGTAGTATAGTCTGAAGTCAGGGAGCCTGATTCCTCCAGCTCCGTGTTTCGTTCTCAAGATTGCTTTGGCTATTCAGGGACTTTTGTGTTTCCATACAAATTGTGAAATTTTTTGTTCTAGTTCTGTGAAAAATGCCAGTGGTAGTTTGATAGGGATTGCATTGAATCTGTAGATTGCTTTGGGTAGTAGTGTCATTTTCACAATGTTGATTCTTCCAATCCAAGAACATGGTATATCTCTCCATCTATTTGTATCATCTTTACTTTCTTTCATTAGTGTCTTATAATTTTCTGCATACAGGTCTTTTGTTTCCTTAGGTAGGTTTATTCCTAGATATTTTATTCTTTGTGTTGCAATGGTAAATGGGAGTGTTTTCTTGATTTCACGTTCAGATTTTTCATCATTAGTGTATAGGAATGCCAGAGATTTCTGTGCATTAGTTTTGTATCCTGCTACTTTACCAAATTCATTGAATAGCCCTAGTAGTTTTCTGGTAGCATGTTTAGGATTCTCTATGTATAGTATCATGTCACCTGCGAACAGTGACAGCTTTACTTCTTCTTTTCTGATTTGCATTCCTTTTATTTCCTTTTCTTCTCTGATTGCTGTGGCTAAAACTTCCAAAACTATGTTGAATAAGAGTGGTGAGACTGGGCAACCTTGTCTTGTTCCTGATCTTAGTGAAAATGCTTTCAGTTTTTCACCATTGAGGATGATATTGGCTGTGGGTTTGTCATGTATGGCCTTCATTATGTTGAGGAAAGTTCCCTCTATGCCTACTTTCTGTAGGATTTTTATCATACATGGATGTTGAATTTTGTCAAAAGCTTTCTCTGCATCTATTGAGGTGATCATATGGTTTATCTCCTTCAATTTGTTAATATGGTGTATCACATTGATTGATTTGCATATATTGAAGAATACTTGCATTCCTGGAATAAACCCCACTTGATCATGGTGTATGATCCTTTTAATGTGCTGTTGGATTCTGTTTGCTTGTATTTTGTTGAGGATTTTTGCATCTATGTTCATCAGTGATATTGGCCTGTAGTTTTCTTTCTTTGTGACATCCTTGTCTGGTTTTTGGTATCAAGGTGATGGTGGCCTCGTAGAATGGGTTTGGGAGTGTTCCTCCCTCGGCTATATTTTGGAAGAGTTTGAGAAGGATAGGTGTTAGCTCTTCTCTAAATGTTTGCTAGAATTCACCTGTGAAGCCATCTGGTCCTGGGCTTTTGTTTGTTGGAAGATTTTTAATCACAGTTTCCATTTCAGTGCTTGTGATTGGTCTGTTCATATTTTCTATTTCTTCCTAATTTAGTCTTAGCAGGTTGTGCATTTCTAAGAATTTGTCCATTTCTTCCAAGTTGTTCATTTTATTGGCATAGAGTTGCTTGTAGTAATCCCTCATGATCCTTTGCATTTCTGCAGTGTCAGTTGTTACTTCTCCTTTTTCATTTCTAATTCTATTGATTTGAGTCTTCTCCTTTTTCTTTCTTGATGAGTCTGGCTAATGCTTTATCAATTTTGTTTATCGGCTCAAAGAACCAGCTTTTAGTTTCATTGATCTTTGTTATCGTTTCCTTCATTTCTTTTTCACTTATTTCTGATCTGATTTTTATGATTTCTTTCCTTCTGCTAACTTTGGGGGGTTTTTTGTTCTTCTTCCTCTAATTGCTTTAGGTGCAAGGTTAGGTTGTTTATTCGAGATGTTTCCTGTTTCTTAAGGTAGGATTGTATTGCTATAAGCTTCCCTCTTAGAACTGCTTTTGCTGTATCCCATAGGTTTTGGGTCGTCGTGTCTCCATTGTCATTTGTTTCTAGGTATATTTTTTACTTCCTCTTTGATTTCTTCAGTGATCATTTCATTATTAAGTAGTGTATTGTTTAGCCTCCATGTGTTTGTATTTTTTACAGATCTTTTCCTGTAATTGATATCTAGTCTCATGGCATTGTGGTCAGAAAAGATACTTGATACAATTTCAATTTTCTTAAATTTACCAAGGCTTGATTTGTGACCCAAGATATGATCTATCCTGGAGAATGTTCCATGAGCACTTGCGAAAAATGTGTATTCTGTTGTTTTTGGATGGAATGTCCTATAAATATCAATTAAGTCCATCTTGTTTAATGTATCATTTAAAGCTTGTGTTTCCTTATTTATTTTCATTTTGGATGATCTGTCCATTGGTGAAAGTGGGGTGTTAAAGTCCCCTACTATGAATGTGTTACTGTCGATTTCCCCTTTTATGGCTGCTAGTATTTGCCTTATGTATTGAGGTGCTCCTATGTTGGGTGCATAAATATTTACAATTGTTATATCTTCTTCTTGGATCGATCCCTTAATCATTATGTAGTGTCCTTCTTTGTCTCTTCTGATAGTCCTTATTTTAAAGTCTATTTTGTCTGATATGAGAATTGCTACTCCAGCTTTCTTTTGGTTTCCATTTGCATGGAATATCTTTTTCCATCCCCTTACTTTCAGTCTGTATGTGTCTCTAGGTCTGAAGTGGGTCTCTTGTAGACAGCATATATATGGGTCTTGTTTTTGTATCCATTCAGCCAATCGTGTCTTTTGGTGGGAGCATTTAGTCCATTTACATGTAAGGTAATTATCGATATGTATGTTCCTATTCCCATTTTTTTAATTGTTTTGGGTTCGTTATTGTAGGTCTTTTCCTTCTCTTGTGTTTCTTGCCTAGAGAAGTTCCTTTAGCAGTTGTTGTAGAGCTGGTTTAGTGGTGCTGAACTCTCTCAGTTTTTGCTTCTCTGTAAAGGTTTTAATTTTTCCATCAAATCTGAATGAGATGCTTGCTGGGTAGAGTAATCTTGGTTGCAGGTTTTTCTCCTTCATCACTTTAAATATGTCCTGCCAGTCCCTTCTGGCTCGCAGAGTTTCTGCTGAAAGATCAGCTGTTAACCTTATGGGGATTCCCTTGTGTGTTATTTGTTGTTTTTCCCTTGCTGCTTTTAATATGTTTTCTTTGTATTTAATTTTTGACAGTTTGATTAATATGTGTCTTGGTGTATTTCTCCTTGGATTTATCCTGTATGGGACTCTCTGTGCTTCCTGGACTTGATTAACTATTTCCTTTCCCATATTAGGGAAGTTTTCAACTATAATCTCTTCAAATATTTTCTCAATCCCTTTCTTTTTCTCTTCTTCTTCTGGAACCCCTATATTCGAATGTTGATGCGTTTAATGTTGTCCCAGAGTTCTCTGAGACTGTCCTCAGTTCTTTTCATTCTTTTTTCTTTATTCTGCTCTGCAGTAGTTATTTCCACTATTTTATCTTCCAGGTCACTTATCCGTTCTTCTGCCTCAGTTATTCTGCTATTGATCCCATCTAGAGTATTTTTCATTTCATTTATTGTGTTGTTCATCGTTGTTTGTTTCATCTTTAGTTCTTCTAGGTCCTTGTTAAATGTTTCTTGCATTTTCTGTATTCTATTTCCAAGATTTTGGATCATCTTTACTATCATTATTCTGAATCCTTTTTCAGGTACACTGCCTATTTCCTCTTCATTTGTTAGGTCTTGTGGGTTTTTATCTTGCTCCTTCATCTGCTGAGTGTTTTTCTGTCTTCTCATTTTGCTTATCTTACTGTGTTTGGGGTCTCATTTTTGCAGGCTGCAGGTTCGTAGTTCCCGTTGTTTTTGGTGTCTGTCCCTAGTGGCTAACGTTGGTTCAGTGGGTTGTGTAGGCTTACTGGAGTGCCTGTGTTCTGGTGGATGAGGCTGGATCTTGTCTTTCTGGTGGGCAGGTCCATGTCAGGTGGTGTGTTTTGGGGTGTCTGTGGACTTATTATGATTTTAGGCAGCCTCTCTGCTAATGGGTGGGGTTGTGTTCCTGTCCTGCTAGTTGTTTGGCATAGGATGTTCAGCACTGTAGCTTGCTGGTCGTTGAGTGAAGCTGGGTGCTGGTGTTGAGATGGAGATATCTGGGAGATTTTCACCATTTGATATTATGTGGAGCTGGGAGATCTCTTGGTGGACCAGTGTCCTGAAGTTGGCTCTCCCACCTCAGAGGCACAGCACTGACTCCTGACTGCAGCACCAAGAGCCTTTTATCCACACGGCTCAGAATAAAAGTGAGAAAAATTAGAAAGAAAGAATTAGTAGAAGTAGAAAGAAAGAAAGGAGGGAGGGAGGGAGGGAGGAAGGAAGGAAGGAAGGAGGGAAGGAAGGAAAAAAAGAAAGAAAGATGATAAAGTAAAATAAAATAAAGTAAGATAAAATATAATAGTTATTAAAATAAAAAAATAATTATTAAGAGAAAAAAAACAAAAAAGAAATAACAAAAAACGGATGAATAGAGCCCTAGGACAACTGGTGGAAGCAAAGCTATACAGACAAAATCTCACACAGAAGCATACACATACACACTCACAAAAAGAGGAAAAGGGGAAAAAATCATAAATCTTGCTCTCAAAGTCCACCTCCTCAATTTGTGATGATTCATTGTCTAAAGGAGGGAAGGAAGGAAAGAAAGAATGAAGATAAAATAAAATAAAATAATTAAAATAAAAAGTAATTGTTAAGAAAAAAATTTTAAAAACTGGACGGATAGAACCCTCGGACAAATTGTGGAAGCAAAGCTATACAGACAAAATCTCACACAGAAGCATACACATACACACTCACAAAAAAAGGGAAAGGGGGAAAAATCATAAATCTTGCTCTCAAAGTCCACCTCCTTAATTTGGGATGATTCGCTGTCTATTCATGTATTCCACAGATGCAGGGTACATCAAGGTGACTGTGGAGCTTTAATCCGCTGCTTCTGAAGCTGCTGGGAGAGAGTTCCCTTTCTCTTCTTTGTTCTCACAGCTCCCAGGGGCTCAGCTTTGGATTTGGCCCCGCCTGTGCGTGTAGGTCGCTGGAGGGCGTCTGCTTTTCCGCTCACAGAGGACGGGGTTAAAGGAGCCACTGATTCGGGGGCTGTGTCTCACTCAGGCCGGGGGGAGGGAGGGGCGCGGAGTGCGGGGCGGGCCTGCGGCGGCAGAGGCTGGCGTGACGTTGCACCAGAGGACGGCGTGACGTTGCACCATCCTGAGGCGCCGTGCGTTCTCCAGGGGAAGTTGTCACTGGATCCCGGGAACCTGGCAGTGGCGGGCTGCACAGGCTCCCCGGAAGAGGGGTGGGGATAGTGACCTGTGCTCGCACACAGGCCCCTTGGTGGCGGCAGCAGCAGCCTTA
>NW_006774406.1:1258627-1316015 GCF_000442215.2 Lipotes vexillifer | reverse complement strand
AGAGGCAAGAAAAGGTCTCTTGCCTCTTCGGCAGGTCCAGACTTTTCCCCGGACTCCCTCCCGGCCAGCCGTGGTGCACTAACCCCCTGCAGGCTGTGTTCATGCAGCCAACGCCAGTCCTCTCCCGACGCTCCGACCGAAGTCCGAGCCTCAGCTCGCAGCCCCGCCCGGCAGGTGAGCAGACAAGCCTCGGGCTGGTGAGTGCCGGTCGGCGCCGATCCTCTGTGCGGGAATCTCTCCGCTTTGCCCTCCGCACCCCTGTGGCTGCGGTCTCCTCCGCGGCGCCGAAGCTCCCTCCTTCACCACCCGCAGTCTCCGCCCGCGAAGGGGCTTCCTGGTGTGTGGAAACCTTTCCTCCTTCACAGCTCCCTCCCAGAGGTGCAGGTCCCGTCCCTATCCTTTTGTCTGTTTATTCTTTTTTCTTTTGCCCTACCCAGGTACATGGGGGGCTTCTTGCCTTTTGGGAGGTCTGAGGTCTTCTGCCAGCGTTCAGTAGGTGTTCTGTAGGAGTTGTTCCACGTGTAGATGTATTTCTGGTGTATCTGTGGGGAGGAAGGTGATCTCCGCGTCTTACTCTTCTGCCATCTTCCCGGAAGCCCGCCCCCAGTTATCGCTTTTAAATGTAGTATGTGTATATTTTAATTCCAATCTCCTAATTTATCCCTCCCCCCCTTTCTCCTTTGGTAACCATAAGTTTGTGTAGAAATGTAATTTTAATAACTAGATAGTGTACACAAGAGTGGAAATACCTTGTGGGAAGGAGGCTGATAAGGAGACCATTGAGGAAGGTCACAGAACGGATGATAAGGGCTGGTCTAAGGCGAGGGCCAGCAGAGAGGATGGGGTGTATCTGAGAGAATCTCGTGAGGAGAATAAGAGATGTAGAGATATATTGGGTGAGAGGCTTAAGAGTGAAGGGGACTCAAGGATGAAGGAAGGTGTGTGACTTGAGCAGTTCATTGTATTTTCTTTCCCAAGGACTGAGGGAACCCTTTCCCCTTTCTTTGATCTTGAAAGGGTTCATTATGAATCCCCTCCCCTTCCTCACCCTCCCAGAAAGGAAGACACAAAATCTTTCCAGAACTATCAAGACATTCATTGTCATACTCATTCATTATACTACTCCCCAGTAGGAAGCTGCTTTAGGCTGGGGGGTTAGCTTTGGTTAGTATCAGGTGCCTAGTGAGGTGTCCATCACTGGCTCAGCCTTCTTCAGCCTTTCATTTCATTGATGAAAAGGGGGGAAGAACCAGAATCTTATCCTGCTTGAAATAGATGCTAGCTCATCTCTTGGACACAGCTGATCAATAAACATTTAAAACTCAAGACCTTGTTCCCATCAGTGTTGCACCATCCATAAGGCTGGCATTCCAAAGGGACAGGGCCCTTCCTTCTTTGCCAGGTTGGGAGCCTATAGTTTTCCAGTAATGCAGCCTGCGCAGTTGAGTGTGTCCCTTTTTGATTTAATTGTAGTTTTTGGCTCAAGGAATCTCACATTGTCTGCTGTAGTCCTGGCTTATCACCAATGACTAATGGACAAGTCCTGTGGCTGTGAGCCCATCATTGGCTGGAAGGATCGGTCAAGCTTCTAAGAGTTGACTTGCAAACAGGTAGAGGGGGTGCTGGAACTTGATGCACGGACCAAGTCAAATATTCTGAGCTATTCTGCAACAGCGAATTGCTTGTGAGGCACCTGTTCAGGTGGTTTTGAAAATCTTTAAATCATTGGTTTGTAAAAATGCTATTAGTCCCTTGACTGTTCCATTTACCACAAACTTTTACATCTATAAAAACCATCTTCTCCATTTAAAATGTATTCTATACTCTTTCTAATTCATTATGTAACTCTGGGCTAAGAGAAGAGAAACATCTGTCTTCAGCTGTTGTTGTTTAGTTACTCCACAAATGTAGATTTCCATTAAAAAAAAAAAGAAAAAGGAAATAGAATCTAGAACAATTCTTCTACCTGATTTTGATTGCACTTCCTCTGGGTATTTTTTAGTGTGGCAGGCATATTTATTTTTATACATTGCACTGTGATTTTCAATTATCTTTTTAAAAAGCCTTTATTTTAAAATTCATACAAAAGTCTTGGTCTGCTACAGTTTTGTGTCTTAATCAGTAAAGCTTGGTTTAAATGAGTATACATGTTTATGAGGGCCTCTTAGATAATAAATCCCCTACTCTTAACAGTTCTGACATTTCTGAAACTGAACAAATCAACCATGCTGTTTCACACAGCCTCAGGGTGGCCAGATTTAGCAAGTAAAAATACGGGATGTCAGGTTAAATTTAAATTTCAGATAAATAACAGTTTGGCTTTTTAGGATAGGTATGTTCTATGCACTATTTAGGACATACATATACTAAAAAAAATATTCCTTATTTATCTGATATTCATATGGGGTGTCCTATATTTTAGCTGGCAAACCGAAACCTTCTGTAAATTGAAGGTTAACATACAAACCCAGTAAGTCTGGCTTCCGTGACATTCTGTGTTTTTGCACAAGAAAATTTCAACTGTTGGAGTATTTTCTTTTGAAATGTAGCCTCTCTGTGTGTGTAAGAAGAGTGTTTTTGACAGGACAGTGTCATGCTTGATTCTTAGGAAATGAGCCTATAGACCATCTTTCAAGGATAAACACTAAAGGAACCTGTAAGGACGAATAGGAGATTCTGTGGATGCATGAAAAGATGGTTCTCTCTCCATTTCACTCACAACTTGTGAAACAGAGCGACGATCCAGTCTTCTGGGATTAATGCAAGTCATAGGCCATGAAGATCTTAGCTGGGTCTTTAACTAGGACTGTAATATGCTCTATTTTTGTAGCCATTTCACTAAACTGCATTTGACAGAGACAAAGGATTCCACTTATATTCCAATGAAAATTGCTTTACTATTAGACAGACCCTCTTAAGCATGTGTCACTTCATAAGGGGAAGTTAAGGATCATTCTTTTCATAGGATCCCACGTAGAAAAAAGCACCTATTATTTCACTTCCAAACTCCTTTGAAAAGTTGCTGACCTTAATTTCCCCCTTCTTTCCCAGGATGAGAAGATTAAGAGAAAAAAATTAAAAAGACCCACATGTGCATGAGGTCATTTAAAGACAGCCCAATTAATAAAGACATTATATGGCATCCATATTAACCCAACCCTTAATTTGCTACCCCCTACACTCCCTTCTGAGTGCTGGTTAGTATCATGTGTGGACCTTAGCAATGGAACTTTCCTAGGCGAGGAAACTGATGCCCAAAGAGGGGCTTGCCTGGGCCAAAGTCACACATCGAATAGGAGATCCAGTTGGATCTCACACTCAGCTTTCCTGAATCTTTTCCCCAGCAATTATTTCTATCTCATCCATTGACTCTATATGTATAGGTGAAAACTCACTCAGGTGTATGACTGTTTAAAGAGTTGCCAACTGGGACTTCCCTGGTGGTCCAGTGGTTAAGCCTTCGCCTTCCAGTGCAGGGGGTGTGGGTTTGATCCCTGGTTGGGGAGCTAAGATCCCACATGGCTCGTGGCCAAAAAGCCAAAACATAAAATAGAAGCAATATTGTAACAAATTCAAGAAAGACTTTAAAAATATCATCCACATCAAAAAAAAAAAGTCACCAGCTCACCCATGTTCACAGCAGCATTATTCACAATTGCCAAGAGTTGGAAGCAACCCAAGTGTCCATAGACGGATGAATGTTAAAAAAAATGTGGTCTATACAAACAATATTCAGCCTTCAAAAGGAATGAATTTCTGAGATATGCTACAACATGGATGCACCTTGAGAACCCCATGCTAAGTGAAATAAGCCAGTCACAAAAGGACAAAAACTGTATGACTCCACTTACATGAGGGACCTAGAGCTGTCAGATTCATAGAGATAGAAAGTAGAAGGGTGGTCACCAGGGGCTGGGGGGGAGGAGGGAATGGGGAGTTATTCAATGGGTACAGTTTTAGTTTTCAGCAAGATGAAAAGTTTTGGAGATTGGCTGTCAACGTGTGAATGTACTTACACTACTGAACTGTACACTTAAAAATGGTTATAATGGAAAATTTAGTGCTATATATTTTTTACCACAACAAAGAAAAGCCTCATCAGACAAATGAATCTGATTTTGTGAGAGTCTAAGGCACTTGCCTCAAGTGCTTTGCCGATAAGAATTGGGCTTAAAATGGAGAACAGACCTTAAGTATTCAACTATGTAAAAGATGTAAAAGTGGTTAAGAAATATGTGTCTGGGGTGACGTTGGTGACCTTTGAGAGGAAGGATGAAGCGCTTTTCAGGTGGCCCAGAGTGGAGTAGGACAGAGAGCTGCAGACAAGGGCTCTGAGAAGGCCATCCTACCCCAGGGCACCCCCCTGGACTCTGCCCTGTGGTTCAGGAGATTCAACTCAGTCGAGTCGCCCTGGAAGAGATACATTCTAAAACCGCTAGAGCAACACACTGGGCTTCTCTTCCCGGCTTCCCAACAGGTGTCCACTTTGCAATCTCTTCTCTGCACCGGATGCCCCCTTCTTTGAACTCCCAAAGCCCCTGAACCCTTCCTTCAAAGCTCTCAGCAAGGGATGTGATTTATGTGCTGTAGTTCTTTGTCCACCGCCAGCTCCCTAAAGGCCGGCATGGTTCCTCCCTTGTTTTTCTTGTGACTCAGCAGCTGGCATCGTGTTCAGTACAGAGCAGGCTCACAAGGACTAATTTCTAAATGTCTGGGTCAGTCAACAAGCAGCTGAGAAGAACGGTGGGGCTGTGAAGCTCAGCTGGGTGGTGGTGAAGCCAACCTTCTGAAGCCATCACTGAAGTACTCCTTTGCATCTGCCCAGCAGCTATAAAAATGGACTATTCTCCCCAGACTCTGATTACAGCATGATGTGAAGGGCTCCTACAGGAAGCACTGAAGCTGTAAAATCAACCTAAGTATTACATTTCCAACTTTTAAGATGGGGGATGTTTTTAAAAAGCATATCATTTAATCCTTCATACTTCAATCCTAACTATTTAATAGCTACAAGTAAAACACTATAAAGCTTCCCTTTCTGATACTTAATGAGAGCCAGCACTAACTGTACAAATAGACACAACCATACCTTTCAGTGTTTTAGCAGAATGTAGTCAGTGTGTATGTGAATATATATATTTCCAAAACACTTTTTGCTAGTAACCTTAATAATTGGACTTATTAAATATTCTTTTCGCTTCTGTGGGAATTAAAGTGGCAAATAATAATCCTTTGTGAAATCTCCCTCTGTGACTGCCAATGTCCTGTAGATTTCCTCTGTAGAAAAGAATTTGAAAAAGAATAGATATATGTATATGTATAACTGAATCACTTTGCTGTACACTTGAAACTAACACAACATTGTAAATTAACTACACTCCAGTATAAAATAAAATTTTTTTTTAATTTTAAAGAAAGACATATAATTTTAAAAAAGAAAAGAAAAGAAATTGCAAGGACAGATGATTGGACTGGGTGTGTCCTGGGACTGAGATTTGAGAGTCTGCATCAATGTTTTAAGTTACAATGTTACAGATCTGGTGAACCACTGAAAACTGAATCTAGGTCCACATTGGAACCAAAATTTATTCACTGCCAACCACCTCCATAGAAAAGCAAAACAAGCTAATGACTTACTGTATTACAATAAGTGATTTTAACAGAAACATTTTCCTTTTTTTTTCTCCTATGAAATTCCTTTTTTTTTCCTCCTATGAAAAATCAATTCTAAAAGTCTTTGTCTAAGGTTGAAAGGTTACAAAGCCATTTGAAAAGTCATTAGCTTCTTTTGGAAGTTGGAAATTGAGATGTTTCAAATACATATTCAACAAAATTGGGAAACATTGAATTCTCCACTTTCATCTTTTCTACGGAATAAAATATCCAAGGATTTAACAAAAATTACATGCACCTAAAATTCTCCTCTAGTGAGGAATAAGACAACCCAATCTCTCTTTATTTCATGTGCAGTGTACACTTCAACACCATGGTGACATTTCAGATCAATTTCTGATTGGATGAAATAAAGTGGATTTTTTGGTTATCAATTGGCTTCATCCCTAATGGACATTTGTTCTTTTTCCCAAAAATTCAAAAATAAGGACTTCCTGTATCTGCCCCTTGCTATTACTACATGGTTCCATTTAGATTATGTGTCACCGTGAGACCTCAGGTGGTAAAGCTTCTACTCTGAAATAAGCCTGAGAACACTGTTGGCAGTGCCTTGCCTGGAATATCATAATATGATACCATAATACAGGACATTCCAGTCTGGTATTTAAAAAATGAAAGCCAACATCTGCTCTCCTTGGGGTCTAAGCTAATTACTCTTAACTCAGCAAAACTACCTTTTCATTTCTCCTCCTAGATAGCTAGTTTTTATAACTGACAAGGAATAGAGCAAGATTTGTAAAGCAACAATTTCTTGATTGATGCTAATGATTTCCAGATGTCCTAGTGTCTCCGCTCTTCTTGTTGTAGCATTTTAATATTTCCTTCAGCCTATTTAGGTTTTTACCACCAAAGTTCTTCTGTCATGAAACGATCGCAAAAATGAATAGCGTCAACCTCAAGTACTGGCATCTATCTAAGCTGAAATAGGGATGGTAGAACTGCAACACATAGAAGTCATATCAAGATGAAACATGGAATAAAATAACACAAAAATAATCTTTATGAAAAAAATCTCCCCTTGAATACAGGACAGCAGTTCCTCAAAAAATTTACAGTGGAATTACCATATAATCCAGCCATCCCACTCCTGGGTCTACAGGCATCCCTCGGAGATATTGCAAGTTTGTTCCTGATCGCTGCAACAAAGTGAGTATCATGATAAAGTGAGTCACACAGACTTTGGTTTCCCAATGCATATAAAAGTTATGTTTACACTCTGGTAGTCTTTGGAGTGTGCAATAGCATTATGTCTTTAAAAACGCACATATCTTAATTTTAAAAAATACCTTATTGCTAAAAACTGCTAACCATCATCTGAACCTTCAGTGAGTCATAATCTTTTTGCTGGTGGAGGGTTTGAAATATTTTTGAGATTTGCCAGAATGTGACACAGAGACATGAAGTGAACAAATGCTGTTGGAAAAATGGCACCAATAGACTTGCTCAACACAGAGTTGCTGCAACCCTTCAATTTATAAAAAACAGTATCTGTGAGGTACAATAAAGTGGAGTACAATAAAATGAGGTATGCCTGTATCCCCAAGAGAATTAAAAGCAGGGTCTGAAGAGAGATTTGTACACTCGTGCTCATAGCAGTGTTATTCACAAGTCAAGAGGTGGAAGCAATCTAAATGTCCATCAGTGGATGAATAGATAAACAAAATGTGATAAGTGCACACAATGGAATATTATTCAGCCTTGGAAGGAAATTCTGTCACATGCTACAACATGGATGAACCTTGGAGACATTATACTAAGTGAAATCAACCAGCCACAAAAGAACAAATACTGTATGATTTCACCTACATGAGGGTCCTAGAGTCATCAAATTCATAGAGACAGAAAGTAGAACAGTGGTTGCCAGGGACTAAGGAGAGAGAATAGTGGAAAGTTATTGTTTACTGGATATAGAGTTTCAGTTTTGCAAAATGAAAAGAGTTTGGAGAATGATGGTGGTGATGGTTGCACAACAGTGTGAATGCACTTAATACCACTGAGCTGTACCCTGAAGAATGGTTAAAATGGTATGTCACCTTATCGTGATGGATAGAGTTGTACCATTCCAAGGCAGTGTGCCTGCAAGGCATACTGGGAAGAAAGCAGAAGCCTCGTCGAGGAAGAAGCCAGGCTGATTTCACCTGGGCTGGGAAGTTGGGAGGGAGATGACATACCTGCGTATCCCTGGCAAAGGAGCTTGCGCTGCGAAATTCACAAAGCTCAAACACTGGTATGGAAAACTTAACGTTGACACAAACAAGTGTCAACATACAAGAATAGCGAGAAAAGAGCGGGGCAGGGCAGCCCAAGTCTCATGATGATAGACAGCCCCAAAGTCAGCAGCAAGCCCTATGGCTCTAGGGTCTCTGCTGGTGGCTGGGACAGGGTTGAACCTCTAGGAAGGGACCCGTGGTTATCAGAGGCCCCTCCAGGCAAGCTGGGGTTAGTAGAGAGCTTTACAGGAGCTGGATGGAAACCAGGAACCAAAACAGAAGCTCTAGCAGTTAATATTCCAAGTGTCTACTGTCTGCTTTACGTTCCTTATTTTACTTATCCTCACACCATTAGTAACAGCATCTCTTATGTTGCACTTTGTGCCACGCAGTTAACAAGCTTTCCACTGATTAACTCATTTAATACTCACAACATCTGTGAGGTTTAAGTCCTATTAACACTATTTTACAAATGGGGAAACTGAGGTACAAACAACCCATAATCCCAGGAGTCAGGGGATAGGAACTCCGATGAACTGCATCACAGATAGAGAAACCAAGCCCTGAGGGGACGGGGTGGGGGGGGGAGGTGAGTAAATCGTCCAGGTGACCCAAGAATGATCAGAGTTGAACTTCAAAGCTGGGAGTCTGATTGCGGAGGCTGGATTGTAATCACTGGGCCTTACTGGCTGCCAGGCGAACTCCAGGGAGGCTTAGAAAACAGCCCAAGCTCCGTGTGAGCAGGAGACCCTCCCAGGGCTCCCCCGGCATCAGGCTGACGGCTCCAGAACAAATTCAAGACTCACACCCCCATCCCCCCAGCCTCATCGCCTCCCCCACCTCTTCCATCCCCCATCCCCGGTTATCAGAGACAGAGTTGACCTGATCAGACCAAGATTGACTCCGGATCTGGCTCCGGGTCAGGCCAGGCTGATCATGCCACTTGGAGCTCGAGGGACGGAGCTCACCGTCACTGCTAGCACACAAACACAAAGAAATGTTCTTGGTAGATTACAACATTTACGGGCTGTTGCAGCAACTTAAACTGGCCATTTCCCTTTATTTTTATTCCCTTTTCCCCTTAACACTGTATTCCCTCTGGTCTAGAAACAGTTCTCCTTCCAGAAAAGGAATGCCTTGAGGCTGGCAGTGTTATCAATTTTATTCTATTCATAAATTGTCCAGCTTTAAGCATTCGTCCAGCTCACTTCAGAGCATGAATCAGAATAGAATATGCTAGATCTCGCTCCAAAATAATTTTTAACACTCCATCACATCCCTTTCAGTCTGGTGAAAAAGGACTCTAGTTCTATGGAACTAGATTTTTGGCCCATTCCGTGTGAAGAGGCCTCTGGTCATTGCCATAGAATTTAAGTCCACGGAAAGAGTTATGGAAAGCAGATAATGCGTGATGAGCTTACAGACAACAGTGAGGTGTCTTGGTTTCTTCATCTATCATTCTAAGGGCTATGGGATCAAATCCCTAAGAAGGTGTGACCTGAACCCTGTAATATTTTGCTTGGGATTCCATTTAAACAGAAAATGAGCTCAATAGAGAGTTTTAACCATGTCTAATAGCCTAGAGGAATATCTACTTTTAATGAATGATATATAGCAGTTTTAAAAATTACATAGTTCTGCTCCCCTGTATCTCAAAGGTACTGTTTTAAAATTGGAAATATCTGCATAAATAAATATCATAATAACATTGTTAATGTCATTTTGATTACAAAAAAAATCTCATACTTCGTCATAGACATTGTCTACAGAGAAATGTTAACGATTGTGCAATTGAAATCAGGCTCATGGTCTGAAAGATATTAATTCAACTTTAAAAGTTGTAAGATGATTTTCATAGAAGTTTATATAACATCTGTCAGCATTACTACTCTATTTCTCCTGATAACAAATTTACCAGACACTCTTAACACTGGAAAATCAAAGATTGTTGGGAAAGATTTTACAGGACAAGAAAAAACTATAAGGTAAGATTTTCTGATATTATAAAATATTTGAAAGCTATATCATTTCATACTTATGAAGTTTCCAGGATTTATCTGTATCTCCAATCTTTTCAATCATCTTAGCTTTAGAATATTTTCCGGCTACTCTACACTCAAAACTTAATTCACCCATTTCTCAAGCATTGAATGAATATAAAAGATCTCAGTTTTTTATGCCACTGGGGAAGAGCTTTTTCAGGCATGATCACTTGCATTGATGACTCTGTTCTGGCACTCGGTAATGGAAGCAATAGGAATTAAAGTTTTTGAATGTCACGGCATCATTATGGTTCCAAGATTACCCTCCTTTTCTGTTTCCTGGTTTGCACTTGACGGTTCAAATGGAACAAGTAACTAAGTTAACCAACTCATGTCGCTGGTTCTTACAGTCAAGAAAGTTCCATGGAGAGGGCTACTCTACAAATGTTCAAGCTGAGAATAAGATGCTGATAGAAGGAAAAGATATATGGGAACTAGGTCAGGAGTTGATTTTCCTCTTCATTTCTCACAAGGGCCTTTTTACCTCTACTGCTCTTGTCTGATGGTGATCCAGCTCATGAGAAGTCTATTTTAGCATCTACCACTGTGGCAAGAACTCTCTCAATAAGCAGAACAGAAACAGCTACAATGGTAACATGATTTCAACCAGAAACTAGATTTGCCTCCAGGGAGTGAAGGCAGCTCTGTGCATATTAAATTCTGTATGTGGTTGAAACCTGCTTCTCCTTTACTGGGTCTGAAAGGGAATAAAATGCATGTTTGGATTTTTAGGTCCTTTATCTGTCATCAGAGGAATATTTTCATGTGCCTTATGTAATTCTTTCAAAGATGACACCAAGAATAACCTGCAAAACTTATGCTCTTTACATTTGCTCAATTCCATCCAAATATAGCAGAAAACATTACTGCATCTATCTTTTATGTCCTGAAATATTCCAAGTTTGACTCAAGTAAAAGAGAAAACATTCTTCTTTCTATTATTTCCTGACTTGTGAACGGCTATTTATTATAATTCTTACTGGCAAAACTTTCCTTTGGGGCACCTAGAAGGTGTTCATAGAATGCCCCTTGAGGCCTTTTAAAAACACAGGTGCCAACCACACATATAGTCAACTGATCTTTGATAAAGGAAGAAAGGCAATACAATGGAGCAAAGATAGTCTTTTCAACAAATGATGCTGGACAGCCACATGCAAAACAGTGAATCTAGACACAGATGTCACATCCTTCACAAAAATAAACTCAAAATGGATCACAGGTGTGGAGAAAAGGGAACCCTCTTGCACGGTTGGTGGGAATGTAAATTGATACAGCCACTATGGAGAACAGTATGGAGGTTCCTTAAAAAACTAAAAACAGAATTACCATACAACCCAGCAATCCAACTACTGGGCATATACCCTGAGAAAACCATAATTCAAAAAGAGTCATGTAACACAGTGTTCATTGCAGCTCTATTTACAATAGCCAGGACATGGAAGCAACCTAGATGTCCATCGACAGATGAATGGATAAAGAAGATGTGGTATATATATACAATGGAATATTACTCAGCCATAAAAAGAAACGAAATTGAGTTATTTGTAGTGAGGTGGATGGACCTAGAGTCTCTCATACAGAGTGAAGTAAGTCAGAAAGAGAAAAACAAATACTGTATGCTAACACATATATATGGAATCTAAAAAAAAAAAAAGAAGGTTCTGAAATATTTTCATGTGCCTTATGTAATTCTTTCAAAGATGACACCAAGAATAACCTGCAAAACTTATGCTCTTTACATTTGCTCAATTCCATCCAAATATAGCAGAAAACATTACTGCATCTATCTTTTATGTCCTGAAATATTCCAAGTTTGACTCAAGTAAAAGAGAAAACATTCTTCTTTCTATTATTTCCTGACTTGTGAACGGCTATTTATTATAATTCTTACTGGCAAAACTTTCCTTTGGGGCACCTAGAAGGTGTTCATAGAATGCCCCTTGAGGCCTTTTAAAAACACAGGTGCCAACCACACATATAGTCAACTGATCTTTGATAAAGGAAGAAAGGCAATACAATGGAGCAAAGATAGTCTTTTCAACAAATGATGCTGGACAGCCACATGCAAAACAGTGAATCTAGACACAGATGTCACATCCTTCACAAAAATAAACTCAAAATGGATCACAGGTGTGGAGAAAAGGGAACCCTCTTGCACGGTTGGTGGGAATGTAAATTGATACAGCCACTATGGAGAACAGTATGGAGGTTCCTTAAAAAACTAAAAACAGAATTACCATACAACCCAGCAATCCAACTACTGGGCATATACCCTGAGAAAACCATAATTCAAAAAGAGTCATGTAACACAGTGTTCATTGCAGCTCTATTTACAATAGCCAGGACATGGAAGCAACCTAGATGTCCATCGACAGATGAATGGATAAAGAAGATGTGGTATATATATACAATGGAATATTACTCAGCCATAAAAAGAAACGAAATTGAGTTATTTGTAGTGAGGTGGACTAGACTAGAGTCTCTCATACAGAGTGAAGTAAGTCAGAAAGAGAAAAACAAATACTGTATGCTAACACATATATATGGAATCTAAAAAAAAAAAAAGAAGGTTCTGAAGAACGTAAGGGCAGGACAGGAATAAAGATGCAGACATAGAGAATGGACTTGGGGACACGGGGAGTGGGAAGGGTAAGCTGGGACGAAGTGAGAGAATGGCATGGACATATATACACTACCAAATGTAAAATAGATAGCTAGTGGGAAGCAGCCCCATAGCACAGGGAGATCAGCTCGGTGCTTTGTGACCACCTAGAGTGGTGGGATAGGGAGGGTGGAAGGGAGATGCAAGAGGGAGGGGATATGAGGATATATGTATATGTATAGCTGATTCACTTTGTTATACAGCAGAGACTAACACACCATTGTAAAGCAATTATATTCCAATAAAGATGTTTTAAATAATTAATTAATTAATAATAATAATACCAAACTTCCAGGCAGTTGTAAGGATTAAGTAGAAAAAAAAAATGGATCACAGACCTAAATGTAGAGCACAAAACTATAAACTCCTAGAAGATAACAAATAAGAAAACTTAGATGACCTTGGTTATGGCAATGACTTTTTAGGTATGATACCAAAGGCAAGAGTTCATGAAAGAAGTAATTGATAAGCTAGACTTCATTAAAATTAAAAACTGCTCTGTGAAAGACAATGGCAAAAGAATGAGAAAACAAGCCACAGACTGGAAGAAAATATTTGCAGAAGGCACATCTGATAAAGGACTGTTATCCAATATATACGAAGAACACTTAAAACTCAACAATAAGAAAACAAACAACCCAGTTGAAAAATGAGCCAAAGACCTTAACAGACATCTCACCAAAGAACATATACAGATGGCAAATGGGCATATGAAAAAATGGTTCACATCATGTGTCGTCAGGGAAATGCAGATTAAAACAAGACACCACTACACGCCTATTAGAATGGCCAAAATCCAGAACACTGATAACACCAAATGCTGGTGGGGCTGTGGAGCAACAGGAACTCTCATTCAGTGCCGGTGGGAATGCAAAATGGTACAACCACATTGGAAGAAGTTTGGTGATTTCTTACAAAACTAAACATACTCTTACCATATGATCCAGCAATCTCACTCCTTGATATTTACCCAAAGTAGTTAAAAACTTATGTCTACACAAAACCTACACATGGATGTTTATAGCAGCCTTATTCATAATTTCCAATACTTGGAAGCAACCAAGATGTCCTTCAGTTGGTGAAGGGATGAGTAAACTGTGGTACATCCAGACAATGGAATATTATTCTTTGCTATCAAGCCATGGAAAAGCACGAGGTAGCTTAAATGCACACTACTAAATGAAAGAAGCCAATCTGAAAAGGTTATATACTGAATGATCCCAACTGTATGACACTGGAAAAGGCAAAACTATGGAGACAGTCAAAAGATCAGTGGTTGCTAAGTGGATGGTGGTGGTGGTAGGGATGACCAGGAGAAGCACAGAGGATTTTTAGGACACTAAAAACACTCTGTATGATACCATAATGAAGAGTATATGTGATTATACATTTGTCCAAACCCATAGAATATACAACACTAAGAGTGAACCCTAATGGAAACTGTGGACTTTGGGTGATACTTACGTGTCAATGTAGGTTTATCAACTGTAATAAATGCACCACTCTGGTGGGGAATGCTGATAGTGGGGGAGACTGCACATGACAGGGTAGGGATATGGGATATCTCTGTGCCTTCCCCTCAGTTTTGCTGTGAACATAAAACTAGTCTAAAAAAGTAATGTCTTAACTGTCTTAATACATTAAAAAACTCACCAACAAGAGATGTCCAAATTCTTACTTGAATTTTACTGAAACCACATTCCTAACAGTGGGGGTCACACCTGTGTATTTGAAAAAAGACTCCACAGAATTTTGATGAGCATCTTAGTTGAAATCACTGACATTGTATTAACACCTGCTATACAGACTGCATTTAACAATGAGACGTTTTAAACTTTTGACATGGGTATTAAATGGTGGGGGATGATGGAGGAAAAAGATTATATTTTACTCCTTTTTCATTAACCATGCCTCTTCTGCTGGTATGCGAAAACACACAACAATGTGGGAATTCTATTACTATCATAGATCTGCTTCCTTAAAGTTCTAGTGTTAGGTGTGATACCATTTTTTAATGCCCTGTATTGCTTTTCAGTACATCGACTGAATGAGGTCTTTTCTGTTGTCTCCCCAATCTCTATTTTCCAATTTCTGATTCTGTTTGCAGTTTGGACACACAATATATTCTTAAAATCTATTTAAAAACTGCTTCCAGGTTCTCTGAACAGGACCCTGGAGAAATGCTACAAAACGTGCATCACAAGTTCTATACAATATAGATTTTCTTTTTAATTCTATATTACATCATTGGTTTTTTAAACATCTTTATTGGAGTATAATTGCTTTACAATACTGTGTTAGTTTCTGCTGTATAACAAAGTGAATCAGCTATATGTATACATATATCTCCATATCTCCTCCCTCTTGTGTCTCCCTCCCACACTCCCTATCCCCCCCTTCTAGGTGGTCACAAAGCACCGAGCTGATCTCCCTGTGCTATGCGGCTGCTTCCCACTAGCTATCTATTTTACATTTGGTAGTGTATATATGTCCATGCCACTCTCTCACTTTGTCTCAGCTTACCCTTCCCCCACCCCGTGTCCCCAAGTCCATTCTCTATGTCTGCATCTTTATTCCTGTCCTGCCCCTACGTTCTTCAGAACCTTTTTTTTTTTAGATTCATATATATATGTTAGCATATGGTATTTATTTTTCTCTTTCTGACTTACTTCACTCTGTATGACAGTCTCTAGGTCCATCCACCTCACTACAAATAACTCAATTTCGTTTCTTTTTATGGCTGAGTAATATTCCATTGTATATATGTGCCACATCTTCTTTATCCGTTCATCTGTTGACAGACACTTAGGTTGCTTCCATATCCTGGCTATTGTAAATAGAGCTGCATTGAACATTGTGGTACATGACTCTTTTTGAATTATGGTTTTCTCAGGGTATATGCCCAGTAGTGGGATTGCTGGGTCGTATGGTAGTTCTATTTGTACTTTTTAAAGGACCCTCCATACTATTCTCCATAGTGGCTGTATCAATTTACATTCCCACCAACAGTGCAAGAGGGTTCCCTTTTCTTCACACCCTCTCCAGCATTTATTGTTTGTAGATTTTTTGATGATGGCCATTCTGACTGGTGTGAGGTGATACCTCATTGTAGTTTTGATTTGCATTTCTCTAATGATTAGTGATGTTGAGCATCCTTTCATGTGTTTGTTGGCAATCTGTATATCTTCTTTGGAGAAATGTCTATTTAGGTCTTCTGCCCATTTTTGGATTGGGTTGTTTGTTTTTTTGATATTGAGCTGCATGAGCTGATTGTAAATTTTGGAGATCAGTCCTTTGTCAGTTGCTTCATTTGCAAATATTTTCTCCCATTCTGAGGGTTTTCTTTTCATCTTGTTTATGATTTCTTTTGCTGTGCAAATGCTTTTAAGTTTCATTAGGTTCCCTTTGTTTATTTTTGTTTTTATTTCCATTTCTCTAGGAGGTGGGTCAAAAAGGATCTTGCTGTGATTTATGTCATAGAGTGTTCTACCTATGTTTTCCTCTAAGAATTTTATAGTGTCTGGCCTTACATTTAGGTCTTTAATCCAGTTTGTTTATTTTTCTATATGATGCTAGGGAGTGTTCTAATTTCGTTCTTTTACATGTAGCTGTCCAGTTTTCCCAGCACCACTTATTGAAGAGGCTGTCTTTTCTCCATTGTATATTCTTGCCTCCTTTGTCATAGAGTAGTTGACCATAAGTGTGTGAGTTTATCTCTGGGCTTTTATCCTGTTCCATTGATCTATATTTCTGGTTTTGTGCCAGTACCATACTGTCTTGATTACTGTAGCTTTGTAGTATAGTCTGAAGTCAGGGAGCCTGATTCCTCCAGCTCCATTTTTCTTTCTCAAGTTTGCTTTGGCTATTTCGGGTCTTTTGTGTTTCCATACAAATTGTGAAATTTTTTGTTCTAGTTCTGTGAAAAATGCCAGTGGTAGTTTGATAGGGATTGCACTGAATCTTTAGATTGCTTTGGATAGTATAGTCATTTTCATAATGTTATTTCTTCCAATCCAAGAACATGGTATATCTCTCCATCTATTTGTATCATCTTTAATTTCTTTCATCAGTGTCATAGTTTTCTGAATACAGGTCTTTTGCCTCCTTAGTTAGATTTATACATAGGTATTTTACTCTTCTTGTTGCAGTGGTAAATGGGAGTGTTTCCTTAATTGCCCTTTCAGATTTTTCATCATTAGTGTATAAGAATGCAAGAGATTTCTGTGCATTAATCTTATATCCTGCTACTTTACCAAACTCATTGATTAGCTCTAGTAGTTTTCTGGTGGCATCTTTAGTATTCTCTATGTATAGTATGTGAGCTTACTTTCTGATGGAAAAAAAAACTTTGTTGTAACTCTCCCATGTGATAAAAAAAAAAAGTGTACATGCATTTCTGTTTTTTCTGCTTTTCCACATGCAAGAAACAGTAGCAAAGCTAAGACCAAGGAAGTAAAAACAATACCCCCCCTTTCCCTCCCCGATGAAACACCATCACCACCAAATTTTCTTCAGCTGATGGAATGAGGGAGGTAACTGCAAAGCCAGAATCCAAACCTATATACCTGGGAGGAAAACCTTAGGGCCCTTTTCTCCAGCAGTGGTTTTCAAAGACTGACCAGACAGCAACACTGGCATAGCCTGGGATCTTATCAGAAACTCCTGGTGAGCCCCAGCAATCTATGTTTTAATGAGCCCTGCTGAAGTTCAAGAACCTGATAAATATGAATGCCATTACCACTCATGCAATAGGAGCCCACGGAAGAAGGTGGGAGTGGGGCAGGATTTTCAAACAAGAAAGCGTGAGTGAAAATGAAACATTGCCTTCTGAATGAAATGCAATGGTTGGTACAAATGAACCAAAGAAATAGAAATTAAATTAATAGAAAATTAGTGTCTCTTTGTTTTTCTTCAAAGAGCATCTAATCCAATTAATATTTATATTTTGTTGTTGTTTTAATTAAAATCAATTTTTATTAAAAATTCTAAAAGAAACGTACTGAGCGCTAAGGATGTTGAGAGGGCTTTAAGTGCACCTTCCCATTTCGTTTTCACACCATCCCACAAGGTGGGCACTATTATCCCCATTTTACAGATGAGAAAACAGCTTGAAGAGGTTAAAGTAACTTGCCTGAAGTTACAGAGCTTGAGTAAGCAGCAAAGCCTGAATTTAGAACTGAGTCTTTCTGACTCAGCGTCTGGGCTTGCTCAGCGTTTGTTGTCCTCTGTTGGGTGGATCTTCCTGGACAGTGAACTTGAAGATAATCTTAGACCCTAACCCAGAACCATGTGTGACTCACCTTGCTCCTTTACCCCTTGGATACCAGCTGCTTCCACTTTCTGTCCATTATTTCTACTGAAAATCCCTACCTCGTGCCTCCCCTTTCGACCCAGGTTTTATTCTGCTGGCCAGTGAGTTTTCCTTAATCGTGACTTTCAACCTGCCAGAGCTAAGTTCAAAACTCTTAAATACTAAATCTCTCTTTTCTTTATGTCCTCCTGTGAGGTCTCACCTGCAGCAATGGTTCAGGTGCTCTCCTGGCTCCAAACCTTGGTCTGTTATCACCTCTCCTCTCAAATCTGTTCCCTCCTCCCTAGATTGGATAGTCTCCTCCTGGTCTCAGGAACATTCGATGGCCACCCAGCTCCATTCTTCAGCTCATGTTGTCTTCTGGACTGGAATACTCTCCCCTTTCTCTTCTGCGCATTCAAATCCCACCCCTGCTCACTTCCTGGTTTGAGCCCACCTTTACCTCTTCCTCCCCTGACCTCCTTCAGCTCTCACTGAAATTAAAAACTGGTGCTTCTGGTCTTTTCTTCCTTCACCTCAAAAAGTCATCCTGAGAGGGCTTCCCTGGTGGCGCAGTGGCTGAGAGTCCGTCTGCCGATGCAGGGGACACGGGTTCGTGCCCCGGTCCGGGAAGATCCCACATGCCGCGGAGCGGCTGGGCCCGTGAGCCATGGCTGCTGAGCCTGCGCTCCACAACGGGAGAGACCACAACAGTGAGAGGCCCGCGTATCACACACACACGCAAAAAAGTCATCCTGAGAGCCCTTAGGGACAACTATCCTTGTCCAATTTGTCACGTGCCCCTACTTTATATTCTTTAAAAATATGTTGTATGTTCTTAAGGGGAATAACTCTCTTTTCATTGGCAAAAATGGAATATCACATAGGAGGTGCCCAATCCTTTATTGATACAAGTTCACTGATGTCCACTGCACTCAGCTGACAAGTTAAGTTTCAAGGCTGCTGGTTACTGTGGGATCATAACTTCTAGTCATTGCATAAAATGAGATGGTAGTGATCTCAGTTTGTCTAACTTCAAAGGGAAGCCAGGCAGTTTGTGTGTCCCGTGTCACTCGGCCAGTTCCTGTGAAACTGGACATTTCCAAAAGAACAGTCTGACTTGCAGCCAAAAAGAGAGTAACATATTTCACCAAGTCTTGGCGAATTGAGAATCATCTGATTTTTTAAATTTCCTTCCCATCTCCCTTGCCTCTCTCTTTTTTTTTCCTCTCACAGCTTTATTGAGATATAATTGACATATAACATTGTGTAAGTTGAAGGTGTACAATGTGTTGATTTGATACATTCATATATTGCAAAATAATTACCACCTTAGCATTAGCTGGCACTCCCATCCTGTCACGTAATTACCATTTCTTTTTTTGCAGTGGGAACATTTAAGACATACCCTCTAACAATATTCAAGAATCTAATATGCTATTAGCTATAATCACCGTGCTGTACATTAAATGTCCAGAACCTGTTAATCCTATAACTGAAAGTTTGTACCCTTTGACCAATATCTCCCCCTTTCTTCCATCCCCCAGCCCCTGGCTCTACTCCCTGTTTCTTGAATGTGGCTTTTTTAGATTTCACATGTAAGTGAGATCATGCAGTGTTTGTCTCTCTCTATCTGATTTATTTCACTTAGCATAATGCCCTCAAGTTTCATCCATGTTGTCACGATTGGCAGGGTTTCTTTCTTTCCCATGGCTGAATAATATTCCATTGTATACATCCCATATCTTCTTTATCCATTCATCCACTGACAGACACTTAGGCTGTTTCCAAGTCTTGGCTGTTGTGAGTAATGTTGCAATGAACCAGAAGGTGCAGATATCTCTTCCAGAGAGTGATTTCATTTTCTTCATATAGATAACCAGAAGTGGAATTGCTGCATCATATGGTACTTCTATTTTTAGTTTTTTAAGGAACCTCCACACAGTTTTCCACAGTGGCTACACAAACGTACATTCCCACCAGCAGTGCGCCAGGGTTCCCTTTTCTCCACACCCTCACCAACACTTGTTATCTCTTCCCTGCTTCTCTTTGAACCCTGTATAGATGTCCCTAGATTACCTGAAGGTCAGGTGTCATTTCCTGAATCACCTAGCAAGATGAAAGTTGACACTATGCACCCTGACCAACATCTAATGAACAATCTAATGTTTTACAGTCATGCCTTTTCTCTGAGAAAAGTTTCAGTTAATCATTGCTCAGAATAATAACCTTGGCTGGAAAGAGTGGAGAGTCCTATTACTGAGGTGTGCTTTTTTTCTTAAAGTCATTTTCACATCTATAAATGTAGTCTTATGTCATTAAAAACTCCCAAAATGTGTCTCACTTCTTTCTGTTCTCCCCTTCATGTTCTACACCCTTGTTAATTATCTGAGGGATGCAGAAAGTAGCACATAAGTGAAATTTGCCAATGCTGACAAATTAGATAGTTGCCAAGGGTTCAAAGAGAGGGAAGGAAGGTGGTAGGAAATAAAAAGTCACACCATTCTTAATAAATAATGAGAAAATGTCTAGCCATTGATGTGAGTGACTCGAAGGATTAACACCCTAACTTAAACGCACAATAATCCTGCCAGGGAAGACAAAACTCTGCAGCAAGACCTGGTTTCCATATTCTTTGGTGTAAAATGCCAGGGTGGTTGGCCTGTGGCATTTTCTGTGGAGGCATTTGATGCTTTGACCTTTTGGCGAAAGAACCTTACCAACCAATACTGTGATTTTGCACATAACTTTGGAAAGCAGAGTCTGGTCAGGAAGGAGCCACTCTCCTGGCCCCTGCAGAGCTGGTCTTGGGAAGATTCCAACAGTGTTGAGCCCTCCCTGTCTACCCCTCAGCCCGACATCATGCAGAGAAGCACGGGGCTCAGCTGTGCCTGTCGAATCTTGGGGATGACCTCAGGTGGTCAAGGCCAAGTTGGGGACCTAGGTGGCAGTGAAGTTGCTAGTGTTCCCCTGTCCCTTAGACTTCTGGTGGTCTGGTGGCGGGGGCGGGGGGTGCAGGTAGGGAGTAGACAATCAGGCTTATCCTCATTAGCCAGGTGGTTTTTCATTTCCTGGCCATCTTCCCCGCTATCACCTATTAAGCATCTACCTGTGCAGAAACTATTATTTCACCTTTTCTAAAAATCACCTGGCAAAGCATGTATCAGAACACCATTCTCCAGGTGAGAAGAATACTTTCAGAGGGACGAAGTCACTTGTCCAGATTCACACAGGTAGTAAGTAGAAGTCAAGACAGTCAAAGGTTGACCTCTAAACTCAAATCTTTCCGTTCCACAAGGCTGCTTCTCACCTGCATTATTGAGTGGCTACTCGCTGTGTATAAATATAGGTCTGTGCACACATGTCCCCGCCCCACCCCACCACGTGCTAGCCCAGTCCCTCTAATTCCTAAATCCACCACCTTTCCTCTGAGTTTGTTGTTGCTGTTACAGCTCAGTCCCTTCTGGTTCCCTGAGGCTTCTCTGTGAAATCTCCAGCAGCAAGCAGCTCTGTAGGCATTTCTTTTCCTGCAGTGTCATCAATTCCCACCCACCCCCCATTCCCTGCAGAATGAGCATCAAAGGAAGACATTTTTTTTTGTCCTTATTTTGATGGCATTTCAGACACAGCGCTCACATAGCCACAAAGCCCATTAACTGACCTTCAACCCAGTGGTAGAAATAAGAAGTTTTGCTTCTATGCATTTTGATCTGCTATTTCAATACTAGAGTTCTTTAACTATGAAGATTCTGGTATTGACAGAGGACTAACTTTGTGAGATGTAGGAGGTGGGAAAAAAATAGACTTCATCTAACTCTGAGAAAAGTATCTTAAGGGTTATTTAAAAACCTTCCTTTTCCAAACACCTTTCCCACCTACATTCCAAGTTAAGAAGAATGTTACCAAATATCTTTTCCTAAAATATATCCTTTGGAGTCTGTGAAATAGCACTGTTATAAAGAGTATACAGAGCTTTAAAAAAAAAAAAAAAAAAAAAAGAGGATTTATTTATTCCCAGAAAATGGTTCTTCAAGTGTGGTCTTGGGAACTCTGAGCAGTACCTGACACCCTTTCAGGGCGACTGCTGAGTTAAAACAACCTTCACAACAAAATTAAGACATTATTATCTTTTTTACCCTTATTCTCTCATGAGTACAATCCAGTTTTCTGGAGGCTACGTGGCATGTAATGACATCATCTGACAGCTTGTATTTTGATGTTTTTTTAAAATTGTAATTTGGTACACCCACTATGAAAAACAGTATGGAGGATCCTTAAAAAATTAAAAATAGAACTACCATATGATCCAGTAATTCCACTTTTAAGAATATATCCAGGGCTTCCCTGGTGGCGCAGTGGTTGGGAGTCCGCCTGCCGATGCAGGGGACACAGGTTCGTGCCCCGGTCCAGGAAGATCCCACATGCCGCAGAGTGGCTGGGCCCGTGAGCCATGGCCGCTGAGCCTGCGCGTCCGGAGCCTGTGCTCTGCAACGGGAGAGGCCACAACAGTGAGAGGCCCACATAACACAAAAAAATTAAAAAAAAAATATATATATATATATATATATCCAAAGGAAATAAAAACACTAACTAGAAAAATATCTGTACCCCATTTCATTGTTGTACTATTTACAGTAGCCAAGCAATGAAAACAATCTAAGTGTCCATCAATGGATGAATGGATAAAGAAGTTGTGGTGTGTATATATATACACCACATTATATATATAAATGGAATATTATTCGGCCAAAAAAATGAGGAAATCCTATCATTTTTGACAACATAGATGGACCTTGAAGGCATTATACTAAGTGAAATAAGTCAGACAAAGACAAATACGTATGATCTCATTTATATGTGCAAATCTAAAACAAACAAACAAAAAACTTCCAAGATTATAGAAAAAGAGATCAGATTTGTGTTACCAGAGTCAGAGGATGGGCAGGGGGAATTGGAGGAAGGTGGTCAAAAGGTACAAACTCTGGTTATAAGGTGAATGAGTATTAGGGATGTAATGTACAATGTGATGACTGTAACTAACGCTGCAATATGATATACAGGAAAGTTGGAAAGAGCAAATCCTAAAAGTTCTCACCACAAGGAGGAAATTGTTTTCCTTTTCCCTTTCTTTTCTCTTTTATTTTTATTGTATCTATATGAAAAGATGGATGTGTTAGCTGAACCTACTATGGAAATCATTTCACAATTTATGTAAATCAAACCATCATGCTGTACACCTTAAACTCATACAGTGATGGATGTCAGTTATTTCTCAATAAAACTGGAAATAAATAAAAATTTCACTTTTATTTTCTAATGTGATAAATGTGGATATAATCCACATAAGCAAAAGCTCTTTGGGATCCCCAATAGTTTTTTTCTGTTTGTTTTGTTTGTTTGTTTGTTTGCGGTACGCGGGCCTCTCACTGTTGTGGCCTCTCCCGTTGCGGAGCACAGGCTCCGGACGCACAGGCTCAGCGGCCATGGCTCACGGGCCCAGCCGCTCCGCGGCATGTGGGATCCTCCCGGACCGGGGCAAGAACCCGTGTCCCCTGCATCGGCAGGTGGACTCTCAACCACTGCGCCACCAGGGAAGCCCCCCACAATAGTTTTTTAAGAATGTAAAAAGATTGTAAAACCAAAGTCTGCGAGCTGCTATTCCAAGAAAGACTTGCTCATTAGAAATTGGTATCTCATGAAATATCCCTAAAGAAGGTACCATGTCACCATGGTGGTGAGTCCGGTGAAGGTCACAGGAGGAAAAGTAATATGAGTTTCGGTATTCCCAAAGACGCTCCGAAGACATCGGGCTGGGACACACTTCTGGCAGGCTCTCTGCACACACAGTAGCAAACTGAAGTGATGAAAAGAAAAGAGCAGTAGTCTACCTACGATCTGAACACTCATTCAGAGCAAACACTCAACAAAAGTGAGTGGATCGAGACAGGGAAGTCAAATGAAAAATTCAAATGAAAGTGTGTGTCCACACACGTTGGGTTGGTTTGGCCACGCACAAGTCCCAGAAAGCAATCCGAGACGCGGGTCTATTTTGCAGCACCTCAGTCCAGAAGCGAAATCAGAGGCAAATGCTATGCTGCCTGGCACGGGCTTTTCCTGCCTCCAAATGACAGTTGTGGAGGAAAGCTGCCTTTACACAGAGCCTGCCGGTTCCATCTTGCCGAGGAAGGTGCTCCTAGAACGAGTGAAGGAGTTCTTTCTCAAGTTTGCCTCATCGCCTGTCTTGCGAAAGCAGCCCGATTAGATAGTCTTTGTGCCATCAAACAACAATACCACGTTTGGTGGTTTTGTTTGCACCCAAGGTTGCAATTATCTGATAAAATAAGAAGTAACTCTGATGTATTAATTTCTTTAGAACTTTGGGAACTTGAGAATAAAGTGTCCACTCTTTTTTTTTTTTTTTTTTAGTTTTTATTGGAGTACAGTTGACTTACAATGTTGTGTTAGTTTCAGGTGTACAGCAAAGTGAATCAGTTATACATATATATCCACTCTTTTTTAGATTCTTTTCCTGTATAGGCCATTACAAAGTATTGAGAAGAGTTCCCTGTGCTATATAGTAGGTCCTTTTTAGTTATTTATTTTATGTATAGTAGTGTGTATGTGTCGATCCCAATCTCCCAATTTATTCCCCCCCGCATACCTCCTGGTAAGTTTGTTTTCTATGTCTGTAACTCTATTTCTGTTTTGTATTGATAGATAAACTCATTTGTACCCTTTTTTTAGATTCTGCATATAAGCCATATCATATGATATTTGTCTTTCTCTGACTTACCTCATTCAGTATGACAACCTCTAGGTCCATCCATGTTGCAGCAAATGGCATTATTTTGTTCTTTTTTATGGCTGAGTAATATTCCATTGTATATATGTACCACATCTTCTTTACCCATTCCTCTGTTGATGGGCATTTAGGTTGCTTCCATGTCCTGGCTATTGTAAACAGTGCTGCAATGAACACTGGGGTGCATGTATCTTTTTGAATTATGGTTCTCTCCACTCTTAAGGGAAAGTGAAAGCTATCTCCTGGTATTGATGGATGTACTTAATGTTAGCAGCTTTCTACAAAGCTCTATACAGTTGACCCTTGAAAAACATGAGGGTTTGGGGGGCCGAACGCTCTCCCTGCCCCAGTTGAAAATCGTGTAACTTTCCGGTTGGTGGTTCCTCCATATCCAACGTTCCCCATCCCTGGATTCAACCAACTACAGATCATGTAGTTCAAATTTAGTGAAAAAAAATCCACAGATAGATGGACCTGTGTTCTAACCTATGTTGTTCAGGGGTCAACTGTACTTCTAAGTAGTAACTGAGAAACTCCAAATTATTCTAAACAGTCATTCAAGACAACATCAGGAACGCTTTATGTAGAAGGACATTTCAAATATCCAGAAATTCCAGGTATTTGTGGTTAGCTGTGTGTTCTCAGCAACCACTGCTGGACAGAGAAAAGGAACCCAAAGAAACCCTGATGGTCTGTCTTACTGCTTAACTCAAAAGGGCTCAAGCAGTGGTTGTACACTTACTGCCACAGAACTGTGTGTCTAGAAATGGTAAAGGTGGTAACTTTTGTGTTATGTACATTACACCACAATAAAAAAAGAAGGGGCTCAAGCTGTAGCAAAGGAAAACCACTCCAATCTTGCTCTGAGCTGCCTAAATCAAGACAATTTCCAGGGCTAGGCAGGTGGAACATGCCAAACCACATTTGATACGGCCTGATATCAGCAGGCATAGATCCACACTGGGGCAGTAAAATGGATATACATCTGTACTCTGAACACAGAGATTATTTTAATCACCACATGTGTAGGTATTGTAAAAATCATCAAATAGTGAACAACAGACTTTTGCACCCTGGACTGCCCTTGCCTTACTGGGGAGCTATTTGCACAATCTAACACTTTGTATGAGCCATCCTTATCATCCAGGTTTGACTGCAACACTTGTGCAGCTGTTTGGACTATTTGGACTCATATCTAGGTATCGATTTGCAGAGTCAGTATTCTAACACTTGAGCCCTTGAGAAATATGACCTAAGATCCAGGGCTACAGTGTTTAAAAATAAGTAAAACAGCGTTCTTATTGAATTTAGAAAAATATATACAAGCACAAGCTTGTCAGAAATTTAAAACAGCAAATTTGATAGTGGGATAATCTGCGGATGGGAAGTGGGAAGTGTGGAAAGATATGCAGTCTTATTTTAAATCAGAAATGGAACTTACCAAGCAACAAGTAAAATGGCCTTTAATATAAAATGATTTTACGCATCTAAATTTAGCCAAGGATAAACCAGCCAACAACTGAGGACATTAATTGTGTTCCAATCTTCTAACCAAAATAGGTATGGGTTTGACTCACTAAATTAAGGTATAATTTTTTTTTTAATTTACTTTTGGCTGCATTGGGTCTTCGCTGCTGCACATGGGCTTTCTCTAGTTGCTGCATGGTGAGTGGGGTTACTCTTCATTGTGGTATGCGGGCTTCTCATTACCATCTTCTCTTGTTGCAGAGCATGGGCTATAGGCACACAGGCTTCAATAGTTGTGGCACATGGGCTCAGTAGTTGTGGCTTACGGGCTCTAGAGCACAGGCTCAGTAGTTGTGGCACACGGGCTTAGTTGCTCCGCAGCATGTGGGACCTTCCCGGACCAGGGCTCAAACCCGTGTCCCCTGCATTGGCAGGTGGATTCTTAACCATTGCACCACCAGGGAAGCCCCAAATTAAGGTATAATTTTATATACAAAAGGCTTTTCAAAATTTGGTAAAGCAGACAACTAACTCATGTCTTAAGAGAATTTGGAAACTATTAACATTATAAATCAGAGGATATTTTTCTTCAATATCCAGTGAGAAGTCTACTCACAAATATGTATGCTTTTTATTTTTAAAAACTTGTTCCAGGATGTATGGTATAATGGCATTTTAAAAATACTCAATCATTTTGCCCAATTCTAAGGTATATAATTGTACATCTAAATCATAGCTATCAGTATATTATTAGAAAAGCCATTCCAACACAACAGGCTATGTTAGCATTAAGGGTCACAATGGTTTTTCTAAACTTTGTGAACTACAAAATGATAAATATGTTGTAATGAATAATGGACAAGTTTTGTAAAATAACCATAAGAAATGCACTGAGCTTAAAAAGAGGCAGTACAACTCTGGAGAGGTAAGATTTGAGCAATACAAATGTTATTTGTTACAGTTTTCTCCCAATTCATGTCATGGATTTATTCATTTAAAGAGAAAAAGAAATATCAAAAATATAGGTCATTAACATTACTTGAGGCAGGTTTTCCTGACATCAGCCAAGAAGCCAGCAGTTCTGTCCTTAATTTTCTCCACGGTAATGTTTCTAATAAATACGTTGTGATGACAATAAAATCATCTGAAAAAAAGAACAAAATATCTCTTCTCTCTTTATTAATTGAGATTTTCCAGACCCTTCTTTCATTTTTTCATCAAAAGAAATGCCAAATTTGGCTTCCTGACCTCAAACTTTATTACATAGTTAAAATCATCAAAACAGTATGGTACTGGCACAAAACAGCCACAAAGACCAATGGAACAGAACTGAGAGCCCAGAAATAAACCCACACATATACGGTCAACTAATATTTGACAAGGGCTCCAAGAATGTGGTATCTATCTATCTATCCATCTGTCTATCTATACAATGGAATATTACTTGGCTATAAAAAATGATATCCTGACATTTTCAACAATATGGATGAACCTTTGGGGCACCATGCTAAGTGAAATAAATCAGAGAAAGACAAATACTACTTGATCTCACTTATATGTGGAATCCAAAAGATTGCACTCATGGAAACAGAGAGGAGAATGGTGGTTGCCAGGGGCTGAGGGGTGGAGGAAATGGGGAGATGCTGGTCAGAGTAGAAGCTTTCACTTATAAGATGAGTAAGTTCCAGGGAATCTAAGGAACAGCATGGTGACTATAGTTAACAATATTGTATTGTATACTTGCAAGTTGCCATGAGAGTAGAGTTTTAATATTCTGGCTAAAACAACAACAATAAAATGGTAATTTTGTGAGATGAAGGATATGTTAACTGATCTTACTGTGGTAAACACTTCGCAATAAATATGTGTATCAAATTATCATGTGCTACACCTTAAATTTACACAATGTTATATGTCAATTGTCTCTCAATAAAGCTGGGGAAGAAAAAGAGTTGCCAAATTTGGGATTCTGTGGGAGCCATTTTAGGCTTAGTTTGTGAAGGAAAGGTAAAGAAAGGGTCAAAAAAAAATCCATGACCACATATGAATTGATGTATATGGCAGATCTGGCACTTTCATTGTTGTTTGTGCTTATCTTTTTTGATGAAGGGAAGGTTGTCACCCTTAATTCTGTTTACCAGGAGAATTTTATTTTCCCTTTATTGTATTATATAATTTAAATCAAGGAAGAATTCTCCCAAATGATGAGGAAATCTGTGAGCAAAGTAGTATGAATGAATCCATTCTATCCAAAATATTTTTGAGCGCCTGCTGAAATAATAACTTTGTTTCTCATGCACAGAGAATTCTTCTAGGGGCTTTGTGCCTATAAAGTAAGTGAACCCTGACAATTTCCTGCTATGTCCCAATTTGATGGATAAATCCAATGGGGTAGGTATTTCAATGGTCCCTTTGCGCTGCTTAGGAAGTTGACAAACAAAGGTGTTAGGTCAGTTAGCCCAGGTCAGAAAGACAGAGCTAGGATTCACCCTGGGGGCAGTCTGGTGCCAGAGCTGGGTGAGAATCCACACAGGATAGCTTCTTTCTAGGTTCAGAAGTTATAGATAAAGGGAAAAACAAAACAAACAAACAAAAAAACCCATCCCATCTCTGTCATCACGGAACTTACTGTCTAGTCTGAAAAGCACACCAATCAATCAATACTGAATGGTGAGTGCTGGGAAAACTGCACAGAAGGTTACGTGGAATCTGATTTAAATTGAGAGGTGCAAGGCGTGAGACGAGTCCTCTCAGAAAAGTGCATTTCAATTGGGCCTCGTGGGTTGAAGAGGCTTTGGCAGGAAGAAGAGATGGCAAAATAAGGAACGGGGCAAGTCCAGAGAAGGAGGCTTGGAAAAGGTGGGCAAGCGCTCACTGCCATCTTGGACTCCAAGCGAGGGCAGAGCGCAGTGGGAGGAGATACAGTTGCTGGGTGGGCTGGCAGCAATCCCAGACTAGGTTACTTTAGGCATTTTCAAATTTTAGCTAGGGTGAACCGAAGGTCATTGAAAAGAACTAAGCAAAGGAAGAATCCCTGGGCTGGTATGAGAAGAATGTGCCAGAGGCAGCAAGGGTGGGAAAAAAAAAAAAAAAACCCACAGCAGTTAGGAGCCTACTGACAGCCCAGGCAAGGGAAGACGGGGGTTTGGAAACCGTGGCGATAGAAGAGGTGGACACCTTAAGGAAATGATCTGGGGGCAGATCTGGCCAAACCTGACAGGTCTCCAGGTGACTCGAGGCACCCCCAGGAAAACCCTGAAACACTGGAATAAATATCCTTTTCTTAAAGATTTGAAATTCTGGATTATATTTTTTAAATCAGCATTGTTCTTTTTATGGATCAACCATATGTGAGATAAGAGAACGTTAACAAGTTTGCTTAAAATCTGATGATGGAGCAAACCTCTGCAGCAAATCCTATCCTTTTCAGGTGTCACTCAGACAGTATCTGCCTAGGAAGCTCTTTATAACCTAGTTCCTTACTGTTCCAAAGGAGCCCTTCGTGTTTTAGAGATGCCTGAGCCAGACCTCTGTCAGATCCTTCTTGTAGCACGTTGGGTCTGGCAAAGTTCTGCACTGGCCCCTCCCCAGTGGACGGCCCCAGCACCCAAATAATTGACAGGATGAAAAGAGCCAGGTGAGGCCAGAGACAGAGACTGCCAAGGTCCAGGAGCCTTACTAAATCTCACTTAATGAAAATAAACATCACCAACCAGCTACAGTACGTGGCTCCTCATGGCAAAGAATGTAGCTCTGATTTTAAAAAGACAAAAGTAGAAACCAAATTAATATTCAGTCCAGTTATCAGCACCGGCTTAAGGTGAGACAGATGGCAACAGCGGCCAATTTTAAATCCGTCTTATATTGTATTTCGAAAACTTCTTGCTTTGTAAATCGTGGCAAAGAATTCACTTTTCAGATAATTAACTCCAACGTATTGCTAAGTTCGTTTGCCTTGCCCCAGATCAGAAAATAACCTAAACAGTTTCTGCATCTAGAGTGTTTTTTTCACAGGCTGGCATGCATCAAGCCAAGAAGCAGGAAACGTCAAGTCCTAAATCTTTACAATGAGTTGATGATCTGCAGTTATGTGGAAGGTTTATTGCTCAGTCACTGCTGTTTGATATTCTTCTGCCAAGGGCAGAGCTTACTCTGGAACTTTCTGCTCTCAGCAACTTGGTGAAACTTTTATTTATGATGTATAGTTTTTTTGTTTTTCTTTTTAAAGGGAAACCATTCTGGGGCTGGTTTATGCCATGCCAAACCTAGCAAGTTCTGGAGGAATCATGGAAGATTCGATGGTTTTAAGTATTACAGTAGGATTTCACTTGGGGGAAAAGCTGGTCAGGAGGATGGGAGTATCTGACTGTAAAAAAAGAAAAACAGTACAGGGACTTCCCTGGTGGTGCAGTGGTTGAGAGTCCACCTGCCGATGCAGGGGACACGGGTTCGTGCCCCGGTCCGGGAAGATCCCACATGCCGCGGAGCGGCTAGGCCCGTGAGCCATGGCCGCTGAGCCTGCGCGTCCGGAGCCTGTGCTCCGCAACGGGAGAGGCCACAACAGTGAGAGGCCCGCGTACCGCCAAAAAAAAAAAGAAAAAAGAAAAACAGTACAGGCTTCACATCAACAGTGTTTTTAAACTTCAGCTGTTATTCAATCCAAGTGGCTTGAGAAGGAAGGTGGTGGCAATGATGACAGCACACTGTCATTCTTAGGGCTCTTTCTAGTTTTCGAAGCCCTTTCATCAAGTTATTTCATTGAATCCTACCTATTTGCTGAGGTCCTCCAGGCCATTCCCAATTTATCTAAGGAGACTGAGATTCAGAGAGGTGAATCCTGAGATCTCACTGCTGGTAAAAAAAAAAAAAAAAAAAAAAAACAGCACTGGGGAAGAAGTTGCAAGGCATTTCAAGAAATCACAACTTAATTTGACTGTTTGCTTAACATCTTGAAGGAGCAGGACATCGGTATTGGGAGGAAAAGATTTACGCTGCAAAGGCCGGTCTCCAGCTTGTGCATCAGGAGGCCTTGAGTTTTGCCAGCCTTTGTGTTAGCAAGGATGACTCCTTCGAGAAAACATGGAAAGGTCTTCCCTTCAAAAGAATGCATAAGCCAGCTAGCTATTTCTGCAGAATTCAAAATTCATCTCAAAGGCTCCCACTAATGAGATGAATTTAAGAGAAATAAACCTCTTTCCAACTATCTCACTCCATTAAGGATGTGCTGAAAAACTTTAAAAGTTAGAACACCTAAAATTTCTATCGGAGCTGTATCTTTCATTCAATTCACTGTGTTCTACTGCAATATCTACCCAGACACCTTGGGGGAATTACAGAAAATAAAAATAACTGTTTTTGCAATTCCAAATATAAATCACTGTATCATATGTGTTGTCTCCAAGCAGAGTCATGAAATAATAGTAGGACTGGCCTCAGTCAAACCTGCTCTCTGAACAGCTCTGAAATGTACACTCAGATTCTCCTAAAGTATGCAGAATAAGGTACATTAAAAGTCGGATGACTAATCGATGCTGAAAATGTGTCCAATATGGATGAGTTTCCATTTCATTTTGTATAAATGTTTTCAAAGGACTTTCAGCTTATAAGGCCCAAGTTGGACCCAGAGCTTTAATAGTAGGAGAAAGGGATTCATTTCCCTTGTGAGCTGAGTTGCCACTTTAGAAAAAGATGGTGCTAAATTTGAGATATCATTAACCCCTTTAATGAGTTCTTTCTGTTCCAAAAGACTTCTGTTTCACAAGAGGAAAATATCCAAATTCCTCTTAACAGACTGTGTGATCTTAAAGAATATATTTGGAAATATTTGTAGAACTTTTCCTTTTGATGTCTGGTGGTATGTAATTTCACCTTTTGGTCCACTAAATGGTCAGATGATACCTAACAACACTTTGTTTCCAGATTACCTGCTTTACCTCATATTCATCAAACATGTAGTCCTTTTCTGTCTTTACATCCTTGATAATCTTTTACTTTACTCTGCTTTAATTATATAGGCCTCTCTATGAAACCTTTCACGTTTACACTATTTGGCTTCAATTTCTCAAGTCACATTGGCAACCACTTAGCCTGTGGGTGTATCTAGTCAGTTGTAAATGTGTTTATGTGTTCCCAGAATTTCACCCATTCGTTTAACAAATATTTATTGAGAGTCTATTGTATATCAGGCTCTGATATAGGCACTGAGGGTGTAGCAGGAAACAAAAGAGACCAAAATTTCCTTTTTTGTGGAGTTTATAGTCATGGCAGGGGAGGGGCAGACTGTCAATAATTAATAAGACAATCCATACAATGTTGGACTATAATACATGCTATAGAGAAAAATCAAGCAGTGAGAGAGAGAGTGGGTTGGAAGGAGGGAGTGTAATTCCTTTTTTGTGGAGTTTATAGTCATGGCAGGGGAGGGGCAGACTGTCAATAATTAATAAGACAATCCATACAATGTTGGACTATAATACATGCTATAGAGAAAAATCAAGCAGTGAGAGAGAGATAGTGGGTTGGAAGGAGGGAGTGTAATTTCAAATATGGGGCCCAGGGAAGGCTTCACTGAGGAAGACACATTTGAGCAAAGACCTGGAGATGGTGGAAATTAGAGGGACCCCTGAGGAAGAGCATCTCAGGTAGAGGGAGAAGAATGCAAGTTTCAGGAGCATCTTGGAAGCCAGTAACCTGGAGTGGGTGCCCAAGGTGGAGAGCAGGAAGACATGAGGAAAAAGAGGCATTGAGTCCAAAGAGGCAGATCTGTTTGGATTTGGAATTTTTATGTTGACAAAGTAGAAGCCATGGAGAGGGAAGTGAAAATGATATGACATATTTTGAAAGCATGATTTAGGCTGCTGGGCTGTCTTTAGGAAAGCAAGGTCCAACACAGGAGTCCAACATTGGTGTGCTATCTATGTATCTCTATATAATAGATATTGAGATAGATTTCCCTCTATATGTTTCCATAGTATATAGTTATAAATGGCTATATAGAGAAATAGATACATAGATAGACACACACATAGCAGTAGACATAAATGTATGTGTGCCTGTGTGTGAACATTTGTCAATTATTTCCTCACTCTATCCGCTGAGAGAACCTAGAGGTTACGACATGCCAGTAGCAGTGAACATGTTGGGTGCCCAGATCTCATTCCTAAATGCCATCCTCCATGAAAAGGAACCAAGTCTCCTTGGAGAGCTGATTCCAAAATGATCCCAGAACATCTTGATGTGCCAGGAAGTTAGAAGGTACCCAAAGGTACTCAAAGAATGGGGACATGTCAGAGGGACTGAAGAGCCATCTTAAAGAGACACCCCTTGGCCAAATCCAGGTAATTTGAGCATCAAGATAAATAATGAAAGTAACAAAATGATTCATTGGATGGAATAGGAATTCCTGAGTCTATACTGACATAAATAGATAAATGCAGGGGAGGGAAATATTTTCTACAGAAGATTGCCGATTAATAGTTGCAAAAGGAATGAAGCAAATGGGGGATAGTCATTTGGCAGCCATCGTAGTTGGGGGGGGGGCGATTCAGGCAGGAGTCATCAATGCCTGCTAAGACTGGTTGAGTGAATTTTCAATGAGAAACAGAATATTGATGTAGCCTAGGAGTATATCCCTACAAAATACTTATCAATTACAGGGCAAAATGCTGACTTCATACTGGAGGATTCCAGAGTCTGCCAAGCCAGGTGATCAAGGTTAATATCACAACGGTGGCATACTTCTTAATGTAAATGAACTGCCTAGAGTACAGTATCATTTCTTTGTTATTCCTGACAAAAATGCATGACCTGGATCAAACATGAAGAAACATCACATGGATCCAGGTTGAGATCTCTGAAATCTACAGAATGAAAGGCATGTAGTTTTCAAAGCTGTCAAGGGCATGAGAGACAGGAAAGACGGAAGAACCGTAGCAGATTAAAGGGGAAGAACCAGACGCATCACCTCCATGTAATGTGTGATCCTAGACTGGATTCGGGACCAAAAATGAAAAAGAGCCATTCTGTGGAAAGTTGGTGAAATCCGAAGGGGTTCTACAGATTGGTTGTTCTGTGCTTATGTGGGAGAGAATTCCGGTTTGGGGGAAATATACACACTGGAGTATTTAAGGATGATGAGGCATCATGTCTACACTTGCTCTTAAATGGTTCGGAAAAAAGAATATTGATCATGAGTATCTATCCATCTAGAGAAAAAGAGAGATCAATGTAAAATGGTAACAATTAGGGAAACTGTTTCCTCAAAAAAAAAAAAAATGAGGATTTAGCTCATAAGGAATAGTTTGCAGTCTCTAAGAATATTAAAACATGGTTAGTTTTAGCTTTCTAGATTTACAAACAAAGTTGTTAGATTTGGCCTAAAGTCTGAAAAACAATGTATTAAATACTTACTTAAAAGGAGGAAAAAAAAAGAGTCAATCTCCCATTCAAAATGGGTACAAAAGTGGAGGCCTCGCTAAGACACTGAGAAAGGTATTTTGCTGGCAGATGGGGCTGGAGTACTGCGTTCTTTTTTAAGGAGGTCAGAGGCAATTTGGAGGGTAAGAGATGGTGAAAGATTGTGAAACCAGGTCATATGAGGAAAGGCTGGAAGCCCAGGGCACTTTCGTCTGGACAAAAGAAGTCACACAGGGGAACTGTTATTTGTCTTAAACGATCTGGAGTGCTCTCTTGTGAAACGGGTTAGACATTTATATGACCACCATGGGTAGAAACAGAACCAACCAGTAAAAAAAAAAAAAAAGTACTCTTCCACATTTCATCTTCAAGTAAGGGAGAGGGAATGGATTTGGGGTTAGTAAGATTCTCATCATAGAGAAAGCAGAAGCAGAGTGAGCACCTGCCAGAAATATTCTATCAGAAACAAATATTAAAAGTCTTAGGTGACCTTTAAGCCCCTTTTAAACACTTTACAATAACACCTACTATTTATTGAATGCTTTCTATATGCCCAGCGTTACAGACGCATTATCTCAGTTAATCCTTCCCACGGCTCTAGCAGACAGGCACCCTGATCCCCTTCACACAGATGAAGAGAATGAACCTTAAACAGCATGTCTCACTTGGAAACCAAACACATCACACAGAAGTGTTGGAGCCTGGAGTCAGCCCTATGTGTGCTGACTTCGTATGCCACTCCGGGACTCTTAGCTTCACATTTCCTGCCTCTGAGTCCCAACGACTCTCTCTTGTCTCCTCCTTCAGAATCTTGAGCCACTGGCATGTTCAATGGACAAAAGACCATCGGTTGATTTCTTTCACTGTCCGCAGATGCTCCACTTCTCTCTCTTGTTGCTTTCTCATCCACTTGAGCCTTTAAGCTCCTTCCTCACTATGAAGGAAGTGCATCTTGTCTAGTTGCATGTGCCTCCCTGGCTGTCCGCACATCAGATGTTTAGATGGATTAATATCACTACGGCTGCCATCCACACCCCAGCCCACCCCACCTCTTATCAGGTAAACCTCCGGGTATTGAGTTCAGCTGCACTGACACTTGAGCCAAGCCACACCCTCATTCTACACAGGGTTTCAGCCAGTTCAGGTCAAAGTGCAATGCATTTAGCAAGCACTTAACGTGGAGTACGGAAATGTCTCCTCGTAATGCTTTGCCTCTGAATTGCGTGGCCCTAGTCTCCTTGGGTTTCAAGAAGTTTCAAGAAGATGAATAAGGACAGGCTTGCCTCTTCTTGAGAGAGGTAAATGTTAGCACTCGGCTGCAGAGAAAAAAAAAAATTGGCTATTATTTTCCAAAGGGGACCCAAGATGTTAGGATCTCATGAAACAAAATCTGCCTTAAGATGCAAGGAGCTAGTGCCATGAAGCAGCATTCCGAGTCACTTAGCCACAGTTGACAGGAAATGGCTCCTTGACCGGTGCCAACTGCCCCCTGACTTCCTTTAGTGAATCCCCTTTCCTCCCCCCTCCCCCTACTGAGGCGTCTACAAAGCACAGCCAGACACGACCACGTGTGCGCGCTTGTCACGCTTAACAGTGCCACACCTGTGCTCACAAAACACAGGCGTGTCCCTGATGGGCTATAAAATGTGCTATTTGGGAAGTTAATTTTGAAATGTTATTAAACTAATAGGTACTTGGCAATGTACCTCTTTCCCATAGATACACCTAGGAGTGGGACGTTTCGGGTTGATTGGATAGCTTTCCAGAGTGGTACTTTCATCTTTTTTGTATGTTTTTCTCTTCCGGTAGACTTTACCCACTGACTTTTCCAGAAAGCGTGACTTCAGGAGGTAGTAAGCTAGAGGGAAGAGTGCGCATGAATGCCCTGGGAGATGGCGCAGTGAACTCCTGTCCCAGTCTTTAGAGCGGCAGTGGGAGGGAAAAGAAAGATATTGTGCCCTTTGTTTACTTAAAAGGCCCAAGAGTTGTGCAAAACGCAGGCCTCCTATATGCACCGGCAGGAGTTTTCATGGCCTGGACTCCGAGGCGTAGAATCAAGCAAGCACGTGGCTGATACGCTGGGCCTTCAGGCCTGGAGGTTCCGCGGGCACCAGTGGGGGTGGGTGGCTCAGGGGCCGCTGGAGCCCAAGGCTCCTCCGCGGCACTGATGCAGGTTGGGTGAGAAAAAACTGCGACCCAGGACTTATCTTCATATTTTAGCGCTTCGTGTGAACTTGTGCGAAGCTTAAGCAAAAACAAACCTCCAACCACTCTCCGACTCACATCCCTACATGCTTGCTTCTTTGGCTTTAACTCTTTTCAGGGATTGCACACATTTAATACCAGCAAACGAAACCGAGTTACCAGGTCCCCTTCAGGCACACTTAAGGGCATTTCTCACATCCTCTTTCTCTCTCTCTCTCTCTCTCCAATCCGCAGCCGACACAAAATTACGCATGTGTTAGTGTATGTGCCCGATCCTTCCCCTGCTTGCAAAAGCCGGAGCAGCTCCTAGAACTCGCCAGCTATAAAGCCCGGGGTGGCCGGGCAGGAGCCGCGCAACACGAACCGCGGCTCTAGGGCAGGAGCGGGGCGGGGCCGAGCGCGGGGACCGCCCGGACGCGGGGCGCAGCCAACCAGCGGCCGGCGAGGGCGGGCCGGCACGGGCCGAGGGGCGCGGGCACTCACAGGCGCCCGGCGCGCGCTGCAGGTGGTAACTTGGAGGTGCCACCGCCGCCGCCGCGAGAGGGCCCGGGTCTGGAGGCCCCTTGCAACCTCTGGGAGCCCTTTCCCGCCGCCGAACCCGAGACCGGATCCGGGACAATCCGAAGGAAAAAACCGCTGCGCAGGGACTTGTGAGCTGCCCTACCTCTCCTCTGCCCTTGCGCTACTTTTTATCTTCCAGAAAGGTTGTGCCGGGGAGCGGCGAACAGGCTCCGGGAGGGGCCGGAGAGGGACGTTCCCGGTGACCCAGGTGAGCCCCTTTCCTTCCCCTACCCCATCCCTCTTCGCAGACGGTCGCAGGTCGGGACTCCAGCTCTCCGGGGTGGGCAGGGGCTGGTGCGTGGGCGCCTGCCCTTGGCTCGAGGTCGAGGAGGGAGAAGGCGAGGAAGGGGCGAGGCTGGTCCGGCCGGGGGCTGCCTTCCCGGGCCCGCCTGGAATCCGCAGGGACGGACAGAGAGGGCTCGGCGGTGGCCGGAGGGCTGACACCCTGGTCGCAGCGGGCCGGAATCGCCCCCGTGCGCGCCTTTCGGGAGCCGCAGCGGGAGCCGGGCGCGGCGCCTCTGCGAACCTTCGGAGTGAGCGCGCCGGGTCAGGCGAGCGCACGACTCTTAAGTCCCTGCGAGCCCCGAGTGCCGAAGGACGTCATCCCTCTCTGCCCCGCAACTCCTCCTCCGCCCCTTCTCGCCTCCACCCCTCCGCGCCGGCGGCGCAGCCTATTCGGAGATTCCGTGTCTTGGCCAACGCGCGGAGTCGTTGCTGCTGTCACTCCCCTCCCTGCCCTCGGCGAAGATGGAGCGCCCCGGGGTCTGCCTCCCCGGCCCCGGCCTTCTAGCGGTCCGCTGAGGGCGAGTGGGGCAGGCCAGTTCTCTGCGCCGAGGGCGGAGGTGGACGCGGGCTCGCTCTCCAGTGCTCGCTGTATCCATCCCCAAACCCCTGCAGCTTGAACTGCTGGCCAAGGGAGCGGAGTCTCTGTAGCCAGACCTTGCTCGCTCTGGGAAATTGGGGGCCTCCTAGGATGTTGCAAACCTCGGAGGAGAGGCGGGAGCCTCTGCCTACATCTGGGCGTTTCAGCCCCTGCCGTGAAGTGAACATTGGCTCTGACCTCCGCCTACGGGCTCTGGCATGGGGGTGCTGGCGGCAGTGTGTGTGTGTGTGTGTGTGTGTGTGTGTCTGTCTGTCTGTGTGTGTGTCTGTGATCCTCCGTGAGGCAGAGGCGCAGGAGCCCGCTCCCCCTGCCCCGCCGCGCCGCAGGGCTCCGCCGCCCCTCGCCGCGAGCGGCGCGCAGCTGCATGCCAGCAACTCAGCGCTGCTGGCCCCTCTCCTCTCGCTCTAGCTTCTAGCCCCCCCTCCCGCCCCCCACCTAGGCGAGACCCAGGGTGAAAATCATCTGGCCGGAGGGTGCGGGTGGGGGAATCGAGTCGCTCCCGAGGCGAATGGGGCAGGTTTCCAAAATCCAGAGGAACGCCGCTCGCCGGGCATTTCATCTTCCCGCGGCTCGGCTGTGAGGACCTCGGGTAGAGGCTGGCGGAGGCGAATCCGCACCCCAGGGAGGGTGTCGTGTAACTCGGGAAGCCGAAGTTGGGGTCGCTGAGCATCCGAACTCCCTTTGGCGCGTCCTGCGCGGAGGTGGAGGAACCAGGGGCTGGCGTGCGGGCGCGCTGCGCGGGCGGTGGGAAGGCTGGGGACCAGCTGCCGGAATGCGCCCCGGGCCGCTGGAGCCGGAGGGCTAGGCGCCGGCGTGGGAGGGCGCGTCGGGGCTGTGGTGGGCTCCGGGGCGCCCGACTAGCGCTGGAAGTTGAGGTCGGGGTCAGCGCCGCGTGGTGACAGCCCTCCCGGCCCCTGCGGATTCCCGAGCAGCAGCCACGTGGCGCGTTCGGTCAGCGCCTCGGCCCGCCGACCGCGGCTTTCGCTTTTCATTCTGCAGAAGTGAAGCCTCTGCGCCCCGAAAGCCGGGGGTGCTGGAGGCGAAATCCTCCGGGGAGCGGGGGCGGCGCCGAAAAGACTCGGAAAGGGAGAACACAGGATCCGGCGGGTAAAGCCGTTGAATGCCAAATATCCCCGAGGCAAGGCGAGGCTGACCCAGGCAAGAGGTCCGGCTCCTGGGCCTTTGCGCCGCTCTCCCTAGGGGACCGAGGGTTCCAGCCTCCTGCGCCCCCAGCCCAGGCTCGTGGACAACTGTTATAATTCCCTCCGGAGTGCATTGGATTAAGACTGGGCGGGGAGAGGGCTGGAATCCATGAAATGAATGAAAGTAGAAAGGACTGTAAATCCCAAATATAATTCCGGTTTAAATCTAAATTCCGTTTGATTAGAAACAGACTCTAATCTGGTAGCGCAGGGTCTGGGTGCATTTCTCCTAATGACAAGGCTCGTCCTTCCCAAGCTGGAATTGTGCTGCAGATGGAGGTTGGGAAGGGATGGGCGTGCGGGTGCACATACCCTTAATTTACAGCAGGGAAGCGGTGAAGTTCAGGTTGGTTTGGAAATGACCTTGCAGGCCGTCTTCCCCTTCTCATCTGCCACAGGCATTTCCCACCTGGATCAATTACATACGTTCAGAGACTTAAGCGACACCAAGGGGTTAAAGATCCTCTCCTGTAACATTAGTTTCCAAAGAGGACTTTTAAAGAGGATTCTTAGAACTGCAGTACCCTCAGGAAAACATTCTCAGTTCGGAGGAGCCGAAATTTCATAACTAGACTGTGATATCTCAGCCCCAATAAGGGAGGTTTCCTCCAGACTGTGGTGTAAGTTATTGAGAGCAGGGCTCTGTCTCATCCTTTTTTCCCCCAGGGCCTGGTATATAGTAGGTGTTCAACAAACATGTATAGACTGATGCTTATAATTTAAAATGTTGGCCTGAAAAGACATTTAATAATTTCTAGGGTCAGTCATTTTTAAAATCAGAATATTAAACCTATTATAATAGTCATTATGAGGCCGAATGTGCATTGTTTACCTGTATTTTTAAACTATTTGGGATTTGTGAAATCACTTTAAATAAAAACGCACTTAAGGTGTTAGGAAGTTTAGAAATAACAGCATGACTGTTGCGTGTTTAAAGTCCCTCTGTAACAGTCTCGGATTGAATACCTCTAGAAATGGAGATCTCACTACTTTCACAAGGGTTCTGTCCACTTTAGATAAACTCATTATTCAAATGTTAGGAACTCAAGGTTGAACATGACAGGGCCTCTGCCCATACCTGCTGATTGGCAGGGCCAAAAAGGAAACGTGATTTTGGTGCTACTGGGTAGACAACGGGAGAAAGTTAAGGGATCTCGGCGCTTTGAGTGGCAGCAGCAAGGCGCACTTGACTGAGGATGGTCCTGTGCTTTGGATTTGGAGGGGGAAGAGAACTATATAAACTGACTAATAAGAACTTTCTCGAAGCTCGGCCTGCTTATCTATTCCTTCCAGTGCCATTTCCTGAGCTATAACACTCAGCCCTCTCTCTCTCCTACACGCCCACGCTTCTTACATGTAAGAGCCGTCTCCAAGCCTCTGTGTTCCTTTTCTTCTTGAATGCTAAGATTCTTCATGGTATCCCCAACACCGCATTGCCAGCTCTGCTCACAGCACACTGAATATTAACATGCTATCTCTGAAAATTAAAAAAAAAAGAAAGAAAGGAGCAAAAACTCAAGCAGGGAATGATTTGTGTAGAACTTGAAGTCAGGGCAGTTGGTGGTGAGTGGTTCATTAAAAAGATCCAGGGATGGGCTTCCCTGGTGGCGCAGTGGTTGAGAGTCCGCCTGCCGATGCAGGGGACATTTCTCTATTTTTCTTTTCCTCTTGCTTCTCGGATCGAATGAACTCTGCTGCCTGTCTTTGAGTTCACAGGTTTCTTTCTTCTGCTTTACCTAGTCCTGCTGTTGAACCTGTATATTGAATCCCACAGGGGCCCAGAGGAGGTGTCCGCACCTGCAGGGTCTTCCTGCTCCCCCTTCCCACCTACCCTGCCCCCTCCCCAGGGCTCGGACCTCCCCTCCCTCCCTCCACCAGGTACCCAAAAAAAAAAAAAAAAAGATCCAGGGAGCCGGATGAGTCATGGTACACTGTGGGCAGCCACTTCCTTATCATTTTCACCTGCCACACGGTGTGAACCCATTTATGACTCCAGCGTTCTCAGAGGCAGTGGGATGGAGACTGTGAGAGCGAGCTCATGGAACGTAGAATTTTCCAGTTCAGAGCCAGTTAACCAAGAACAGCAAGACCCACAATTAGTTAGAAAACACCACTTTCCACGGAGAGCTGCTTAAGGGACTGGAGATTGTAAAAGCTATCGAACCGTGCTCTTCACAGTAAAGATGGAGGAACATCAATGGCTGTTAGAAAGTTTCTGATTTGTCATTTTGCCAGCGAGTCAGGGAAATGGCTATAGAGAAATCAAGCAGCCACCAGATTGCTGAGGGGAAGAAAATCTCTGTGTTTTAATGCTACTTGAGTAGCACGTGAGGCTTTTGTTTGACAGCATTCGGCGTCATGATGACATGAGGTACAAAGCAGGCCTGATAGATGGGCCACTTGTGTGCTGAAGGGCCACCGGTCACAGAGCCCAAAGCTAATACAGGGGCTCATATCCCGGTGGGATTGCGGACAGAAATCAGGACACCGGAGCTAGAAGTACAGTATCTTGGAATCCTCAGTAGCGAGAGAGTGAGGAGCTAACTAGGTTAAGAGCGGTGATGTGATAGGGAATAGCCTTGCATATAATTGGGGTCGATTAGGAGGATTTCAGCCAAGTGGCATGAACCCAGATGGGAACCGGAGGAAAGATATGAATGGGCAAAGGAATGCCCGGTAGTACTTACGTTGGGAATTCGGAAACAGCAGGAAGGAGAGAGCTGCCGTGTCTCAGTGTGGTGGGGAAGCACGGGCCGGAGTCAGAACTCAGACCCCTCACTGCTGCTCCATCGCGTTATGTAACGTCTCTGAGCCACAGTGACCCCATCAGTAAAGTAGGGATAAGGATACCTCCTGGTGAGGAATCAATCACATGTAAATCCCTCACGTTTACTTGTTATTATGGCATGTTATTTCTGGCTCTTAGGCTAGCTACCCTGGCAACAAGCTTCCTGTTTGCTCTAGACCCAGGAGTATAGGTTGGCTGGATGAATTATCACCAGGTCTTTCTCTTCAGCCTCCGTTAGAAATCCAGTCACACTTTCCAACTGCCAAGTAGATATTTTTACCCAGCTGTTCCACAGTCACCTCAGACTGAATAGGTCTAAAACTTTCATTCATCAATTTCCTACTTTCCTCCCTTATCCCAGTACATGTGTCCTGAGTCGCCAGGCAGGAAGCCTGGTCTTCATTTTTTATGCCTTCTTCTCACGCTGCTGCCCTGTAGACACACAGAAATGCCCGTGGTCTTGTTGTGGTGACTCCCACTGTCACTTCCTTTCTATATTATTGTCACCAGTCCTTCCCCACACTCTTGTCACCTCCTGCTTGGACCGTTGTGGTCCAAAATGACAAATCATCCCGTCCCACTCTCATCCCAGCCCCCTAACCCGGGCTTCCAGCTCAGTCCTTTGATTGGACAGTTTTGATCACGTCATTGCCTGGCTCCAAACTTCAGGTCTCTCCTATATCCTGAAGGATAAGATCTCAACCCTTTATATCTGTGTTCCCAGCCCTGTGTCCAACACTCAGTGTGATCTCCCACTGGCCCTGGCAGGAAACCCATTGCACCTGTCCCCGTCTTGGATGCACACCTTTAAATTTTGTTTCCACGTCCTTTGCCCATCCATTTCCTTCAACGCAAATACCCCTCCTCTCCGTATCTTCATCTTGAAATCCCACCGGTTTTTCAAGGTCCAACTCAAACACCACCTCCCTTCTGAAGTTTTCCCTGATCATTCTCAGAAGGGCTCCCTCCCCTTTCCGCAGATCTTTGCGTTTTCCTCTTATGTGGCACGTACCAGGTCTTTATTCTGTAGTGTGTTCCTGTTGATGGGACAACTTATTCATCTTTGTATTCATCGTGGAGTGGTGCCCCGAGTGGAGGCTCCATCACTTTTCATTGACTGAATGGTTGTGTTGTGACGCCTGAGAAACACAATGAAAGAAGGATGCTCCAAACCCAAGTCAAGCCGGTAGGGAGGCAGAAGTAGGCAGCCCTTGATCGGGTCTTCGAAGGTGAAGTGAAAAAGAGGCAATTATCTGAAAGTCACAAACTACCCTCTACATCCTTTTTGTCTGATTAAATGAGTAACTTAAGCTTTGGTAGCTGGAGGAATCTGTGTCACTATTGACATTCTTCATTGTAGAAATGAGCTTCTAGTCATGTGAGTTGCACGGAGTTTTCCAAAACAGACCAGAATGGGGGGAAGCCAAAGCTGACAGTGACTGGGCTGAAAGAAAACAGATATCCTGGGCAAGATGCCTGTAAATGCGGAACGCATCCAGAAAGAGGGAAGAATTCTTGGTCTGGGGCTCGTGAATTTGTCTGCTGTAGAATTCCTTTTAGGAAACTTTTCATCTGATTCCTCTCGTGGCTCCTTGATTTGCAAAATATACATACTATATTATCAAAATATATAATCATGCATGTGTTAATTAGCATGGGTAGTTGTCTGAATGTTTCTGATCGAGAAGAATAAAAAGACTAAGCCAATCCTCTTGTGTATACAATCTGTTTGAGGACAGGTGGAAAAACAAATTATTATAAAAAGCTTGCCAGCTTGCTTGTTCTAGGAAGAGAAATGCTTCCAAACAGTCTTAAATATACAAGCCTTCAAACTTGAGAGTATAAATCAATCCTCATCAAATAAACAGCCCATTGCACACGAGGAAGGAACAAGTAGGAAAAAAAATAGGACATGATCAGGTGCTGAGGTTTTGAATAGTTAGGACTGAGACACTTATTATATAATGTTGGAATTATACTCTCAAACCTCTTCTAGAATCTGGGCAATTGGATCATCTAAGTGATCAAGGGCTGTTGTATCTGTGCTATATAATTTTTGACACATGGTGTTTTAAAGATTTTTTTTTTTTGATGTGGACCATTTTTAAAGTCTTTATTGAATCTGTTACAATGTTGCTTCTGTTTTATGTTTTGGTTTTTTGGCTGCAAGTCATGTGGGATCTTAGCTCCCTGACAAGGGATCGAACCCATACCCCCTGCACTGGAGGGCAAAGTCTTAACCACTGGACCGCCAGGGAAGTCCCCACCCATGGTGTTTATAGGGTTTACATAAATATATTACAAAATAGAAAAGACGTTGGTCATCCACTGGGTGAAAACATTTGGCCACATGTGTGATTCTTATTCAGGACACTGTTCCAAACTGGCTAATGGAAATGATAGTGTTACTATATCACAGAGAAAATGAAAAAAAAAAACAAAAAAAACTAAATGGCATCTCAAAGTGAGACACAATATTTTAATTACTAGTCTGATAGTTGTGGTTTTTTTTTTTTTAAATCAGCATTTTGCCATACAAATCTCTCCATCTCTGTAACCTCTTCGATATAAAAGTCCGTCATGGAAGATTCACATGAACTAATTCAAATACAAGCAAATATTTGTTTTTTAAAATTTTATTGAAGTATAGTTGGTTTACAAAGTTGTGTTAATTTTTGCTGTACAGAAAAGTGAGTCAGTTATACATATATATACGTTCTTTTCTATATTCTTTTCCACTATGGTTTATCTCAGGATATTGAACATAGTTCACTGTGCTATACGTTGTTTTTTATCCATTCTATATATAACAGTTTGCATCTGCTAATCCCAAACCCCCAATCCTTCCTTTCCCCACCCCCCATCCCCTTTGGCAACCACAAGTCTGTTCTCTATATCTGTGAGTCTGTTTCTGTTTCATAGATATATTCATTTGTGTCATATTTTAGATTAAACATATAAGTGATATCATATGGTATTTTACTTTCTCTTTCTGACTTACTTCACTTAGTATGATCATCTCTAGGTCCATCCGTGTTGCTGCAAATGGCATTATTTCATTCTTTTTAATGGCCGAGTAATATTCCATTGTGTGTGTGTATATATACACATATATCACATCTTCTTGATCCATTCATCTGTCGAGGGGCATTTAGATTGTTTCCATGTCTTGGCTATTGTAAATAGTGCTGCTGTGAACATAGGGGTGCACAAACGCAAGCAAATATCTAATCAGAGACTAATATTCACCTTCAAAAGAGAACGTCTTTCTTTCCCCCCAGCAGCCACAAAATTCTGCAGCGCCAAATCATCACACCAGGAGCCCGTGCAGGCAAAGACTATTTGGATAAGCTAGAGGTCTGCGTTAAAACAGACCGAGATACACCGAAGATAGTTGTTTTTTTGAATGTTGGATGCCCTTTTTAGTTTGGGTTGTAAGAAACCCAAAATCTATCTTTCTTATAGAAATCTGTCTTATAGATAAGATAATATCTATACAAAATGAGAATGTTTAAAATGCATAACGTGCAGACCCTAAAGAGGAGTGTGAACATGGTGTGATACAACATAAAATGAGCAGGAGAGTCTTGCTGTTATGGTCAGTGCCCATCCCACTGTGTAGGAGCTCTACGGAGAGTACCTTTTGGGAAAGAGGGGAAACAACGATCATATGTGGGTGGATATTGGGGTGGGGACACGTATGAGGTGCCACACTTTGCCTGTTTTCCCTCTGTATCTCAGTGTCTTCCTTTCATGCCAATTCCTGAAACACCTTTTTATCGAAGTCTTAACAATGACTTTCAACACGGATCCTTAGAAACTGTTTAAATACAGTAATGTCAGTTTTGGAAAGCATTCTCCCTGCTTTCACCCACCTTCTACACGTCTATGAACTAAGCTTCCATCCCCTGCCCATACACATACGTCAGTGTCTCTATATTGTGGAGATATATTATTCTGGATTTCCTTGAAAACAGAGCCTGAGAGCAGGATTTGAGTGCCAGGTGGGGACAATCAAGCTGCCACCCTCACCCAGCTGCACTCCTGTGCCAGCAGCTTCTCCTGAATGTCTGGGGACACATCACCTAAGTGTTCTGAGTCTAGGTTTCTTCTGCAAAACTAGTTTAGTAATACCTACCTAGCAGAGTTGTTATTAGGACTAGGAAAAATATTTATAAAATGTCTGGTATATAGTAAGTGCTTGAACAAGTGTACCCATTCCTTTGTGTCCTATGATGTATATTATATTAACATTTAATTCAGTATGAAAATTTGTATTTAACCAATCAAATTTTAGTCTCAATATTTGTGTCTCAGACTGTTGGTTCTGACTCTATTAATTTTTTAATTAAAAAATGAACTGTAATCCTGAGTATATTTAAATGTAATTTTCTTTTTGGCACTTTTCAAGTTTTTTTAAAAAATAGTAACCAGGGCTTCCCTGGTGGCGCAGTGGTTGGGAGTCCGCCTGCCAATGCAGGGGACGTGGGTTCGTGCCCCGCGGCTGGGCCCGTGGGCCATGGCCGCTGGTCCTGCGCGTCTGGAGCCTGTGCTCCGCAATGGGAGAGGCCACAACAGTGAGAGGTCCGCGTACCGCAAAAAAAAAAAAAAAGAAAAAAGAAAAAATAGTAATCAAAGTACAATGCAGTTAGGAAGATAAACCTGATAATCCTACTGCAAAAGTTTCTGCATTTTAAAATCAATTAGAAATTGTTATTTTGTTATGTATAACAATTGTTATTGTTATATTATTATTATTTGTTATGAATGATGCATCATTCATACCTTCTCTATATGTGCATCATTCAGGTTGCAAAAATAATGAGTGGCATAGACATTTATCTTCTGTCTGCAGTAAGATAATCCATGACAAATTCATTTGGACTCCTTGATCTTGAGGTGATGAACATTGACCCTTTAATCACCAAGATAATTAGGTAAAATGGACAGAGCTGATCTATTTCTTGGAAGAGCAGTTTAATTTTCAGTGGATATATCAGTGGATATAACTTTTTCCAGGCCAAAAAGCTTAATAACTTTAAGACAACTGACTCTGTCACCACCTGCAATTGTGGTAATTCTAAACAGAGTCGGATTTCTCCTATCTGACCTTAGGAATCCCTGGGGAATCCCTCCCCTGCTTCCAAGACCACATCCCCTCTGTGCTGTCTGTACCCCCCCATTTTCACTTGCTTTTATTCAAGCCACACTAGTGACATTTGACATTAAAGATCCCAAATGCACCAAAGGATGCTGATAAACCCACTGTGGCCTGAACCCAACAGAGAGGCACCCATGTGGCCAGGAGGCGACATGTTCTCCAGCTTTCCTGAGGTCTGGATTGGGTGCAGGTTCTGGATCACTGCTCAGTCGGCTGTGTTATCCCCGTGGCCCAGGAGGTCCAGCATTCATCCCCTTTTCTTGGAGACACCACCACACAACAGTGCCACTTGGTGGATTCTGTGATTGAGGTGAAGTGTCTCTTTCACTCAGGACCCAGACATGAGCATCTGGGTGTCAGGATGGAGGATGGAGCCAGGCATACTCTGTATCACACTCCAAATCTGTTCCAGCTTTCAGGATTTCATATGAAATCCTTGGCACAGAGTAAACGCGTGAACAGGTGTACCCAACTTGCAAGCTTGTGAAATCTTGGAGTTTATCAAATAGGCAGTGGGGAACCATGGGAGGGATGTATACAAAAGAGTAATACAGGAGGCTAGAAATAGAAAGCTTACTCTGGCTACGGGTGGGGTGAGTTTGATGGTGTAAGAGGACAAAAAGCTAGATGGGCAACTAGGAAGCTTTCCCACCTAAGCACCACACCCCACACTAACCTGGGACCTTGATTCTCTTCTCCTTTGACCTGGGTTCTTTCCCAGGAGGCCCCTAACTTTTTCTCCTATGGTTAGATGTTGGAATAACAAAAGCTACAAAGGTAGAGATCTCATTCTTCAAAGGTTGGGTGGCTTAGTTACTTTCACAAATTTTCTGAATCTTGGGGAATATTATCATATTCCAACGTCATCTATTGAATACGTTGTGTTTATAAAGGATGAGTAACTTGTGCTATTCTTAGCTCTTTGCTTCCTTTGAAAAACATATTAAAGATAAAAATGAATTAGGTAACTCAGCAGTGAGTAATGCTGCTGAAGTGGTTGTGTGACCCAGATGTCAAACCTTTTCACTCAGTGAAAAAGTATCACGATGTTTTGATTTATGTCTCGTACTTTTAATATATGAGTGTATGCCTATCTTTCAGGTTATTTCGTGTAGTATTTTGTCTCAAGTGTAGCTTTGCTCGCCCCTAGATATGATTAGAAGATAACTAAGTGTGTTTCAGGAAAAATAAGCAGTGATGTCATTTTCCAGATTGTGGGTTCATCAGCACTTAATTTCCCTAGATGATGGTTTATTCATCTTTATGATGGAGTTAGCAGCGGCTCCAGCTTTCAAATCCACAATCCTAAAGCATCATCATAAATTAAAAACCTTTTGTTTTTTAAACCTGATAACATCACATAAACTTCATGATAGTTTTTACATGTTAGCGTTATTGAAACACAATGTTAGCACACGGAAATGAAAATATCCCTTTGCACAGGGTCTGCTGTACAAAAATACTAAGTATGCTGTGTAGTAGAAATTACCACGACATTGTAAATCAACTATACTTCGATAAAATAAATTAAAAATGAAACAAGACAAAATATATACTAAAGAATTCTTTAATAACAATAATAATAGTAATAGTATTATTATTAGGAGCACAGGTAATATAGTTTTTGTTCTCCGGATAATTGATCACATTAGCCTGACGACAGTCAATGTCTCGTTTTTCGAAATTGGCTCGGCACTTGCCCTGTTTAACCATGTTACCCAGAATTTCATGTTTATTTTCCTCTCCTTTCACCTCTCTGCCTAGATCTGGATGATCTCAGAGATATTCTGGATAATCTTTGCAAAGTCTGACAAGATGATTTATCTATTGAAGTGATAAGCACAGGCCAAAGTATAGCACATCTTTCAAAATGCTTTCTCCTGGACTCCATTTGGCCTAAGGAGATGGCGTGTTGGTTACATCTGACCAGCTGTTAGTCTAGTGGAAGGTAAAGGTCCACTGGGCAGGGCTGGAAATGTAGCAAGTGGCTTTAGCAGTGAGCTGCTTTGTATGATGCTTCAAAGAACAGCTGGGCTGAGCCACCAGTGACATCCAATTGGAGTGCAGTTCACTTACTACCTGGAAATGAGTGGATGTGGAAAAAGTATCTGACCCATAAAATTATTGCTCTGACCAAAAGTATAATTTTAACAAGATTGAGAAAGAGAGTTGAGAATAGAAAAAAAATGAAACAAGGAAAATAACCATTCTCTCACATTATACTTCACTGTGTTGGATGCCAATGAAAGTGAGTGCTGGGTATCAATAAAGTTGCACTGTGTTCATAGAAAATTAGTGTCAAATAAATATGCTCTCCCTCTTTCTCTGCCCACTGCCTCTGAATATTGCCCTAGTCCCTACCTCAGAACAACAACAACAGGCTTCCCTGGTGGTGCAGTGGTTAAGAATCCACCTGCCAGTGCAGGGGACACGGGTTTGATCCCTAGTCCGGAAGATCCCACATCCCACAGAGCAACTAAGCCCGTGCGCCACAACTACTGAGCCTGCGCTCTAGAGCCCATGAGCCACAACTACTGAGCTGCGTGCCGCAACTACTGAAGCCCGCACGCCTAGAGCCCGTGCTCCACAACAAGAGAAGCCACCGCAATGAGAAGCCCGCGCACCACGACAAAGAGTAGCCCCGCTCGCCCCAACTAGAGAAAGCCCATGCACAGCAATGAAGACCCAACATGGCCAAAAATAAATAAATAAAATAAATTTGAAACAACAACAACAAACAAACCAAAACTCTTTTCTTTTCCTTCCAGTTTTATTGAGATGTAATTGACCTTCAGCACTGTAAAAGTTTAAGGTGTGCAGCATAATGATTTGACTTACATTCAACATGAAATGATAACCCCAGTAAGTTTAGTGAACATCCATTACTTCATATAGATAAAAAATAAAAGAGAAAAAAACCTTTTCTTCCTTATAATAAGAACTCTCAGGATTTACTCTCTCAACTGTCATATATAACATACAGCAGTGTTAATTGTATTTATCATGTTGTACATTATATCCTAGTATTTACTTATTTCATAACTTTGTACCTTTTGACCACTTTCATCCAATTTCCCCCTCTCACCCAACACCCACCTCAGGTAACCACAAATCTGATCTCTTTTTCTCAGTTTTTTTGTTTTTTGTTTTTTTTCAAGTATAATTGACCTACAACACTATGTCTGTTCTCGGTACGCAACATTGTGATTTGGTATTTCAATACATTACGAAACGATCACCACGATAAGTCTAGTTACCCTCTGTTAACATACAAAGATATTACATAGTGATTGACTATATTCCCCGTGCTGTAGATTTCATCCCCATGACTCATTTGTTTTACAGCTGGAAGTTTCTACCTCTTGATCCCCAAACTCTCTTTAACAGCCAAGAGCCAGATTTTTGTGGGGCTGTCCTTTTACATAGAGGACGTAGTGGGTGTTCAATAAATGCAAAGAATCATAGTGACTTGATTTAGCGTTGTGAACCGGGATGGAAACTAAGCACATCCGTTCTCTCGTTTTCAAAAAAGTTTAAGTGGCTGTGTTCATCAGAGTGGTAGTTTAAAGATCCTGTCTCTGCTAAACCTCTCCTTGTAGCTTTAGCAACGGGTTTGATTTTCCCTTACTACCCAATAGTCAGAGAGCTGTGAGAACATGCATTCCACCCGGGCTGAAAACACTGAGCTGCGTTCCAGACGCCTTCTCTTCACGGTCCGGTGGGTTCCTGGTTGTAGCCACAAGCTGAATTTGTCCGCATGGGGTTGCTTGCTCGAGATTTATGGTGTGGTTCTCCCCCACTTTGTGTTGACTCTTCTCTGTTCACAAAGAGACACGCTGAATTCAGAAATATGCTTTTTGGCATTGACCTACTAAAGTATCAGTTTGCTCCTGATATGAAAGCCAGCATCAAAGATGTGGACAGGACAAGGTCAGTGACCCCTGAACATCTTGAAGCCTTTTTATTTTTCAACTGCACTCATGCCGGGGAGAAGCCTGGCTTTAGTAGTCCTGTGCCCTTTGGAACAGGTTGAACAATGCTGCCGACAGAATCTTCCTTTTCATTTGAGCCCGTGGTCTTTGGAACGTTTGCACCTCCCCCCATAAGGAATGCCCGCAAATCTCATACTTTGGCAAGTTTGGGCTCTCCTTTCCTGAGTTATTTTTCAAAGCAGAAGGCGAGCAATGATCACAGGGTCATTTAATGTTTGTAGTGCATTTTGTTTTTTAGAGCATAGAAATGCTTGTGTTCTTCAGCCTTTGGCTTTTTCGGTCCTACGGGTGAAAAGATTAGATTGATAAAAGGCAGAAGCCTACTTTCGGAATATAGGCATTCCCCGTTTTACAGATGAATCCTTTTTCCAAAAGTGCATTTGTCAGTATTTGTTTGGAATTTTGAATTCTTTGCCCGGAGAGAAGATGTTGAAAATTATGGTTAGGTTTCCAGGCTAGTTCAGACAACTATACTCAATCTATGTCATGAGCAAATTTTGGAACTATTAGTACCAGTGGTGGGACTCAGACAGGAAGCCAGTGGGGCCCCAGGAAGCCATGGGGGCAGCCGAAGGCGCAAATCTTTGGATGCACAGATAGCATCCCTTCCTGAATCCCTCATCCATCTTCTGCCCATTTCTCTGGGCTCTGATGTCCACATACTATCCTGAGTCACACTTCTATGCTTATAGTTAGGCTTTCTTCCCCAAACACATTCCTCATTCCAAATGTATTACCTTCTCTCTTTCTCAAATAAAACTACCATTTTCTTAGTTCTGCTGCTCTAACCTGGTAATAGTAGGAAAGCCACCTGATTAAATTAATCATATTTTTGTATGTGTGCAAGGGATTGATAACCCCATAACCCTTCATGCTATTTGCATTAAAAAATAGAATGTCTCACAGGTGGCCAACAGGCACATGATAAGATGCTCAACATTGCTAATCTTTAGAGAAATGCAAATCAAAACCACAATGATGTATCATCTCACACTGGTCAGAATGGCCATCATCAAAAAGTCTACAAATAATAAATGCTGGAGAGGGTGTGGAGAAAAGGGAAGCCTCCTACACTGTTGGTAGGAATGTAAATTGGTTACAGCCACTATGGAGAACAGTATGGAGGTTCCTTAAAAAACTAAAAATAGAGTTACCATATGATCTAGCAATCCCATTCCTGAGCATATATCTGGAAAAGACGAAACTCTAATTCAAAAATACACATGTGCCCCAGTGTTCCTAGCAGCACTGTGAACTGGAAGCAAGACATGGAAGCAATCTAAGTGTCCAATGACAGATGAATGGATAAAGAAGATGTGATGTGTGTGTGTGTGTGTGTGTGTATATATATATATATATATATATATATATATACACACACACACACACATAAACACACACACGTGCACACATGCACGATGGAATATTACTCAGCCATTAAAAAAGAATGAAATAATGCCATTTGTGGCAACATGGATGGACCTAGAGATTATGCTAAGTGAAGTAAGTCAGAAAGAGAAAGCCAAATATCATATGATATCAATTCCATGTGGAATCTAAAAAATAATACAAACGAACTTATTTACAAAACAGAAACAGACTCACAGACATAGAAAACAAACATGGTGACCAAAGGGGAAAGTGAGGGGAGGGATAAATTAGGAGTTTGAGATTAGCAGATATACACTACTATATATAAAATGAATAAACAACAAGGATTTACTCTATAGCACAGGGAAATATATTCAATATCTTATAATAGCTTGTAATGAAAAAGAATTGAAAAAAAATATATGTATAACTGAATCACTTTGCTGTGCACCTGAAACTAATACAACATTGTAAATCAACTATACTTTGATAAAAAAAATAGAATGTCTTGTAACTCAAATCAAATACAGGTTGTTGTATTTACTTCAGTTTGGTTTTCACTTATTTTTTTACAAGCAAGGTACTGATGTGGGCCATGAGAATAAAAGTGTGAATAAAAGATGATGCTTATCATCTCACAGGGAGACAAGTATATAAATGCCAATAAACATGAAACAAAATGTGATAATGATGAATTTCAAAAGAGAATTTTATGAAAATATCAAATCTTATACATCACTGGAGAGAAGCAGATAAACTGATAACAATAATATTGAAAAATAATTTGCATTTTCTTATAAAGCTGTGCACATATTCCAACATAGTAATTCTGCATATAATTATATACCATTGAGAAACTGTCACACATATGCACCAAAAACTGTTTCAAAAATACCCATAATATGGGCTTCCTTGGTGGCACAGTGGTTGAGAGTCTGCCTGCCGATGCAGGGGACGCAGGTTCGTGCCCCGGTCCGGGAAGATCCCACATGCCGCGGAGCGGCTGGGCCCGTGAGCCATGGCCGCTGAGCCTGCGCATCCGGAGCCTGTGCTCCACAACAGGAGAGGCCACAACAGTGAGAGGCCCGCGTACTGCAAAAAAAAAAAAAAATACCCATAATAGCAGTAAATTGGAAACAGCACAAATGTCTTTGGACAGGAGAATGGATAAGTAAATAATGGCACAGTCACAAAATGAGATATTATACAAGCCACAAAAATGAATGAAGTATATAGGCTTAACCAGCCATGTGGATGAATCATTCATAATGATGATCAAAATAAAAGCTGCAGAAGATTGAATGATATAATACAATTTTTATAAGGCTTTTTTTTTTTTCAAAACCATGCAAAACTTAACAGTATTCTTTAGGAAAACATACGTTGCGTGGCAGCCAGGGGGTAGGGCAGGAGGACTGAATGGCAGATGCAGAGATTTTGGTAGCAGTCTTGTGTTACTACATTAGGTGATGGGTTCACAAGTGTTCATTTTATTATTACACTTGCACGTGTATATTTACATATATGAAATTATTGCATAATAAAAACATTTTATGTGCACTTTTTAAGTGACCACCCCAGTTTGGGGGAAACACCAGAGAGGGGGCACTTAATTCTGACAGAAAGGCTGGGAAGGCTTCCTGGCAGAGGGGGCTGTGTTCACCCTGGACTTGGAGGAAAAGTAGGGCTTTGGGGGTCAGACAAATGCTGAGTGGTGGAGAGTGGGGAGAGAGAGAGGTGGCTATGTACATGGTGGGCTTGAGACAGAGAACTCGGGTGGGCTTGTGGGAGCTGGAGGTGTGGAAGCTGCAGCTGGGGGAGGTGGGGCAGGGGTGTGGTGTATTCTTTCTATGTAAGGAAGCAGGTGACCATGGTGCAAGTCAGCCTCCTCAAGAACCCGCGAGGTCACCAATGGAGTGAAAGGAAAAGAAGCCACAGATGGAACCAGGGGAGGGCAGGGAACACAGGTAAAGAAAATCAGGAAGACCCCTTGAACGAGGGGTTGAACCAGAGAGCTCAGAACCACGACATTCCAGGCAGAAGGGGCTTTCAGACCCATGGAGGGAAGGATTCCATGACACCGAAAAGGGTTGTCCTTGAGAAAAGGGAGTAAGTAGGTAAATGCAATCACAGATTCCAGACAAATGTTAAAGTTGAAGGAGTTTCCAGAAGCCACATCAATCGAGTTACCACATCCAACGTCAGATGTTGGGGTGGAGAGTTTCAACCAAATCATCACGGGATGGAGGATTCTATTTTTAATCTATTCATGAATTACAGGCATCCGTCTTCGCTGTACACTCATTCACTCCCTTTCTGTTTCTCTCTCTGTTACATATACGTCGTAGTTACCTAAAAGTTGAGCAGCTCTTGGATGGCCAGTTGTGATGGGAAGAAAAAAGGGAAGAAACCAAGAAAAGGAACTGCCATTTACTGAGCACCTACTATCCTCCAAGTATTCTGATCTAAGGGCTGAAAATGCCTTTATTTCTGGCTTTTCCCACACCTCTGTAGTAATGTTGAGACAACAAAATCAAGGCTTGCCCAGGGCAAGTGACTCACCAAGCCAAAGTTGATTAAAAAATACAGTCTGTCTGGGACTTCCACTGTGGTCCAGTGGTTAAGACTCCGCGCTTCTACTGCAGGGGGCACGGGTTTGATCCCTGATGGGGGAACTACGATCCCGCATGCCACGTGGTGCCCCCCACCCACCCCCCCACACACACAAATACAGACTATCTCTATGAAATCATACCGGTTCCCTCCTTCACACCCTAACCCTACCCCTAACCCTTAAAACAAAGCACCTTTAAAGAAAAGCTATAATTAGATCCATTGAGAAGTTTAACTCCATGCATTTTTTGCTCATATGTCTTTAGCATTTTTAAAGATATGCTCTCCTCTCCTGATGTTCTACCATCTCAGTCTTGATGGAAGTTCTAGCACCTTAGCGGTTGCTCTCCTTAAGCTACAGGCTGTCCCCTCAGTGATGCTGTTCCAGCAAGCGTCCCTGGAAATGTACTTGGATAAGAATGTTTGCTATGACCAGCCTTGTATCCTGGCTGTGTTCCATCGCCCCCTTCACACACATTTCCTTACATTGACATGCCTTAGATCTGTCTTCTCTCACTGATTTTACGAACATACAATTATTTTCTTGTTATTAAAATCATAATCACGCTTTCAGTTGCTACTTATTCCTGGAAACTGCATATTAAGATTATTTTTATCTTGCCGACACTAAAGTTAACAACTCGTAAATTTTATTTTATAGTCATGGATATTAACCCCATAGCTGCCTGCCTCTAGCTCCTGGGTGAAAAGAGAAGTGAGGTTTTTTTTTTTGTTTTTTTTTTTTCCCCCCTAAGAGGGGAATGAAGAAGGGACTTGAGGGTGGATAAAGTTTGCAACCACTTCTGAGGGGACAGGTACCAAAGAGCTAACAGGAAGCAGAGAAGGTTTGCAAGCAGCAGAGGAGGGCCTCCCTGAAGTCAGGAAGGACCATCTTTCCTAGAAGCTCCATTTCCTCCCGCCCCACAGAGCATCCTTAGAGCTCTGAGCCTGATTTTTGGTTCCACTGGAATGTGGGCTCCTCTATAAACATTTGTCACTTCCCAATTAACCATGACGTGGGTTTTAAAAGGTAAGCACGATGCAGACACTGCACTGACCACATAGAGGAAGTTATTCTTTTTGAAAAGCAACCTTGAGATTCATTATAGGTTGATTAAGCTCTATGTTGGAGCCTTATGAATTCATTTTCTATAATGAATCATTAGAGGCTGGAAAAGTAGGTTGAACAGTGAGTGATTCTGTACGTCTATCGCATACCGGGAAAGAGACAGAGACTGCAGCCTTCTACACGTATAGACTAGCCTGACCCTGTTCTTAGGTAAAGACCAGAGTCCCGCACATGGCCTCTGGGGTCTCCTGCTTCCTTCTGCAGCCTGGTCTCTCATCCTTTGCCCTCGTGATCTGTGCTCTCGACACTGCAGTTCGCAAACATTTTGGTCTTAGGACCTCTGTACAGTCTTAAAAATGATCGAAGACCACAAGGAACCTTTGTTTATGCGTGGTATATTTATTGATATGTACTGCATTGGAAAATACAGCTGAGAAATTTTTTAAATACTTATTTTTAATTCACTTACAAATAACAAAAGTCCATGCCACGTAAACCCAGTTCTTTTTATGAAAGTTAACTGCGTTTCCACAACAAAAACAATTTAGGGTAAAGAGTGTTATTGCAATTCTATTTAATGTCTGGCTTAGGAGAAGAGAGTGGATTCTTATGTAGGCTTCTGCTTCCATGTCAGAAACTGAGGGTGAGATCTCATAGATCACGTAGCTTCTAGAAACTTGCACTGTACACTCCTGAGAGGATGAGAGTGAAAATGCAAATGATGTCCTAGTATGACTAGGAAAATTGTTTTGATCTCACAGGCCTTCTGGAAGAGGCTTAGGGACCTCCCGGGGTCCTGGACCACACTTTAGGAACCTACTCTAGATTCATGAGCCTTCTAATGGCCCATAGGTTGGTTGGAAATAAGCCAATAGGATGACTGATGGATAACGGGAAATAAGATTGGAAATTGAAGTTGAGACTACAGCATGTCCTGTCTGTTTGGACATTCCTTATCCGAGGAAGGAGCTGAGCATTCCTG
>NW_006774406.1:1219950-1258352 GCF_000442215.2 Lipotes vexillifer | reverse complement strand
GCCAAGGAAGGGGCAGAGCATTCCTGCTGAGAAGCAGACGTTCCAAAGCCCACTCTGAATTTACCCGCTTGCTATTTCCCCAAGGTCTTTTTCAAACATCATTTCATATCATCTCTACCACAACTCGATGAGAAAACCAGGACATCTACTATTCTCCTTTTCCACTCAAGGAAACAGAGATGTTTAACGACTTGCTCAACACCCCCCAGTTTCTTTAATGGACCACTGAACCCACACCTCAGATTCCCCAAGTCCTCCCCCAGTGCTGGCCATCTCCCGTCACTGAGGGTTCAACCCATGCACTCAGGGACCATTTGCACAGGGTGATAGAAACTGGCAGAAGGTGATAGAAAGCAGATGTGTAAGCTCACTTCTATAACAGTGATTCGTGTATGCACCGTGTATTCCCTTTTCTGATTCTTTAGGAAATAAAAATAGTTAATATACCAGAGAGGATCAACTGTATCCTTTGGCCAGTAACGTGACAGTTCGCGTGTTCTCACTGAGAAGAAAATTCACCATTTCGTTACTAGGAGAGTAGATTAAAACAGATGCTACCCACAAGCCAAGTAATTAAACTTTTAAAACATCCAAAGGACGTTGGATGTTTTAAAAGTTTGGATGGACGTTAGATGGAGGAAGACCTCGCATGGGCACTTTCCAAGTTGTCCGTGGACTTGGATGGAACAGGAGAGGGCTGTGGACTGAGTGCTGACAGCTCGACCCTCTCTGGTCTTCGCAGGCATATCTGTCACGACTTCATCCGGTGCCCTTTAAGTAACTGCTCTCATCCTGCCATCGGCTGAGAAGGAAGACCAGGCTTCTTGAGTTTGTGCTGGGATGCTTTTGTTTTACAAATTACAATATTTTTAACACTTTCTGCTGAGTGTGGCTTAGACTCTTATTCATTCTTTCCTTTGAAGATTGAGTCTACACGGGGTGGCCAAAATTTCCAGTAATCATTCTGACAGTAGCTTTTTGTTTTATTTTGTTTTTCTTGCGGTACGCGGGCCTCTCACTGTTGTGGCCTCTCCCGTTGCGGAGCACAGGCTCCGGACGCGCAGGCTCAGCGGCCAAGGCTCACGGGCCCAGCCGCTCCGCGGCACGTGGGATCTTCCAGGACCGGCGCACGAACCCGTGTCCCCTGCATCGGCAGGCGGACTCTAAACCACTGCGCCATCAGGGAAGCCCAGCTTTTTGTTTCTAATTGTAGTAATATGCACATAACATAAAATTTAGTATCTTAACCATCTTTAAGTTCATCAGTGTTACATGCTTTTGCATCGCTGTGCAGCTGATCCCAAGGACCCTTTTCATCTTCCCAGTGAACTTCAGCTCCCCATTTTTCCCTCCCCCCAGCCCCCGGCAGCCGCCATCCTACTCTCTATCTTTATGAATGTGACTACTCCAGGGACCTCATAGGAGTGGAATCACACAGAATTTGTCCTTTTTGTGTCTGGCCTATTTCATTTAGTGTAATGTCCTCAAGGTTCATCCGTGTTGGGGCACATGTCAGAATTTCCTTCCTTTTTAAGGCTGAATAGTATTCCAGTCTATGTACGGACCACATTTTGTTTATCCATCATGTGTTGATGGACATTTGGGTTGCTTCCACTTTTTGACTATTGTGTACAAGGCTGCTATGAACACAAGTGTGCAAGTATCTCTTCGAGACCTTGCTTTCAGTTCTTCTGAGTTGATAGTAGCTTTTGATGTCATGGATTAGTAGTTTACATCTGTAGGGCAGAGGCCCAGGAGGCCCTGGTTGATCCAAGGATCACAGAATTCCTCTAGCATGACCTTGGCACTGCCTGGTCTTCCAAGGTGACTGTCATGTGGAAAGCCTGTGACAGATGCTCTGTCTTAAATGAAGCCTGTTTGGGGAGTTCCATCTACTTGATATTATGTTTTATGTGACTTTACGCTGTGAAATTTCTTCCCTAACAGAGCAACTATTATGGCTTGCAGGGTTGAAAAACAACATAGCCTAGAAATTTTATGCCATGTAAAAGTTTTTCATGGCCTCTATAAAAAAGATAATAATAACTTATTTCTTTGGTCTCTTTATTGATGAATTCAAATTATATTCTATGGCTCTGACCTTCAGCACATTCTAAAATGAGTTATAATTTATATTCTTGGAAAATGTATAATTGGAATTATTTTAGTCAAATGCTTGTGGGAATGTGTAAATAGTTTTACTGGGTTTTCTGATTTTGATTTTGAATTAGCCTAAGTCTTTACTTGGCCACAGTCTCAAACTCCCTCCCCGTCCCCCCCATTCTAGTCCAGACTTGCTTTAATTATTTTTACGTCCCTATATGTTCATACAACTCTTTCATGGTCTCTCTCTGGAAACACCTATGACATATTCAAATGTGGTCTGCATGCGTTTTCTCTTATTTGCAGCTGCTCAATGAAAAGGTTAACAAGAGATCCCTTTGTATCTCTAGTGAATTATCTACCTTTGCTTTTCTATAGCAACTTTGTCCTTAACCCACAGTGTCTTGGCAATGGGGCAGGTTTAGAAAGGAGAGAACTCTTATTACCATGCTCAGAATAGGGGTGAGTTACCACCAGTTGTTGGATTATTTCTAATCTGTGTTTTCTTCTCCTTTTTGCTCACCCTCCCTGTCTTGCCGCCCCTCGGAACATGGCACGTGACCTGCCCATCACCTGGAAAACTGTTATCTCTGCATGTGACATGGGTGATGTGGGTGAGTCCTGAAATTAATGTTTAAGCTGTTGATTTCTCTCTCTTGTCTGGGGAAGAAAAAAATTGCCAAGTGAAATTGTTTGATGTGACAATATCTTTAGCATCTTAGTGCCCATGTGCCTGCACGCCATGCACCTTAATGTTTTGCCGTTGGTTTTCTTTATTTTTGGAAGGGGAGGGTTTATATGATTTTTTTTTACACGGGCCTCTCACTGTTGTGGCCTCTCCCGTTGCGGAGCACAGGCTCCGGATGCGCAGGTTCAGTGGTCATGGCTCACGGGCCCAGCCGCTCCGCAGCATGCAGGATCTTCCCAGACTGGGGCACGAACCCGTGTCCCCTGCATCGGCAGGCGGACTCTCAACCACTGTGCCACCAGGGAAGCCCTATATGATTTTTGAATAATAGTTCTTTATAACAAATCAAATGGAATTTTCTAAGGCTCTTGTTCAATTGTTTCTATAAATCACACACCGCAAATATTCATAATTACCATTTACGGCAGATATAAATGTGTTTGTTTTTGTAATGCTGGGATCGTTTCTAATATAAAGGCATTGGAAATGATACATTGTTGATGTATTTATATTAAATGAGTCATGAATCTTGACATGAAATCTTCCCACTTTAATTGGTTCTCAGTCGATGGTTTCAAAACTCAAGGTAGCAACACTGTTAAATATCAAATTCTAACTTTGCTCTTCCAAAACTGGGCAATAAGGATGTACTGGGCACTCACCTATTGCACATGCAGGACCAGGGAGGGGAGAGAGGGTTGATGTCTGCTGGTGGATTTCTTGCTGTGGAATGGAGACCAGACGACAGGCAGGTTTTGAATACAAAAAATAGATTTTTAGTTACCTTTCTTTCTAGTTATCAAGCATGTGGGAAGCAAGATTTCTTTTAAAAGCCTTTGATTAGCCTGATATTGTAGAAGTGACTGGTCCAATAGCTTCTATCCATTTTTAAAAGTACTTAGCATGGCTAATTCCTGGAAAAAAGAAATCAGTTGGGGTATATTTCCATAGGAAAATCACTGTCTTGGTTATCAGTTCCCCTTTCATCTTGGGTCTCCCTCTGCATAAATTTCAAATAAATTTCAAACTGCCATCTTAGCCAGCTGGGGTGATGGGATTTCACTTGTTGGGAACAAATACATTTGTTATTGCCATGTGTTATTTCTGGAATCTCTAAAATTATATTGAATGTTAGCATGAAATTTGGCATGGATGTTTGTAAGATTTTCTATTGTGGTGTAAGTAATTTGCGAATCTTTATCTTAGATGATTTAGTTGCCCATAAATATCCTAAGGAATATGTATCATTTGAATTTACTCTGTTGAGCTGTGAGTAGTTGATTTGACACAATTACCACCTAATCAGCTATTTTGCCTATTGGGTTATGCTATCATTTTTCAGTTCCACATCTAAAATCTCCTTTTGGGATTCACACTGTGTGTTTTCCTCTGTGTGTCTCTCTGGGTCTTTCCATCGCCCTCCTTCTGGTAAATGATAACCCACTGGTCAACCATCCTTAAAATCTCACTTTCTCTTCCAATAATGATCAGTAACCAGAACCTACTTCTTTTAAATTAATCATGCCCCAAATCTTGTGAATTCTTCTTTTGTCTGGGACCTGGAAAGCCTTCTGAAGATAACAGTGTATTTGTGAGATGCTCTGGGAATCTTCAGAAATCTCTGGTCCTAAAAGCAGCAAAGTACAAGTCAGGGTGTTTGCTTATTACTTCTCATCTGACTCTGTTGTAGGGCATGTGTGTTCCCACCAGCCTCTCCTTTCCCTTCACTTTCTAAGGCTCCCTTCTAGTCTATTAAGGAATCTTTTGATGTGTGGGTCATTTGGTTTTCTAATCTGTTTTTGTTCCATTTATAGGCAGGGGATAGGCTGGCTCTGTAGCCTGAAGAGTTACTGGTTTGGTCAATATGGGATCGTTTTCTTAAAAAAAAAATAGCTATAGTGGGTTTGTCACCCTGACATCGTTTATTTTTGGGGATGTGCACGATCACACGTCATCAGCACCCTCATTCTCAGCATCACCTTCATCACTTCCTCTTTCCCAGGTGCTGGGTGATGGACTCCACATGCATCTCATTTAATCTTCCTAACAACCTCATGATACAGGAACTTTTTAATCATCTGAATTTATGGATGAGTAAACTGAGGTACAGTTTGACCTGCTGAAGGCCACCAGGGTCCTAGTCATAAAATGTTTTCATTTAGACACATTTCCTTTTAACCATTTTAATATACCCTTGGACTCTTCTGTACCTTCAAAGACAGAATTTTGGTGCATCTCAGACAATACTTTGTCCCGTACAACGAAATTTGTCTTTTATCCGGCAGTTATGTAAAGCTCTTTCATGAGTCACGGCAGGCAGTGAAGGGGGGGGGCAGGAGTGGTTATAGTAAAAGACGTGTCAATTAGTAGGGTGATTTGCCCTATGAAAGAGATTTCTGTTTCAAGAGGAGTTGATATCTTTGTATCTGACAATATAATCATATTTTCATAGAACTAATAGTAGTTTTGCAGGAAAAAAATCGAACAGAAGCTAAATTCTTTCCCAATTCCTATAAACCCTGCACCTACAAATTCCATTTAGATTTCCAACTCTTGCTTTTGAGCATTATTGAGCTTCTAAATCCATCATGAGTACTTCTCTAATAGCTAATTTTCTGCTTTATTAGTCAGGGTAATAAGGCCCTTCTCAAAATCAGAGAGACATGAAAAGCAGAAAGTTATCTTGGTCGCCTAGCTCACCCTGCTTGAATCTCCCAAGGGTCTCCATCGACAAGGGTAGGCGTTGCTGGAGCCAGGCCACGGGCATCTTGGACAAGATGCTGGGGTTTCCGGTTACCCAAGGTGTGCAGATACTCATAATATCTTACCTGAGTTTTGCAGCAGCTTGCCAAACCCTTCTTTTCATCTTTATACCATCCTCCATCTTGCTCCAGAAAGACATAGCCAAGCTATAAATCTGCGCATGCCTCCCTCTTGCTTTAAACACCCCAGTGGTTCCATCTTGCTTCTAGTACTGCCTCTCCACCATAGTTTTGCAACAGCCTGGTGAGCATTAATCATTTGTCTGGGTGTCACAGGTAAGGGGCTGTTAATAATAAGTCTAAGTATTAAAGTTTAAAAAGTATTTATTTTTTTAAAGTAAAATAGACTGTTTTCAAGTTTACCTCTATGGCACTATTATTTGCACTCACTCTTATTCCATATTATTTCTTCTGTGTGTAAGATAGATAAAGATCTATCTGTCTATCTATCTATTGGATGCCACATCTGGCTATGTGCTGGGGATTGTGTATAAAATCATCAGCCCTCCTTATTTGTCTTGTCACCTTATGGTTCCTGGTGTACAGCTAATAATTCTGTTTATCAAGAGTTTCTGTAGCACTTGTGAGTTGTGATTTTGTAGTTATTAACTTGGGCAATGTAATTTTACTCGTGGAAAATTTCTAGGTAAGAAGGAAGGCAAGGATAGATTAAGAGAGCTCCAACATTGTGTTGTATGCAGTGATGTTATGAACATTCTGACCCGTAATGACAGTAATTTTTGATGACCAAGTAAACATCAAGGTGGTGATAAGGAGTAAAACTTGCAGGAGGAAAAATCATATAACTAAAAAGTTAAAACCTGTACATTTCATTTGTTTCAATAACAAAAAATAACATAGTTACTCTTCAAGAGCCCATGTTTATTTACTTTTTTAATATTACCCATGTAATGGAGGTCTGAAAAAAAAGACAAGGTTCTTCTTTCAAAATAAAACAAGATATTTTGAAAAATCTTATGCACTGAAGGTTTCTTATAAGATGACTGATTCTGTATATAGTAGATGATGTTAGTACTTACATGTTTATATAAGGTGTTATCCATACCACCCTCATCCTCCTGAAATGTCTGTGCTGCTTTTTGCTTTATATTCCCAAGTAATTTTGCTCGAGGTGAGGAGTTGGAAAAATCTGGAAGTATAAGTTGAAAAGTCATCTGTCTTGTGTCTCGGTCTGAAAAAAAGGTCAAGCACAAAGCTCTTTAGGATGACCCACAAGTTTCCCCCAATCCTGTTACCACCTACCAGATGCATCTGCCACTTTGCTTTTAGCCCCAGACTTGTGTCACTTGTCACTCCTGCTGTGTCCCATGTGTGTCCTGCCTTTAGTATCCCAGGAACTCACATGTATCCATGATTTCTCTCATTTTCTTCCTCCTGCTTCCCCGCTCCTTCCCTTGTCTTTATCTTGTAACTTCCGCTTGTCTGTTACAGCGCCTGCAAGAATTCTGACCTGATAAACATCCTCTCCCCCCACCCCACTGGGTATAAGAATCCATCAGACTTTTACAGCACCCTGCATGTGTCTCCCTGTGTCTTTGCATGTCATAAGGGAGTGACGGATTTATCTGTATATGCCCTCTTTTGTTTTATAAAATCAGAAAGAACTGGGATTTCATCTTTAACAATTCGTTATGCCTAACGCCTACAGTCTGCAGGGCTGTCACGGGTTGTGTTTCTTGAGGATAGATTATGAAATGGACACTGGCGGCCAAGCTGTTTCTTAGCAAGAGCTCCTGGGACCAAGGCTAAGGAGGAAAGCAGGACTGGGAAGAAGAAGTCGTGATCCCCACAAAGGTCTCAGCTCACCCTATGGGGACCCCTATAGCTGGAATGGCCTCCAGGTGGTTCCCAATTAGAGCAAGATGGCCCGAGCATCCTTACCCCTACTGGAAGGAGGTGTGACCTACGCAAGACAGTTTTCTTCAGTGGAGGCAACCCCACAAAGGACTGACAGCTGAGGACTGCCTTTTGGCAGCATTTCTAGAAGCTGGAGGATTATAAATCCTTTGTTCCTGTAAGGGGATCCGGGCAGGATATCATGGTGTCCACCGTATAGGCACAGAACTTTTTTGTGAAATTAACTGAAGAGAAAATGCCCGTGAATTTGGGAAATTGGGGATAAGAGGAGGAAATGAAACACGTGGGTGATTTCTCTCTGCTCTATTAATAGAAATGGTTTTAATAAAATGCATTTTTCTCTGAATAAGGAGATACAATTTTTTAAAGACCCGTTAAGCTTTAAGGCTTCCAGCCCTAAAAGCAGCAAATGCATTGTTTGTAACTATTCCAAATACTGAAATTTCTGCTACTCATTTCATAAATATCTGTTGACTCCCCGAAAGATACACAGCACTATAGTAGCCAGTGTGGGACCCAAAAAATTGTTTAAAGAAAAAATCAAATATCAAGGAGATTTCAAACCATTGGTAGATAAAGCTGTCTAGAGGATTGATCATAATGCAAAGCAGAATGCAACTTTGGAATGAGATGTCATACGAGCTGAGCTTTGAACCTCCAGAGACTTGAGTTTGACTCTTCCAGGAAATGGTAGCTTTTACTTTTCTGCCTGAAATAATACCTCATTCAACTTTTATAGCTTCTCCAACCAATGACGTCTATTTATTGGAAGGAGGGGTGCTCTTATCAAAACCTACAATGGCCAGTGAAATGAGAATCATAACTCTTTCTTCTCTCTTCCACTTCCAGACTCTGAAAATGAAATAATGCTTGTGCCTCTCAGGCTTGGTTTCTGTAGAGAAAAAAGTCACCAAACATGGGGCTATATTTCAGTTCCAGGGCTGGGCCTACAGCCGCCCACAGGTCTTGCTTTGTTTTTTTGTTTTCGCTTTTTTGTTGTTTTTGCGGTACGCGGGCCTCTCACTGTCGTGGCCTCTCCCGTTGCAGAGCACAGGCTCCAGACGCGCAGGCTCAGCGGCCATGGCTCATAGGCCCAGCCGCTCCGCGGCCGGTGGGATCTTCCCGGACCGGGGCACGAACCCGCGTCCCCTGCATCGGCAGGCGGACTCTCAACCACTGCGCCACCAGGGAAGCCCTACAGGTCTTGCTTTGTGATGTTGGCTTCTAATCACCTCCTAGGTTCACTGTGCACCCTTGTCCCCACCGGTGACTCTGAGCCCCGTGCAGGATGGAGGTGTGCCTCAGCTCATTTCCACTGTCTTTTCAAAAGCAAGTGTCTTTGTTCACCTCCCTTTCACTTAAAGGCGACCCCCCGCTTCCTTTTAATGACTTCTATGTATATGTAGTTCCTTTGTTTTCTCTACCTTATGTTTAATTGCTAAGATGATGGCAGTGCTGATGAAGACATTGTCTCTCTCTCAAAGCTTCAGTGAAAAGGAAAAAAAAAAACAGACTGAATTACAATAGCAGAGTTCTAAATTATGCTTATAAGGCAGTCCCCTGCATCGGCAGGCGGACTCTCAACCACTGTGCCACCAGGGAAGCCCTATATGATTTTTGAATAATAGTTCTTTATAACAAATCAAATGGAATTTTCTAAGGCTCTTGTTCAATTGTTTCTATAAATCACACACCGCAAATATTCATAATTACCATTTACGGCAGATATAAATGTGTTTGTTTTTGTAATGCTGGGATCGTTTCTAATATAAAGGCATTGGAAATGATACATTGTTGATGTATTTATATTAAATGAGTCATGAATCTTGACATGAAATCTTCCCACTTTAATTGGTTCTCAGTCGATGGTTTCAAAACTCAAGGTAGCAACACTGTTAAATATCAAATTCTAACTTTGCTCTTCCAAAACTGGGCAATAAGGATGTACTGGGCACTCACCTATTGCACATGCAGGACCAGGGAGGGGAGAGAGGGTTGATGTCTGCTGGTGGATTTCTTGCTGTGGAATGGAGACCAGACGACAGGCAGGTTTTGAATACAAAAAATAGATTTTTAGTTACCTTTCTTTCTAGTTATCAAGCATGTGGGAAGCAAGATTTCTTTTAAAAGCCTTTGATTAGCCTGATATTGTAGAAGTGACTGGTCCAATAGCTTCTATCCATTTTTAAAAGTACTTAGCATGGCTAATTCCTGGAAAAAAGAAATCAGTTGGGGTATATTTCCATAGGAAAATCACTGTCTTGGTTATCAGTTCCCCTTTCATCTTGGGTCTCCCTCTGCATAAATTTCAAATAAATTTCAAACTGCCATCTTAGCCAGCTGGGGTGATGGGATTTCACTTGTTGGGAACAAATACATTTGTTATTGCCATGTGTTATTTCTGGAATCTCTAAAATTATATTGAATGTTAGCATGAAATTTGGCATGGATGTTTGTAAGATTTTCTATTGTGGTGTAAGTAATTTGCGAATCTTTATCTTAGATGATTTAGTTGCCCATAAATATCCTAAGGAATATGTATCATTTGAATTTACTCTGTTGAGCTGTGAGTAGTTGATTTGACACAATTACCACCTAATCAGCTATTTTGCCTATTGGGTTATGCTATCATTTTTCAGTTCCACATCTAAAATCTCCTTTTGGGATTCACACTGTGTGTTTTCCTCTGTGTGTCTCTCTGGGTCTTTCCATCGCCCTCCTTCTGGTAAATGATAACCCACTGGTCAACCATCCTTAAAATCTCACTTTCTCTTCCAATAATGATCAGTAACCAGAACCTACTTCTTTTAAATTAATCATGCCCCAAATCTTGTGAATTCTTCTTTTGTCTGGGACCTGGAAAGCCTTCTGAAGATAACAGTGTATTTGTGAGATGCTCTGGGAATCTTCAGAAATCTCTGGTCCTAAAAGCAGCAAAGTACAAGTCAGGGTGTTTGCTTATTACTTCTCATCTGACTCTGTTGTAGGGCATGTGTGTTCCCACCAGCCTCTCCTTTCCCTTCACTTTCTAAGGCTCCCTTCTAGTCTATTAAGGAATCTTTTGATGTGTGGGTCATTTGGTTTTCTAATCTGTTTTTGTTCCATTTATAGGCAGGGGATAGGCTGGCTCTGTAGCCTGAAGAGTTACTGGTTTGGTCAATATGGGATCGTTTTCTTAAAAAAAAAATAGCTATAGTGGGTTTGTCACCCTGACATCGTTTATTTTTGGGGATGTGCACGATCACACGTCATCAGCACCCTCATTCTCAGCATCACCTTCATCACTTCCTCTTTCCCAGGTGCTGGGTGATGGACTCCACATGCATCTCATTTAATCTTCCTAACAACCTCATGATACAGGAACTTTTTAATCATCTGAATTTATGGATGAGTAAACTGAGGTACAGTTTGACCTGCTGAAGGCCACCAGGGTCCTAGTCATAAAATGTTTTCATTTAGACACATTTCCTTTTAACCATTTTAATATACCCTTGGACTCTTCTGTACCTTCAAAGACAGAATTTTGGTGCATCTCAGACAATACTTTGTCCCGTACAACGAAATTTGTCTTTTATCCGGCAGTTATGTAAAGCTCTTTCATGAGTCACGGCAGGCAGTGAAGGGGGGGGGCAGGAGTGGTTATAGTAAAAGACGTGTCAATTAGTAGGGTGATTTGCCCTATGAAAGAGATTTCTGTTTCAAGAGGAGTTGATATCTTTGTATCTGACAATATAATCATATTTTCATAGAACTAATAGTAGTTTTGCAGGAAAAAAATCGAACAGAAGCTAAATTCTTTCCCAATTCCTATAAACCCTGCACCTACAAATTCCATTTAGATTTCCAACTCTTGCTTTTGAGCATTATTGAGCTTCTAAATCCATCATGAGTACTTCTCTAATAGCTAATTTTCTGCTTTATTAGTCAGGGTAATAAGGCCCTTCTCAAAATCAGAGAGACATGAAAAGCAGAAAGTTATCTTGGTCGCCTAGCTCACCCTGCTTGAATCTCCCAAGGGTCTCCATCGACAAGGGTAGGCGTTGCTGGAGCCAGGCCACGGGCATCTTGGACAAGATGCTGGGGTTTCCGGTTACCCAAGGTGTGCAGATACTCATAATATCTTACCTGAGTTTTGCAGCAGCTTGCCAAACCCTTCTTTTCATCTTTATACCATCCTCCATCTTGCTCCAGAAAGACATAGCCAAGCTATAAATCTGCGCATGCCTCCCTCTTGCTTTAAACACCCCAGTGGTTCCATCTTGCTTCTAGTACTGCCTCTCCACCATAGTTTTGCAACAGCCTGGTGAGCATTAATCATTTGTCTGGGTGTCACAGGTAAGGGGCTGTTAATAATAAGTCTAAGTATTAAAGTTTAAAAAGTATTTATTTTTTTAAAGTAAAATAGACTGTTTTCAAGTTTACCTCTATGGCACTATTATTTGCACTCACTCTTATTCCATATTATTTCTTCTGTGTGTAAGATAGATAAAGATCTATCTGTCTATCTATCTATTGGATGCCACATCTGGCTATGTGCTGGGGATTGTGTATAAAATCATCAGCCCTCCTTATTTGTCTTGTCACCTTATGGTTCCTGGTGTACAGCTAATAATTCTGTTTATCAAGAGTTTCTGTAGCACTTGTGAGTTGTGATTTTGTAGTTATTAACTTGGGCAATGTAATTTTACTCGTGGAAAATTTCTAGGTAAGAAGGAAGGCAAGGATAGATTAAGAGAGCTCCAACATTGTGTTGTATGCAGTGATGTTATGAACATTCTGACCCGTAATGACAGTAATTTTTGATGACCAAGTAAACATCAAGGTGGTGATAAGGAGTAAAACTTGCAGGAGGAAAAATCATATAACTAAAAAGTTAAAACCTGTACATTTCATTTGTTTCAATAACAAAAAATAACATAGTTACTCTTCAAGAGCCCATGTTTATTTACTTTTTTAATATTACCCATGTAATGGAGGTCTGAAAAAAAAGACAAGGTTCTTCTTTCAAAATAAAACAAGATATTTTGAAAAATCTTATGCACTGAAGGTTTCTTATAAGATGACTGATTCTGTATATAGTAGATGATGTTAGTACTTACATGTTTATATAAGGTGTTATCCATACCACCCTCATCCTCCTGAAATGTCTGTGCTGCTTTTTGCTTTATATTCCCAAGTAATTTTGCTCGAGGTGAGGAGTTGGAAAAATCTGGAAGTATAAGTTGAAAAGTCATCTGTCTTGTGTCTCGGTCTGAAAAAAAGGTCAAGCACAAAGCTCTTTAGGATGACCCACAAGTTTCCCCCAATCCTGTTACCACCTACCAGATGCATCTGCCACTTTGCTTTTAGCCCCAGACTTGTGTCACTTGTCACTCCTGCTGTGTCCCATGTGTGTCCTGCCTTTAGTATCCCAGGAACTCACATGTATCCATGATTTCTCTCATTTTCTTCCTCCTGCTTCCCCGCTCCTTCCCTTGTCTTTATCTTGTAACTTCCGCTTGTCTGTTACAGCGCCTGCAAGAATTCTGACCTGATAAACATCCTCTCCCCCCACCCCACTGGGTATAAGAATCCATCAGACTTTTACAGCACCCTGCATGTGTCTCCCTGTGTCTTTGCATGTCATAAGGGAGTGACGGATTTATCTGTATATGCCCTCTTTTGTTTTATAAAATCAGAAAGAACTGGGATTTCATCTTTAACAATTCGTTATGCCTAACGCCTACAGTCTGCAGGGCTGTCACGGGTTGTGTTTCTTGAGGATAGATTATGAAATGGACACTGGCGGCCAAGCTGTTTCTTAGCAAGAGCTCCTGGGACCAAGGCTAAGGAGGAAAGCAGGACTGGGAAGAAGAAGTCGTGATCCCCACAAAGGTCTCAGCTCACCCTATGGGGACCCCTATAGCTGGAATGGCCTCCAGGTGGTTCCCAATTAGAGCAAGATGGCCCGAGCATCCTTACCCCTACTGGAAGGAGGTGTGACCTACGCAAGACAGTTTTCTTCAGTGGAGGCAACCCCACAAAGGACTGACAGCTGAGGACTGCCTTTTGGCAGCATTTCTAGAAGCTGGAGGATTATAAATCCTTTGTTCCTGTAAGGGGATCCGGGCAGGATATCATGGTGTCCACCGTATAGGCACAGAACTTTTTTGTGAAATTAACTGAAGAGAAAATGCCCGTGAATTTGGGAAATTGGGGATAAGAGGAGGAAATGAAACACGTGGGTGATTTCTCTCTGCTCTATTAATAGAAATGGTTTTAATAAAATGCATTTTTCTCTGAATAAGGAGATACAATTTTTTAAAGACCCGTTAAGCTTTAAGGCTTCCAGCCCTAAAAGCAGCAAATGCATTGTTTGTAACTATTCCAAATACTGAAATTTCTGCTACTCATTTCATAAATATCTGTTGACTCCCCGAAAGATACACAGCACTATAGTAGCCAGTGTGGGACCCAAAAAATTGTTTAAAGAAAAAATCAAATATCAAGGAGATTTCAAACCATTGGTAGATAAAGCTGTCTAGAGGATTGATCATAATGCAAAGCAGAATGCAACTTTGGAATGAGATGTCATACGAGCTGAGCTTTGAACCTCCAGAGACTTGAGTTTGACTCTTCCAGGAAATGGTAGCTTTTACTTTTCTGCCTGAAATAATACCTCATTCAACTTTTATAGCTTCTCCAACCAATGACGTCTATTTATTGGAAGGAGGGGTGCTCTTATCAAAACCTACAATGGCCAGTGAAATGAGAATCATAACTCTTTCTTCTCTCTTCCACTTCCAGACTCTGAAAATGAAATAATGCTTGTGCCTCTCAGGCTTGGTTTCTGTAGAGAAAAAAGTCACCAAACATGGGGCTATATTTCAGTTCCAGGGCTGGGCCTACAGCCGCCCACAGGTCTTGCTTTGTTTTTTTGTTTTCGCTTTTTTGTTGTTTTTGCGGTACGCGGGCCTCTCACTGTCGTGGCCTCTCCCGTTGCAGAGCACAGGCTCCAGACGCGCAGGCTCAGCGGCCATGGCTCATAGGCCCAGCCGCTCCGCGGCCGGTGGGATCTTCCCGGACCGGGGCACGAACCCGCGTCCCCTGCATCGGCAGGCGGACTCTCAACCACTGCGCCACCAGGGAAGCCCTACAGGTCTTGCTTTGTGATGTTGGCTTCTAATCACCTCCTAGGTTCACTGTGCACCCTTGTCCCCACCGGTGACTCTGAGCCCCGTGCAGGATGGAGGTGTGCCTCAGCTCATTTCCACTGTCTTTTCAAAAGCAAGTGTCTTTGTTCACCTCCCTTTCACTTAAAGGCGACCCCCCGCTTCCTTTTAATGACTTCTATGTATATGTAGTTCCTTTGTTTTCTCTACCTTATGTTTAATTGCTAAGATGATGGCAGTGCTGATGAAGACATTGTCTCTCTCTCAAAGCTTCAGTGAAAAGGAAAAAAAAAAACAGACTGAATTACAATAGCAGAGTTCTAAATTATGCTTATAAGGCAGTGTTGGTGATAAGCAAGTAGTTAAACATTACTTTGCTTAGAAAGAAATTGTTCTCAGGACGAATACGGAGTGTCAGCAAAATGAAAACAATTGATTCATCAAGTTCTTCCCTCCCCGGCATATAGAGAGTGAGATTATCAGCTCGGCAAAGTTATTCTACAGTCTACTTTAGTCTGTAGTTTTCTCTATCAACCATTTTTTTCTGATGGTCCTAAAGTCCCATATTTAAAAGTTTTAAAACATCAGTTACCCATTCTCCTCTGCTGACTCTTCTGAAGATGCTACCCTAGAGATAAAGAGAGGAGGGCTGAAGGGCTGTAAACCTGTCGAGTCTGTATTGATCTTCCCTATTGGATTTAGCATCACTTCCCTTGTACCCATCATGCCGGAAGTAGACACAAGGTTAACCTGGCTAACCTCTATCTTTTAGGGAACAATTAGAAAATAAGCTTTACTCTGTAAGACTCCTTTTTTTTTTTTTTTTTTTTGCGGTATGTGGGCCTCTCACTGTTGTGGCCTCTCCCATTGTGGAGCACAGGCTCCGGACGAGCAGGCTCAACGGCCATGGCTCACGGGCCCAGCCGCTCCACGGCATGTGGGATCTTCCCAGACCGGGGCACGAACCCGTATCCCCTGCATCGGCAGGCGGACTCTCAACCACTGCGCCACCAGGGAAGCCCTGTAAGACTCTTATTATCATAGTATTAATACTGGCTACAAGACTGGCAAGACGGATGGGGAAAGTGCAGTGTTTGGGGGAAATGTGTTCGTGTGTATTTTCTGTGCCACAGGGCGGGTCCCACCCCCTTTGCATTTGAAAAACTAATTGGAAAACTCCACCACGTTGGAGGAGAAGGGCAAATAGCTTTGCATCAACATGAAAACTTGATATGAAAATATGAAAAGTTGAATGACCGATTTTACATGGAAGCTGCCAGTTTTAAAGATATTGAAGAAGGCTCTCTGTTTAATGTAGTTTGTCCAATTCATCCAGTCTTTGTTTTAACCAAGGAATGGCTTGAGAACCCAAAGCTCGGATAGTTTCTCTTCTTTTTTTAAAAAATCTCCTCTGTCATCAAAGATTATCCACTCCAAAGTGCTATTCTTCTTTACTCCTATTAGTTTTGCTTCTATAAATCATTTATGTAGCAGAGTAACTTGAATTTAATAAATGGCTTGCAAAGGACAAAATCGGCTTGCCTATGGAAAATATGAAGCAAACATCAAAGAACATAATTTTCTGTTTTTCATAACTGTTTGGTTGAACAGGTATAAATCCCCAGTTATGATGGATGCTGGATTCTTGGGGTAGGTGCTAACTGCCTCCATGCCTACCTGACCCTGATGGAACCCATTTCTTGGACTTTCTGGGGGAGAATTTATGTGAGGTCAAGGAATTGTACTTGTTCAAAGGTTACTCCGCTACGTAATTCAGCTGTCAGCAGAACTAGGTCTGGCCTGGCCCGAGATTTTGTATAGGTCTGGGAAAAAAAAAAATTAAAGAGACTCTGCAACATTTTACTGCCTAGTAAACTGACAGAATCACGTCAGCTGTGTCAGCACAAGCGTTGGGGAATTGGGCAAGGGTTCTTGCTGCTGGTCTGAACTTTGCATTTCGAGCACGTTGCGTTGGAAAGACAGCCCTGAGATAGCGCAGGGGGAGCTGACCTAGCAACGATGAAGGGAGATATTTGTGGGGCAATCGTGGTGCCTTTATCCATCAGCAGTGAGTGATGACTAAGTTTGGTGAGTTATCTCTGACGCCTTATCTCCTCCGGCTTGAGTCCACCGAGAGGCTCAAGGGTAGTTAGAGCCTATTTTTAACAGCAAGTCCTACCGACCCATAATTGAACATGGCGATATTTTGGTTTTTGGTTTTTCAGTTCAGAAGCCCCTACCTCCTCAGACATTCCTAAATGTGTGACTAAGCCTTCCTATATTTCTGCGTCATGGACAGCTTAGAGGTTTGAACGTGTTCTGTTTTGTTTCGTTTTTTATTTATTTTATTGAAATATAGTTGATTGACAATGTTGTGTTAATTTCTGCTGTGCAGCAGAGTGATTCATTTATACCTGTATATACATTCTTTTTCATAATCTTTTCCCTTTTAGTTTATCTCAGAATATTGAATATAGTTCCCTGTGCTGTTATTTTGGATGTTTTCTCTTTTACGCATGCTCTGATGTTTTTAAGAGTCTTGTTTTTCACAACGGTGTATCTCTAATTGGAATGTCATGACGGATCTGAGGACTGTGCCCACTTTAGACACGGGAGAACATTAACATTGTCAAAATACTTTTACAAGGATCCAGAAAAGATTTATCTCCCATGCCCTGTATACCTCCTCCCCAGAGGAAATGTAATGTTTGCATTGAATTCAGAACCTTACAGCTCTTGACTGTAGCTGCAGCTTTGCACTCGGTGCTTCTCTGTAGTAATTGTTGATGGTCCTATTCACTGTCATGGTTTTCATTGTTAGAAAGAAAAATTCTTTTCTGATGGCACTGTAGATTTTGAGGGTACATTCTTAAAAACTGAGAAAATATGAGTGCCTTTTGGGTTTTGCTTTCAATTGTTAATTTTTTTTCCTTTCCCTTTTTTAAATCACTCTAAATCTTGTACGTGGGGCTCCACCTAGTGTAAGTTTTAGGTTAAAAAAATAGTATATCTATAAGGAAAGGGCAAAAATTAGCTGAATGGACTCCTTTATGATATGAATGCAAAACAAAAGATAGTGATAATTTCATAAAATGCTTTTGTGGTTCCAAATGCTTCATGGAATTTAGGGACATAGAAACATTCTTTTTCATTCCCCCGTTTTCCACAAATTCTTACTTTTTTTGGTGGGGGGGTATGCGGGCCTCTCACTGTTGCGGCCTCTCCCGTTGCAGAGCACAGGCTCCGGGCGAGCAGGCTCCACGGTATGTGGGATCTTCCCGGACCGGGGCACGAACCCGTGTCCCCTGCATCAGCAGGCAGACTCTCAACCACTGCCCCACCAGGGAAGCCCCTCACAAATTCTTACTTTTATACCTTTTTTTTTTTTTAAGGCAACAGTTTTAGGTTGTAAACATTTTCTTTGCCTATGGTAAATGGATTTAGATCCAATTTTCTGGTGGTGTAACAAGACAAGAATCTTAAATAAAACACTTTGGGATGTCTTCACAGTTGGTAAACTTAGACTTACTGCTTGAAATTGCTTTTTTTTCTTTTAATAAACAGGGACTTAAATTTTAGGCTAACATTTTAATTTAATACTTTCCATAATACCATCTGATTATATTTTGAAAATGTTTATATTGCATCCAGCTTTAAGATTTAGATTTTTTACTTAGCAACCACTAAGTGGAGTTGTATTACTGTCGATAATATAATTTTTTACAACTTTGAAATGATCACTATAGTGTAATATTCAGTTTCTTTATATTTTGTTCTCATAGAGGGGAATTTCCGGTGCTTATATCTATTGCCAGTGAGTTCCAAGAGCAGAATGTGTGTATGTCTCTAAAGGACTAAAACTAGACTAAAGTGACACCTACAGGAAATTGACCCAGCTTGATGACATCAACAGCCAAGAGATGCAGAGAGTTGAGAAATTCACTTGAGAAAAATGTCCCCTCCAGTATTTGGATTTTCAGATGTGCAGCATTTGCCCTAGAACTGACCCATTGTGGTTCCAGGGGGAATAATATTTCTTTTGTGCCTCCTGCATGACAGATGTTATACATATACAATGTATCTACTTTTCCTCACACCCTGTGAATTAGGAACACAGATCTATTTTACAGCTAAGGAAACTGAGGCCCAGAGAAATCAAATAACTTATCCAGGTGTGTCAGGATTTGAACTCAAGATTATGTCTCTCCATACTATGTGTGTTCTTTCCTTGGCAACCTATTATTAACCTATGTAAAACTTACGAAATCCTTCATGATGCCAACTCTTTTTTAGGTTTCCAGTTAATCACTATTTTTATTCAAGAGTGAATATGTTCTAGATTCCAAGGGAGTTAATACTATTGTGTCCTCAGGAAACTTTCAATTTAGCTGAAGGGGCTGAGCACAAGTGTATTTTCTAAGACCATTTATTCCCTTCTACATTTAGTTAAGTGCCTGGTGTATGGTATACATCATAAGTGCAATAGGAATTTGGATTTCTAAAAGCAAGGCGTCTTCTCTCCTACCCACCCCCTTCTCCAGCAATGAGAAACTTCCTTCTACAATGGAGGTGACAAGATGAATCAAGTGTTATCTAAGAGCAGTGATTCTCAAAGTTTGGGCAGTTGATGCCCCTTTGCACTCTTAAAAATTATTGAGGATCCACAAAAAGAGTTTTTTCTTAAGTAATCTATGCCTTTTGATATTTACCATTTTAGAAGCCAAAACTAATAATATTTTAAAATATGTATTAATCCATTTAAAAATAACATTAGTAAACCCATGTTACATGTTAACACAAGTGACATATTTTTATGAAAAATAACCCTGTTTTCCCAAACCAAACAATTGAGTGAGAAGAATAACATTGTTTTACATATTTAATAAATCTTCTTAATGTCTGATTTAATAGAAAGAAAACCACTGGATTCTCATCTGCTTCTGCATTCAAGCTGTTATGATACATTGTTCTGGTTGAAGTCTGGTGAGAAAATCCAGCTTCACACAGAAATATCATTGGGAAAGGGAGAAGAAGTACTTTAATAGCCTTTTCAGATAATTCTTTTGGCCTTGCTGACCCATGAAAGGGTGTTTGAGGAACCCCCCAAGGGGTTCCAGGGACCTCACTTTGAGAACTGCTAGTCTAAGTAAGGTGAGACCTGGATTCAAATATCACTTCAGGTCTGTCACTTCCCAGATCCGAAGCCCTTGGAAGTTACTTAACCTTTGAAACAATGTGTGCACAGGATCTGGCACAGAGAAGGCGCTCAAATAGATGGTTGTGATGTGGATGTGATATCAGTAATAAAATGTTGCTGTTCCCCTGGTCTTGGGTGATGTGAAGCCCAGAGTCAGAAAACAAAGTCATGCTCAGCTCAGGGGTGCCTAGAAGTAAAACTCTGTGGAAGACAATGATACTATGGACAAAGCAGGATCCATCTCATTCCTAGGTTATATAGCTTGGTCCATTCAGTTTGATATCCTTCCCATCCAGGATGAGGCTGATTTGCCGGGTTTTGTACAATCTTCCTAAATTCTGAATACACTACATTAGAGAACTTGTGATGGTGGTTATGACTGGAAGAAAATATAACAGAGATGGGGTTTTGTATTTTATATTCACATTTGATATGAAGTTCATTGTTTAAAGTCTAATGAATAATTGCAGTTTTTCATAAAGTAAACGGTAGAGAATGAGTACTGTGGGATTGGAAAAAGTTGGGGTTTTTTTGTTTTTTTTGTGGTACGAGGGCCTCTCACTGTTGTGGCCTCTCCGGTTGCGGAGCACAGGCTCTGGACGCGCAGGCTCAGTGGTCATGGCTCACAGGCCCAGCCGCTCCACAGCATGTGGGATCTTCCTGGACCGGGGCACGAACCTGTGTCCCCTGCATCAGCAGGCAGACTCTCAACCACTGCGCCACCAGGGAAGCCCTGGAAAAAGTTTTCAAAAATTCTGGGAAGGCTTTACAAATGCTTCTCAGCAGTTTAGTACATTGTGATGTTGAGTAAAGCACATTTCAACTATAATGTGCTCTGCTCATTTTTTTCTACAACACTTTGGAAACAGTACTGTCAGTCTGACAAGTGATACTAAAAGGTTATATTCAGGATGAAGCAGGACAATGGAGTCTGTTCCTCTGAAAGCCAAGACATATTACAGGAAGATGAATTTGCATGTCCTGAATCAGAAGGGTTACAAGACAGGTCCAGAATACCGGTCAGAGATCCTAGAAGCAGGAAGACCAATGCGTGTAAACCAAAGCAGGCTTGGGAGGGGTCTGGTGGCATTGAGGGGGAGGTTAGGAACAAACAGTAGACTGAAGTTAGACCCCTGGCAGTCTAAGATGGGACAAGACAGAGGTGGAAGCCAAATCTTGTAGATCATGCTTTTATCTATGGTCTTGTTTAGTTATAGGGAGGGCTGGGAGAGGATATTTCCAAATGCTGGAAAATGTACTCGTTAAAAATGATTGGAAAAAAAAAAGTTATCTAAAAGGTTTATAGAAAAATATGTCATTATTAGAACACTATGAAAGTGACCCCTTGAAAAGAATATTCTTATTGCATTGTCAGAAGGATGACATAATGTTTTTGTTTCAAAAGAACATTTTAGCCACAGCAATAAAACTGCCACAGAGATTTATCATTTAGAGGAAGAAAAAAAAAAATCAACAAAACTCTTAATTTTCTGCTTGGGATGAGCAGAATAAGAAATTCTTTTCTCTTCATAACTTCTGTGGTTTCAGGTGAAACTAGTATTGCCAACCAGTTTGAATGTCTCCAGCTAAGACAGATTTTTGTGTCTGTGCTAGTCATCTACAAGCTTCAGAGACCCAGATGTGACCTGCCTAAGAGGACCCTGCTAATCAGAGTGTGGTTAGAACCCAGGTCTCCAACTTGGCTGTGCTACTTTGGATAGGTCACACCCAGCTTCTGAAGGTCTCTGTCATATGTACAGTAGGAAATAAGACTAGATCATTGGTCCTCAAAGTGTGGTCCACAGACCAGCAGCCTCAACATCCCCTGGAACTGGTTAGAAATACATTCCTAGGCCCCCTCCCAGACCTACTGAAGCATAAACTGTAGGAGCAGGACCCAGAAATCAGTGTTCTGACATGTTCTCCAGATGATTCTGTGCATTCTAAAGTTTTCTAAGCCACTGGACTAGCTGACCTCTAAGGCCCCTTCTAGTTTCAATACTAGGAGATCCTGAGTCATGTGGTTCATTCTGGCCCTCAGGGAATAGTTGTATGGAGCAATCAGAACAGAGAATTGTTTTTCTTTAATAGATATCCAAGGTGGCAACTGCCCTAGGTGGCTCATTGCGTTACTTAACCATTTCAAGAAGCTCTTATACTTTATTGTTTGTATAAAAATATATGTAGGACTGATTTTTTAAATTGATTTTTGGATTATGGTTACATTAAAGACTCAGAAAAAGCTGTAAAGATTCTCCAGTGGGGAGGTTGGAGGGGGGGAGAGCCACATACTAGAATAAACATTAAATTTATACACAATTTCAAGAGGTTCACAGATGCCCTAACACCCATCCCTGGTCCTCACAGACTTGGTTAAGAAAAACTGACTTAGAAAATTTTCAGTAAGTTGTTAAGGAAAGTATAAGCCCTTTTCCAGGTGTTCTAAAGGAGAGACTCATTCGATACATCTCCAGTTTCCATTTGTTTGTCAAATCCGATTTAGACACTTACTGATCGGGAAGGCGCTGCTCCAAGTCCTGGGGTGGGATATATCCTATTCACTGTGAGTTTTCATACAATTCTATGCAAAAGTGGCCAGAACAAGTACCACATGGGCCACAGATTCCTTCTGCCAGAATATAATGGGGGGCGGGAATTCCCAAAAGAGATGGCACATGAATTGGTCTTTGGAGATGAGCTAGATGGGCATTTGTGAGCCGAGAGGATGGCAGGAGGGAAAGCTGGAGGTCAGAGGTCCTTCGAGAGTCCCAGTTGATGGAGGAGCTTTCCACAAAGAACCCATGGCTCCTGAGTTTTCTTCAGGGGCCACATGGAAATCTCTAGAAAGAGATGAAGTAGAATCCTTTCCTTCCTTCACTTATGTTAACATGCACAGTTGTCACTTCTCTGCTTTGGCTCCAAGGATTCTCTTGGAAACAATGTCTTCCAACTGAGGATATTGGATCTTAAACTGGGCTGCTCTCCTAAAAGAGCGAGTTATAACCATTTGCCCACAAGACATTTCTTAGACTTCTGAGCTCTATTTTTACTTCAACTTTCAAGAAGCTGAAAGTTGGGTCATTAATCATTTGCTTACTCTCAGTGTGCCTCATGTGAATTGATTAATTCTGTGTACTTAGCAGGTGCTCGTAAGGCATTGCCTTTTAGTCTTTTAACACGATTTTAATTAATGCTTGCAAGAAAGATAATTTTCTACTCATTTCTTAGACCTTTTCAATTATAATGACAGCAGTCTTGTCTTGATGACCTCATGTAGCCCATCATTTCTTGGTTGTTTAATTTCAGAAGAAATAGGGCAGTGCAAAAGTGTCTTCTGAGTTGATTGAATCTTCATCCTTAGTATTCACTGCCAGACTGTATTAGGACTTCATTACTGACAGAGGCTGCTTAAATTCCCTGCAAGGGGAACAACAATTTAAAGGGCTGTTTTTGAGTTTTCTTCCTAAAAGTTGAGTGGAGGAAAATGATGCTATTGCCTTGTCTGAAGGTGGAAGATCCGAATTCAGGATGACATAACTAAAAGCTAAATAGCCTGTGTTAAAATCACCAATTAAATGAACTCTTATGGAAGATACAAATTATATCTCTTGGTACATTTTATTACAGTCCAAGGTTTTAAAATAAAAAGTGTTTTTCTTTCCACCTGTTAATACTAGGTCAAACAGAATAGGAAGTCCAGTAACCTTACTTGTGTGAGTTAAAAGTAATCCCAAGGTCTTACCTAATGAAATATTAGCACCAACATAGGAAAAGTGGGTAACAGATGTTTAGAGTGTAGCAGGGATAAGTTATGGATTGGAACCATGTCTACAGGATGCTAAAATATCAAACCGTATATGGTCTATGGTGTTGTCAGTGGTTCTCATCATTACAATCAACCCGCGAGTTAGAAATATTGCTTCCTGGGACCTATCAATTAAGTCCGTATCTCCAAAGCCTGGGCCCTGTTGTTGGTTTATAAAGGCTCCCAGGTGATTCTTAAGTGCAATTATTGCTGAGATGTACTGTTTTCCTGAGACCTGCCGTGGTTGTCACATTTGGGTGGTGATGTGATAGAAAGATGCCAACAGCTACAACTAGAAAATATGTTTTTTCTTTAACAGCAATTGATTTGAAAACATCCAGAGACTATTACATAAAGCAGGAGATAATGTGGCGTGTTGCCAGAGGTAGGACTTTCCAGGCCCCCACAGTTCCCGGTAGTGATGGACAGCTGGGGTTGATGATGCCCATGTGGAGTGAGTGTCTCCGGGCGCAGGGAGCATCACTGTTCCCTGAGTTCTGTGTTCCTGCTTTCCCATCCCTGTGCCCCTCCCGCTCTGTTCTGGGGGGGGCCTGGCTACCTGTTTGCTGCAGGTGCAACCTTCCCTCCTCCGACACATTCCTAGGTATGTGCTGCAAGATTGGACGGAGGAACCGTTGAGGGCCTCCCTCGTCAGTCCCGCCAGGATCCCCAGACATCTGAGGGCCATTCTTGCAATGGCCGGTTGGCAGTCTATCTAGCTTCTCTTTTAAAGATGAGAACGATTTTTCTAGAGTTTTTAGGTGGCATAACTTTTTAGGTAAATTGTTTATCATAATAGTTAATTAGCTCATTTTTCTTTGCTTTTCAAAAATGAGAGACGAGGAAGTTCACTGTTGCTTAAAACATATTTATTTAAGTCTAGTCCCTGCTTAGCTTAGTGTTCTTTCATAGGCAAGTATTTCATTTTTCTAGGAAGGGGAGTGGCTGTAAAAGATTACATCATGCATCTATTTTGTGGTGTTCTCCCTTTCCGGAAATCGACATATTGAAATCTTTTGAAAGTTTTTGTTCGATTTCATTTTTCTTTCACTCCTGACATTTCTTTTTACCCTATACTTAAAAGTCAAATAAAGGTGAGATTCTCACACAAGTTTTTACAAAGGAAAAATGACATATTCAAACTTTTACCAATCATTGCACGTGCAATTTGAAATTTTACTTTCCTAATATTTCTTCCACTTTTTTCTCCCAAGCAAATGATTCCTCATGTTTGCACACCACAAAAACCTTTGTGACCTTGGTCTATGTGCTTAACGTGGAAATATTCATGGCAGATGAGGACGGGATATGTAATTAAGTCCCCGGGGTATGAGAAAGTGGTAAGCATTTAACAAATTTTTATTGAGTAAATGAATGGATCTACCATTTTAATTTTTCTTTTTCACTCAAAATGACTTCATAAATACTTTTCCAGGATGTACATAGTATTTCAAATTTCAAATTATTTTATTTTATCATAATATATCATTCTTAGGTTACTTATAGTTGGAAAACAGCCATTTCCACATTACTGAAGGCATATTAAAAACATCTTTATACATACAACTTTTTTCCCTTTCCCTTGCATCTAGAGGGTACCAATTCTAAAGTTGGAATTACTGGGTCCCAGCCTGGGATCAACATCCTGACTCTTATTGGAGATTGCACGGTTGTTTCCCAAGTTTATTGCAGTCTTTTAAAAATATTTATTTATTTATTTATTTATTTATTGCTGCATTGGGTCTTCATTGCTGCGAACGGACTTTCCCTAGTTGCAGCGAGCGGGGGCTACTCTTTGTTGCGGGTGCGCGGGCTTCTCATTGCTGTGGCTTCTCTTGTTGCAGAGCACGGGCTCTAGGCGCACGGGCTTTAGTAGTTGTGGTGCGTGGGCTCGGTAGTTGTGGCTCTCAGGCTCTAGAGCACAGGCTCAGTAGTTGTGGTGCACGGGCTTTGTTGCTCCCCGGCATGTGGGATCTTTCGCGACCAGGGCTCGAACCCATGTCCCCTGCATTGGCAGGCAGATTCTTAACCAATGTGCCACCAGGGAAGTCCCTATTGCACTCTTTACAGGAATTTATAGGGCTCCTAGCAACTCCTGCCAACATTATATTTATTATTTTAATTTGCGTCTCCCAGCTCAGTAAGTGTGAGATGGTACTTTATTTAAATGTGTGTTGCCTTCGTTGTCTGCGAAGCTGAATATCATTTCAAAGTGTGTTATTTTAGTGCCTCTGGGTGTGAGTTGCATTTTACTCTTGTTAAGCTGAGGTTAGGTGTTATCTTAAAGGATTTAAGTAGGTATTTCTAAGAGGCTTACATTCATAATATGGAGAAATTTATTGGATCATTGCATCTGTTTTTATTTTCATCTTAGTTCTCATTTTCATGTCCTACAGGATTATTTTATTTCATTAAGTTAAAGCCATTAATAGATTATAAGAGTCAAACAGGGGCTTCCCTGGTGGCGCAGTGGTTGGGAGTCCGCCTGCCAATGTGGGCGACACGGTTTGGAGCCCTGGTCCCAGAAGATCCCATGTGCCGTGGAACAGCTAGGCCCTTGTGCCACAGCTGCTGGGCCTGTGCTCTGGAGCTCGCAAGTCACAACTACTGAAGCCCGCGCGCCTAGAGCCCAGGCTCTGCAACAAGAGAAGCCACCACAATGAGAAGCCCACACACTGCAACGAAGAGTAGCCCCAGCTCGCCACAACTAGAGAAAACCCGCGTGCAGCAACAAAGACCCAAGCAAACAAAAATAAATAAAATAAAATTAATTAATTAAAAAAAAAAAGAGTCAAACAAACTCTAGCTGCTCTCCAGAATTAAAATTCCCTATCTCACTCACTCCCCCTTTCCAGTCTCTCTCTCAGGCTTTTAAGCTTTCATTGGTTGCCTTTACATCATATGGAAATTTCATGGATGTCACGTGAGGAAACAGAATCAGGAAGGGAAGAAGAACCATTAAGGCTGTGCGTGGTCTGAGCTGCTGGGACACTTACCCCGGGATGGTCTTTTTCCGGTTATAAGGCCCATCGTCATTTGATTAATTTCTACCGTTACCTGCTTCCTGATGATCCCTACTTCTCAAAGTTGCATAAAATTATTCTCCTTACTAAATGATTTCTGACATGGATGGTGACTGATATGGCTTAAATTTCATTTCCAAGATGTCTGTTAAAACCTGTTCTAGGGCTTCCCTGGTGGCGCAGTGTTTGGGAGTCCGCCTGCCGATGCAGGGGACGCGGGTTCGTGCCCCGGTCCAGAAAGATCCCACATGCCGCGGAGCGGCTGGGCCCGTGAGCCATGGCCACTGAGCCTGTGCGTCCGGAGCCTGTGCTCCGCAATGGGAGAGGCCACAACAGTGAGAGGCCCGCGTAATGAAAAAAAAAAAAAAAAAAAAAAAACTGTTCTAATGAATTTTTTAAATGTTATAAACCAAAATCTGTAATTTGTTTACATTTGCTCAGGACATTTGAACAAGTTGAGGTCTTGCTGCTGCTTCTTGTGCAGGTAAAGAGCTAAAGAACTGTGAAGGTTCTGAAGAGATTAAAAAATGACAATTACCTGGGACACTGAGGGTTCGATACCAGCTGTGTCATGTTGTCAGGCTTCATGGACCCACCGAATAACCAAGCTGCCAAATAATTATCTTCGGAAATCATTTAAATGACCACACAGGAAAACCTATTTATCATAAACAATACCCACACAGAAAAACACAACGCAATACAGTTCGTTGATATTTTAAGAATATTTAGACTACCGATTCATAACCTATGATCCTTGAATCTTTCAGCTTCTCTGTCTGATGTGGCTTGGTCAAATAAATGACTTAAAAAAAATGCCGTATGCCAAAATACAGAATTTTGCTCCAACTGTATTATTGAAGTAGGGAACACCTTTTAGTTATCTGTTAGCTTGATTCATGGATTTATCAATCAAGACCATCCCAGGAAGCAGGAGGCACACTCAGCTGTGAATTTTGGAGAATGTAACACAGGGAATTTTACAGAAGCCAACAAGGGGTGTTGAGGCACCAGGACCAGAAGAGTAGCCAGTAGTTACCACCCCTGGCTGAAATGGTGAGGGGAGGAAGCTGTTAACAGAGCCCTCCATGAGCTGAAGGGTAGGAGAGAAGCCGTCCAACAAGAAAGGTCCGTGGAGACAGATGCTGCCCCTGGGGGGCACATGGCACCAAAGCAGGGAGAAAGCCGGGGTTAAGTACCCCAGCCTCCCTCTACTCTGCTTGAGTCCTGACACCATCTCCCATCCTCCCAATGTCAAAGCCAACCCAAGCAGAGGGTCCAGCAGCCTGAGTGATGCAGGTCCTAGGAGTGGACCCTCCCCCAACCCCCAACTCCCTGGTACCAAGCAAAGCAAAGCAGAAAATGGATCTGGGTCTCTAGAATAATTAGCATGATAGAATTTTGAGGTTCCCTTTGAGGAAATTTATTGGTAAACATGTTCAGAAGAGCAGTACGCAATAGAATCATGTATCTTTTAAATAGCTCTGTACTTGCATTACTTGTTTCAAAGATAACATATTTAAGATCTTTCTATATTATTTGAGTAGCAGGACAAGTAGAGAGATGATCATTTATTGGCAACGGCATCCAATTCTTGTAACTTACAACTGCAGAAGCCAATTAAGTAAACTTACCAGAACTCAAAAAAGAGCAAAAACTGAAATGCAGACTGCAACTAGCATGTTTATGTATTTTCCCCTTTCTTTTAAATTTCAGTTTGCACATTGTCTTTCTTGAAAAGTTTCGCACAATTCCTAAAGGAATAAAAGGGTCCTTCTATTAATCTGGGGGGATTACACCCTCCTCTACACAAGGCAGCCATTGACTATACAGTAAGAGTCACACATACCGCAGTCCAATTTTCTGAGTCATCCTCTCATGCTGGACTTAGCATTATATTCACTTTTTAAATTCAAGTCAGCCTTCTCTTTGAAGCTGTGTGCCTTCGGTTTTAATTTGCTACAGATTTTCACTTTGAAGGAGATGATATACTTTGATACTTTGGGGTGTCTTGCCATTGGTGGTTGGGAGTTATTTTTGTATATTTAGTGATTAGAGTGCTGAAATTCTCGCTTTTCTGATGGGAAGAAGCATAAAATATTACTCAGGGAAGGTAACTAACATTTACTGAACAGCTATTACGTGCCACGATCTTTTCATCTTTCTCTTTGTTCTGTATCCGTCATTTTATTTCACAAAGAAGCTTAGAATAATTTTGTCAACAGGTCACGATCTTTACCATGGCTCTATGCTGTAAGTGTGATTAATTTCACTTTACAGATGAGTAAAAAATATCAAGAGAACTCAAGTGACATTGTAAAACTATGAAATGAAGCAAATATCTAAGTTAAACCTTGCTGTCTCTCCAATAATAATGAGATGATCTGCTAATGTTAAACTAACTCAGTACCAGGACAACGACAAAATATGCCTCACCCCACACATCAAAGGCTTTCCGGTCACACCTGTTTTAATGGGATGACATTCTACTGCAACAAATTCATTCAAGGAATTTGGGATCTGCCACAGACAGGCCTTAGCTGATCCATAGTGATTGCATCTAGGAAATAAAGACCCCAGCTTTTCACCAGTTTATACCATACCCTCATTTCCAGTGGTTTATGGATAGAGACCTATAGACAAGGCATGGTCCAGGTCAGAAACACATTATGTAAGCATGTAAGAATAATTTTCTAGGACCATGTCCCTTAAAATGGTTAATCTGAAATTTTCAGAGGTGTTTATCCTCTAAAAACATACCATGTCTCTTCAATTCTCAGATGCTGTATGGTTAGCCCATTGATTTAATAACAGCTCTGGGGGGAGAAAACACTATCACGTTATATATACGAATTAATATCTCATCCCAATTTCAGAGATATTGAAATGTTCAGAGAAAAGCATGTGTTAGAAATGAGGAAATAAAGAGTTCTTGTGACATCATTTTCTGGAAGTAAACTTTGTTCCTTGTGGTCAGCTGTATCCAGATGATATTCTGGAAAAAAAAAAAAAAAAGGAAGAAAAAGCCCTCTTGATTTTGAATTTTGCTGTTCTGGATGACCCACTTAGACCATGATTCTAATGGGTAAATGGGTCATGCCTGGGGCATCGGGCCCTCCTGGGCTGGCTCCCGAGATTTGGATTAAAATCAAGACTCAGCCACAATGCCTGTGAACTTGTAAGGCTGGTGGACACTTAGAAGAGCTCACCTGGGTGGGGTACCCTGCCAGGTGGTCACGACTGTTGCTCTACATTTTCTATGATGGTTTTATGACCTATTGGTCTCAGCCACCCTGCCTGGGAGTCAAACAGTAACTAAAGGAGTCAGAAAACATTATTTCCCTGACTCATCTCTTTGCCTGAATCTCAGGAATTCCAGAACCCTGTCCAGATTCTTCTTTCTATTCACCAGCATTCTTCCGGAGTATGTAAGGTACAACTCATGGGCTTGGGGTCCTGAGTTACCTTGTGGCATCTGCCACCTTCCCCTCTGCTGCTCTGGGTCCCTGCCATGACGTCAGCAGTGGCTCTCAATTCCTGGCAGAGGCCAGCGACTTCTCTGGGGACCCTTCGCTGGCCCTGCTGAAACTCCAGCATCAGTGCTGTCAAACTGCACGTCCCTCAGGGATCCCCGGGAGACTGCTTTTAGTTGGCATTCACGCTTTCATGACAGCTTCTGTAATTCCAGGGGACACTTAAGTTTTTATGAGAGGTCAAAACAAGTGAAAATCATCACTCAGGTCCGACTTCCAGCTCAGTCACAAACTATTTGTATAGAATCAATAAGTCACTTAACTATCTGGGTCTCAGTTCTTCCTTCCTAAAATGAGGGCTGGAAGAGCTTATTTCTTTGGTCCTTTCCAGCACTAACATTCTCTGAGTTAAAACCATTTTGGCTGGTGTAAGAAAATACGAAGTCACATTTGTCATATTTAGAAAACAGTTTTAGAATCTCCTTAAACGTATGCTGTTTAGCATTTTAAAAGTAAGCATCTGTTTGATGTTGGGGGAAATCAGACTGTAGGCTGCAGATGTGATGCTGTTGTCTGTGGAAACATCTATTTAAAGCCTAGATCCCTAACCAAGCCTGGAGGCGGCTGCCAAGATTTCTGTGTTCCTTTACCTGTTTTCTGGTCTTTGTGGGATGAAGATTTGGGGAAGTTGTTCCGGCTCAGGTGGCTTCTTTTCTCCTGTGTTTAGCACTTTTTCTAGCCTGGGATCATTTTACAGCCTCCCACTGCACTTCCTCTCTGATTGTAAGAGCAAAACGTAGTGGCTGCAGACACCCGTGGCCTCGGGATTCGATTTGAGAGCAAACCCTGATGGTCTTTGGATTTGAAATCACTTCGGGGGGGGCTTTCTACTGAGATGCCATGAAGCAAAATTTTCTAGTTTGATGTAAAAACTCAACATTCCAAATCTGTATTCTCTTTTGCTTTTCCTTTTCTGCCTTTTCTATGAAAGGTGTAGGTTGTTAAAAAAACAAAATTCAGTGGAGTCCATTTGAAGATCTAATTGGCTTTATGCAATGATTCATGAATCAGGAGACATCCCATCTGACAAAGAGAAAAAATGCTCCGAGGAGCTGAACAAAATGGGAGATCTTTAAAAGTAGAAGGGGGCAGGGCCGAGGAAAGAGCAGATTCCCTCACTTCCTTTGGGGGATGGAGGGTGGGACAGTAATCAGTGGATTACCTACTACTGCTGACGAGGCAAGTCCAGATTGACTGGTTTAAGATTACAGTCCTGGGAGAAGTTGAAACTGCAATTAGGTTGGGAATTAAGTCTTGGTTTGCTTATGTGAGGCTTAGTACAGATGACTCCATTTTGGGCCTGTTGTCTCTTTTTTTAACAAAGTGAAACTACAACATCTAAGTTTTTTGGAAGGTTAAATTTTTGTGTTGTGAAGGTCTGGGTGACGTTTGACGGAATGTCACAGAGCTAAATCATGAAGAGTGTGTGTGTATGTGTGTGTGTGTGTGTGTGTGTGTGCACGCATGTGTGTGTAAATGGGTGAAAGCGGGTCCCATGCACTTTTTCCCCTAGTAGTAAATATATCTGGTTCTCACCTATCTTAAAGATTCAAAGTTTGTAGAGGTATTTTGTTGTTGTTTTTGGCTTTTTTTTGTTTGTTTTGTGTGTGTGTTTCTGCATCCCACTTGCAACTCTCATACCCATCTTACTTATTTACATCAACAGAAAGTACTGAAAATTGTAACCTGTTTACTCTTTCATTATTCTCTGGAACGCCTAGCTCTTAAAATCCAATTTGAGAGAATATTCTTATAACTGAACTTAAACTCAAGGGAGAACTTCATATTCAGACGTTGTAAGGGTAAATGCCCCAAACTAAAAGCCTCCAAAAATAGGATCTCAGAAACCAAATTTAGGAAGGCTAGACTCTCTATAAGTGATGATAATAGTGAGTCTTATTTTTATAATAATAATTGGTACTATTCATTACGTGCTGGTTACATTCCAGACTCATCTGCTATATATCAGTAACAATAAAGTGAAATGTTTGTTTGTTTGCTTGTGTCATACCAAAAAGGCTTAATGGATTTTTTTCAATTTAAAGAGATCTGATTACAAATAGTGACAGATACGCTTGCACTCAGTCGCTCTGTGAGGCCGCTGGCAAGTGTGGGCCAGACCCTCTGAAGAAGCAGAAAGTGAGGTACGACCAGAGGCTCCAAGGCTTGAGGATGTGGAGGACAGGCATGCTGGGAGGCATATGTAAAAATGCAAACAAGGATTATAACCAGGAGCCCCAGGAGGAAAGTCATGGGCCAGGTGCTCCAAAGGAATCATATTCAATTTAAGCCAAGTTGCTTCTCATTTGGACAACTCAGTGATATATACTGGAGGAGGGAAGGAACACAATAGTTTTTGACAATAATTAATGAGTCTCGAGCAGTGCTGGAAAAGCTCGGCAACATTTTGTGTGTTTGTGTCTGTACATGAGTGCATGAGTGTGTGCCTGTACATGTATGTGTCTATACATGTGTATATGGTATGTGTCTACACATATGTATAGGCATATACATATGAGTATTATCTGTTCATGAGTATGTATCTGTTGTTATGAGTTTATATACATATGTGCCTATACATGTGTATATATGTAGGTCTGAATACAGATTGTGCATGTGTGTTTATGCACATGTATGTATGAATGTGTGTCTGTACATACGTATGAGTGTGTATCTATACATATAGTGTCCATACACGTGTGTACGAGTGTGTCTACATGTGTGTATCTAGGCATATGAGTATATATGCATGTGTTTCTATGGCTGTGTATCTATTCATGTATGGATATTTGTATCTGTATTATGTATGTATCTGTGTATATATATGTGTGTGTGTGTGTATCTTTGCCACTAAGAGCTTGGGCAATGGAACAGGACAGAACTGGGTTTAAGACTCTTCCATCATAATTGTGCGGCCTTGGAGAAATTTCTTGACCTCTTTTCCTTTCAATCACTTTTTCTTTAAATTGGACATAATAATCATTCATGCCTCATAGATTGTAGTGAGGGGCATATCAAAAGATGTTGGTAATGCTCTGGCTTATAAGCAGCTAAAAGCATTAGTCATCACGATCGTCACCTTCATTGCCATCTCTAGTCCTCGTGTCCTGAGGACGCTGAGGCTGCGGGAGTGAGATACCCCCTTCCAGTGACGTAGGCGGTACATTGTAGGTCCAGGATGCTAGCCTCGGTTGGTCTGTGTATTGCGTAGAAATATCTGTTAGATTGTGATATCTTTGCTGCCTTTCTGCACAATCTGGAAAAAACAAGTTGATGGTTCTGGTTATGACCTGTAGACAAGGTTCCTCCATCACCATGGGTGAATGGGAGCCCCTTGCATTGTTTGTACGTCTCTAGTTGAGAACAGGGCAATGGTCCCTGTCCTGGGCAGTGTGGGCTTTGTAGTCCACCAGACCTGAATTGGAGTCCTTAATGCAGCACTGTATGACCTGGGCCCAACTTTTGTTTATTTGTTGCTTTTTTCTTGCTTCTTTGGGTGTTTTTAGGACCTCAGATGTACAAATTGGACTTCTAGTAATCCTTGGTTAATGATACACTCTCGTCTGTGTTCCTTCTTTATTTATTTGGTTATTTTTTAAATGCAATGAGACCACGTTCCTGAACAAAAGCTAGGATTTGACAGTAACCCAGTAAACCATCTAACCATTGGGCTGTTCCCTCATTTCATCCCAGCTCCGCCTGCATTGACCTCATCCTGAATCTCACGTTTATTACTCCTTTATTTTCCTTTACATGCGATTTTATTGCATTCATAAGTATTCTGAAAAAGACACTTTTAATCGTGATTGTTTTTTACTTTCTGAAGAGGATATAATGTTGCCTGTAATCCTTTGAGATTAGCCTTTTATTGGGGAGATTCAGCTCCATTCTGATATGCTGTACTACATTTACTTTGTTCTATTGTTTAATATTCACATGTATAAGACATTCCATAGTTTATTTATACACCCACTTGTTGATGGGGCATTTGTGTATCTTCAGGATTTTACTGTTGTGGAGAGAGCTGCTGTTTTAACATTGATGAACATAACTCTTCATGCACATGTCCAAGAATTTCTCTTGGACAGGAGTGGAATTGCCGGATCATAGGGTGGATGAATGTTTAACTTCAGGATATATTACCAAATTGTTTTTCAAAGTTGGTTGCCCCAATTGTCACTCTCCTTGGAATACGGATCCACAGTCCTTTAACACTTGGAATTGTTAGACTTTTTCATTTTTGCTAATTGAATGGGTATAAAATAGTTATCTCATTGGGGTTTTAATTTACGTTTCTCTGACAATTAATGATGATGAATACTTCTTCTCATGCTTATTGGCCATATGTCTTTGTTCTGCCATGAAATGTCTCTTCATATATTTTGATCGCTTTTCTCTTGGGTTGTCATTTTCTTACCAGTTTGTAGGAGATGTTGGGCAAGTTACTTAATCGTTTTGAGATAATTTCTGCAGCTGCAAAGATGAGGATGGGACTTCCCTGGTGGTGCAGTGGTTGGGAGTCTGCCTGCCAATGCAGGGGACATGGGTTCGAGCCCTGCTCCGGGAAGATCCCACATGCCACGGAGCAAGTAAGCTTGTGCACCACAACTACTGAGCCTGAGCTCTAGAGCCCACAGGCCACAACTACTGAGCCTGCATGCCACAACTACTGAAGTCCACGTGCCTAGAGCCTGTGCTCCGCAACAAGAGAAGCCACCGCAATGAGAAGCCCACACACCGCAACGAAGAGCAGCCCCCGCTCGCCGCAACTAGAGAAAGCCCGCGCGCAGCAACGAGGACCCAACACAGCCAAGATAAATAAATAAATTTATTTTTTTAAAAAATGGGGATGATAATTCAGTGTTCAGAAGGTTGATTTTCAGATTCATGTTTACATATGGTACCGTGAATACTGGCATAAATCACAGCAGATGATCAAAAAAAAAAGGTTCTTGCTCTCTGCTTTAGTGAGCAAAAACTAACTTTGGAGCCTCCGTTTGGTAGACTGGCTTTGTTGGAATTTGCCCCATTTGCTTAGTTGGAGAATCTCTGCTTATTGGCCCGGGCAGTGTAGTTCTCCTAATATTTTTATACTTTAGGGAATAAAGCAGTTCAATGAACTCAGACTCCCTTGGAAGAAATACAGGGAAAGAAAGTGGAAGGGCAGAACTTCAGTGGAGTCCTTGGTAAAATGAAGGAAAAAAAAATCAGTAATCACTATTCCATTTTGCTCTCAATAGCCCTGTCTGTAGATGTTTGAAGTGTGTATTCATATGGCAATGGGGGAAACTAAGGAGTTTTTAAATGCTCATCTACATAATTAAACTGAAAATTGGATACCAAGCAAAAGATTCTGCGGTGCTGCTTGGGAGCCGGCGGTCATAGGAAGCCCTATGTGACTTGAGGTGTTCTGTTTGCTGCTGATGAAGCTCCTTCCACAGCACTTTTCTGAGTGCTGCAGTCATGCAGAGAAGCTACAGAGGGAACCAGCAAGACCATTAGGAGACAGATCTGAAAGACACTGTAAGATACTGTGCAGTGATTTCTGCCTGCTCCTGGCTTGTTTTTCGAGCGCTGAATTCAAGGAGAGTAGCTGGATGTGGTAGGAAAACAATTGCTTTACCGTGGGTCTGTTTGTGTATCATTGAGTCTATTCTTGGAGGAATAGAAGCCAGGATGCCAGCGCTCCGGTCACTTTGAAATCGCTGCACTGCAGTATGCCGTCCTTCATCTGCCTCTATCTGTGCTCAAAGTCCCTCTTAGGATTTGGAGGTAACGTTTTCGTCTTCCTAACGTGAATAGTACTTATGAGAAATGACTGTTTTTAGGGATTTACTCTTAATTGGATAAATATTTAAGCAAGTCCACATGTAAATTCAACCAGGGAAATGTGGGAATTCTTCTTTAGTGCCTGATGCCTCAGAAAATGTTGGTTCATTCATGACTTTGCTATGTTGATTGTTCTCTAGTTTTCCTCTGGTTTAAAAGCTTTGCTTTTCAGTTTTTAGTAGGAAAATCTGGAAATCAGAACAGACGAGGTTTAGCAACAATGTCATCTCACCTTTCCCTTTGTCCTTCTTAGTCTCCGCCAGTCTGATTCATCAGAAACTCTTTGCTCTAAGGATACGTCTTAGAGAGTTTGGAAACAGCTTTGAGATGTGATGGCAACTTCAGCTGAAGAAATGATTAAGAGAAAAGTTTGAATGCTCTCCAAAGACAAGAATGCCACGGGCTTATGCTCAGGTTTTGCAGTTCCCAAGTTGTAATTCACTTTCCTTTGTGCCAAGAATTACACAGAGGAATAGTCAAATATAACTTAAATTATTTCGTAAGTAATTGTAAAAAACAACTTCATTAAAACATGGATGATACATATACATATACCTCAAAGGGATGAAGCTGCCCGTCAGTCAAGCCAGGAACCTATTTCAGGCTGGAGAGTCTCATGTCTGGCTCCCTCGGTGGCTTTTGTCAGTCTTTTGTTGATCATTGGGAAAATGAATTTTAACAATAATTGGTCTTAGAAGTGACTAATTAGCCAGGTATATATACAGAAACTCAGAGAGGGTTTTCAGTGGGCTCTTCTCCTGTTGAAATTTATGGATCTTGACATGTATTTAATCAAGAGGGTTCTTAATCTTTCCAAAGGGGCTGCTTCCCATCTGTCATCTTCCTCATCCTGAGAGACACGGGGCTTTGGATGAACAGGAACGTAACCCCTTTCCCGCCAACTACTGAGTTGCTAATTTCTCTTAATTCTTTCCTTTTCTGATAGTAACTTTCAAAAACATTATTATTAGCTGGGAGATTTTGGTGTGATATTTTGAGTATTAGCCTTACATTGTACCACATTATATTTTCCTTTGATTGTCTGCTTCTGAAATGTTTCTTACATTATTTTTTCAGTGAATCCAGAAATTTTTGCAAAACTGTACAAAAATTAACTTTCTATTATGGAAGTTACAGAGAAAATAGGCCTCTCTTAATAGAGCTGTTTTGCTTCAAATGAACTTTGAGAGAGTGTACCTTTTAGTTTCAAATTGGTGAGAAATTATTTGTACAGAAAATCCAAATCTTGCCCCTCATTGTTATTGGTACCTGTAGTTTTAGTCACACTTTATGTATGTATTTATTTATTAAAAGTTCGGTTTAATTTATTTATTTTTAATTAATTTATTTCTTAATTTTTGGCTGTGTTGGGTCTTTGTTGCTGCGTGCAGGCTTTCTCTAGTTGCCACGAGCGGGGGCTGCTCTTTGTTTGTGGTGCGCAGGCTTCTCATTGCGGTGGCTTCTCGTTGCAGAGCATAGGCTCTAGGCATGCCGGCTCAGTAGTTGTGGCACACAGTCTCAGTAGTTGTGCCTCGGGGGCTCTAGAGCACAGGCTCAGTAGTTGTGGTGCACGGGCTTAGTTGCTCTGTGGCATGTGGGATCTTTCCGGACCAGGGCTCGAACCCATGTCCCCTGCATTGGCAGGCGGATTATTAACTACCACGCCACCAGGGAAGTCCGTATTCACACTTTATGTGTAAGGAGAGTAAGAACCAGAGAGGTTTGCATGACTCAGAATTAAACAGGAAATAGTGGAACAAACAGAGGGACCTAAGAACAGAAAGCAGTCTCTTCCCTCCAGGTTGAGAACTTTCTCCCCACCAGTAGCCATCCCTACAGCACCAGCTGCCAGCCCTATGGCACCAGTGTGGTCTAACTGAAGTATTAGGCATGCACTGGAATCTGGTGGGCACTTGGAGAAGTTATGATAAAGTCAGGTTATGAAGGGCTTTACAAGTTGGGTGGAAGAGGCTAGAGATGAGAAAAGTTGTGTCAGGGGGTTCCCAAATTCAGTTACTTGCTAGGAGGACCCATAAGATTCAGCATACATTTGTGCTCACAGCTGAGATTAATTACAGCAAAATGTTGCAGAGCAAAAGCAGCAAAGGGAAAGGGTGCATGGGTGATGCCTTGGGGAAACCAGCCCTGAGCTTCCAAAGGTCCTCTGACCATGTAGTCACACAGGACATGCCTAATTCCTCCAGCAACAAACTGACAACACGTGGAAAATGTTGTCCACCTGGGAGCTTACTAGAGACTCCATGCCCAGGAGTTTTATTGGGGGCTGGTCCCATGGACATCCTCTGCCGAGTACCCATCAGAATTCCAGGCTCCCAGAAGGAAAGCGGGTGTTCGGCATAAGCCACATCGTTTGTACCAACAGTTTGGGCCCAGCAAGTCACCTGATCAGCTGGGAGCAAAGGGAACTCTTTC
>NW_006774406.1:1216734-1219911 GCF_000442215.2 Lipotes vexillifer | reverse complement strand
AAAGGGACCTCTTTCCCAATCCAAGTCCCCAAGCACCAGCCAAGGGCCACCCTTGCAAGCAGGGCTTTCTAAGGATAGCATCTCAACCCTGCTCTGCCAACTCTTTTCTGCACAGGAGCTATTGTAGGTTATTGAACAGCTACAGTGACCTTGAAAACCATTGTTCAAAAGATTTCATTGGAGTGGAGTGGAGAACAGAGTGGAGTAGTTGGTGAGAGACTGGAGCCAGGAGATTGGAAATAATCCAGCCCAAATCTCAGATATCAGTGTGAGAATAAAAAGAGGAGGGATAGATGTAAGAGATAGTTGGCCAGGAGAATAAATGGCTTGGAGATAAGGAAGAAGGGAATAAGAAGACGTTTTCAAGTCTGGGAAATGAAATACCTGGTAGGTTTTTTTCTGGCAGAAGAGGACTACTTAGGTAGAGCCACTAGATGGGAAGGGAAACATTCTAAATTCTGGATATATTGATATAATATATAATTTATATATATTATATATTATGTTTAGAATATATTATTTATATTATAATATGTATATTATATATTATAAAGTATATGTATATTTATTGTATATATTATAAAATATGCATATTTTACCACCAATGAAATACATTCAGTATATTGGTAAATTATTTTAAAAACTGATTCTAACATGAAATTCATGTCCATGGTATATTCTTGTGTCATGATTAGACAAGTAGAGTAAATCGCATAATAAAATAATTAGTGTTGAGAGGAAAATTTGACTTGTAGTAGCAGTGAAGGAGACACTGTTAACAGACATAATTTTAACCTAGAAATAGTATTCACGTCATTTAAAAGTATTTATTTTCAGCAACCTTTTATTCTACTTACCACTCATTGACAGTTGGAACGCTTTACCTGAGCTGTGTAATCTCATCTTGATTTTTTAAAAAACATAAATAGCTCATGTTTTCTTATGTGTTTGCAAGTAAGAAAGAAGTAGCCTGTGAGCAATCCCCTAGAGGTTTCTGTGCCGTATCTCCAGCCACCTGGCTTCTGAGAGTCCACAGTTATATTTCCTCCCCATAGTTACTACATTAAATATCCAAGTCCTATTTATTGATTATAATATAACTGCTTTTGATCAGAAAAATAATCATTTCACTTAGCCAAAACAACATTTCTACATTCTACATGTTTTTTTTTTTTTTTTAATGAAGGTTCTCTCTCACTTGTGGGCGCAGAAAGTATAGTAACAGGTTTGGGATAATTTTTAGACTTGCATGTGTGGGGGACACATGTGATGCAGGAGTTGGGCAAAAGTACTTCATAAATATGTATTGTGGAGACGACATTCTTATGTTATACAAACTGGATGTGTCATGATTTTAAATGTCACCTTCGGATTTAATGCAAGAAATTCCTGACTGGCATTTTCTCGACTTTCCTTAGAAGTGACCCTGTAGCCATGGAAACTTACTTTCAGTTCCTTGCTGCTCAAGAGTGAGATTTTTCTCTGTCCTTCTTGCGAGCCCTCCCAGCCCCAGCTACTCCTGTTGCTCAGAACTCTTGCCATCTGCTTTAAATGTCAGGACTCCCGTAAGTGGGGGGAGGGATGGGGCATCCTTCATTCTACTTGGATTCACAAAGTGGAGGTGTAAAGACAGGAAGAAGATTATCTTCTTTATCTTCCACGAGACTGTTTTGTTTGTTGTTAATTTTTAAAACTCATATCCTGTGTTGCTCTTAAGTACTTGAATTAGGCACACCAATTGTTCAAATAGAATAAATGGTTGAGGAAGTCAGAGTTAAAAGGCAATATGGGAGTGAAAAAGCAAAGCCAGGACTAGATGAGTCTGAGAGGTGTATACCTTCATGCCTTGTGGATGAGGTAGGTTGCAGATTTGGCTGTGAGGTTCCTAGCAGGGAAAGTGAAGAGGGAAACATGATCAGTGACAGATTTGAAATATCTGTAAGATAAAAAACCCAAGTTTTCCAAATCCTAAAACCCAAGAGGAGATTCTTCTGTAGATGCTCTTTAAGGGTAATGTAAAGGACAATAATTCACCAGCACCCTGTTACAGATAGTGAGACTCATATGGCTGTTGACTAGGATGTCATCAACATATGCTTATTTATATGCTGCACAAACCTACTTGAGCAGAAGCAGTCCTAAAAAGACCACTGATTCCCAATACACAGTCCTGTCCAAAAGCAAAATTCAGGAAATTCAGAGGAATAGGCAGCCCTGTATCCTTTGGGTGATTATATTCATGGATGTATTTCTCCCAGCTGGGCTTTTAATAAGAATTACTCAACACAGAATATTGGTTTATTATCTCTGACTAAAACCAGGAGTGGCAGTGTTGCCAAAGTATCTGGGGGTCAGTGGAGGAAGTGTTGCTGAACCAAACTTGGGTCCACTCACCTGAGTAAAGCCAATCTGTTGACACCGGCTGTGGTGAAGGAAAGTGCAGTATTTATTGCAGGCGCCAAGCAAGGAGTCCAGGTAGCTAGTGCTTAAAAGTCCTGAACTCCCCAAAGCTTTCAGGGAAAATTTTTTAAAGACAGGGTAGGGGAGGGGGGTTGTGGGGTGTGTGATCAGCTTGTGGACCGTCTTCTGATTGGTTGGTAGTGAGATAATCGGGAATCAACATCATCAACCTTCTGTCGGGGAAGGCCTAGGAGGCTAGTTTTTCTACAGGCAAGAGGCAGGTGGAGGACATGGGGTCGGGGGGAGCTCTGTTCCAGGAAGGCCCCATAGGGTCCTACTCAGAAGGACACAGTTAATTTTCTATAGCAAAATTTAAGAACACATCTCTGAATGGATGGTCACTGTGGCTTCACTCAGGGATGAAACAAGGGAGGACCCATAGCAGGGATAAACATCTTCCTCCAAAAATAGTTCTGGATCCACTTCAAACCAACAGAGAACATGATTCTATCTCAGGTTGTCTTACCCTTATAGCAGTTATTTGGAAAAGTTAAAAATTTGGGCTAGGAATCATGGAACAACCACACTGCTCAGAAATGAAATGTCATTAAAAGCACAGTATGTTATACCCACTGGAAAAGAAGTCTTAAAATGCATCATGCTGAAATGCAATGAACTACCCATGAGCGACGAATCCGCAGGGGCCTAGCATTTGGTACAGAACAGGCTGAAAAAATAAACTCCAAGACATGATGCTTAAATTTGGATCACATTCCT
>NW_006774406.1:1194100-1216635 GCF_000442215.2 Lipotes vexillifer | reverse complement strand
ATTCCTGCTCATTTCAAAATACAGGCAAGCCAACCTATAGAATGTTTGCATTCCGTTCTCTAAAGAATAATTTTTTAATAAGCAGGTCAGTGTATTTGAAAATGGAATTTTATTTGACATAAACTTATGGTTCAACGGTGAGGAAATTTAGAGCCCATATGTATTTCTGATACCTCTTGGAATGCTTTCAGACGTGTTCACCACCGCTTTTCTCAGAGTACCTGACTTGAGAATGCCAGAAGTTTTCCACTTTACCCTTCAAAGTGTGCTAGTGTAATGGAGAAGTCCATTTCAAAGCAACGCACATAATTTAAATTCTCCATTCAGAAAGAAAGAAAGTCTCTAAAAACTTGGTGTTTGATAAGAAAGAAATACAGACTATTCAATACAATGAAACCTATTTTATTTCAAGTATGACGAAGTACGATGGAAAATGCTGATAAGCTTGCTTTCCATAATGACTTCAGTCTGCTCCCTAACCTGACATCTCTTACCACATCTCTGTTGCCAGGCAACAGCAGAGAAATAAAACCTGTGTGAGTAAGGAAAGTTTCCTATGTAAGAATGGGTTGTATTCTTTAAGCGGGTGAACTGCTTATTTAGAATTTTAAATACTTTTTTTCATGTTAAAAATATTATCAGGGGCCATTCAGCACCCAAGCCAGCCACTGTAAGTCTGTTCAATTCCCGATGCTCTTGAAGGATTGAAAAGTAGCACCTTTCCTAGCCAGAGTGAATAGGATGGGTAGTAAACCCCTCTACCTCTAAGCATCCTCCTTATAAGAATTACAACTGTACCATAACTAACAAATAATACTCTTTTTAAAGACTCATTAGTAAGAGAAAGACAAATATCATATGACATCCCATATGATGATATGTGGAATCTAAAAAAATGATACAAATGAACTTATTTACAAGACAGAATAGGTTCACAGCCATAGAAAACAAACTTATGGTTACCAGAGGGGATAGTGGGGGCGATAAATTAGGAGTTTGGGATTAACATATACACACTTCTATATATCAATGTAATATAGATAAACAAGGACCTACTGTATAGCACAGGGAACTATACTCAATATCTTGTAATAACCTATAATGGAAAAGAATTTGAAAATATATATATATAAGTATCTATACACTTTGTGTACACTTGGAACTAACACAACATTGTAAATTAACTATAGTTCAATTTAAAAAGTGAATTATCAAAAAAATTGATCATAGTAAACAAATTCCAATGTTTTGAGCACAAAAAAAGACTCAATGTACATTTTAGAATGTTTGAATCATAAATAGTAAATATATAAAACAGCACTGACTACAAGTTTTGAAGGGGTGTGTCTTTAGCCCTAAGCAAAGTTCATCTAGCTGTATAGCTGGACTTTGCTATAAAAGTACCACAATTTAATTATACCAATGATTTGGTATGAATTATACCAATATATTGCCATGGGGAAATATCAATATATTAAGAATTCCAACTAGGGATACCAGATAAACATCCTCCACTCAGATGCATTGAAAGTTAGCTATGGAAAGCTGTCTCCTCTTGGGACATACACAGAGGAAAAGAAGCAAGATTTTCACTTCTGCATAAGAGAAATACACATCTCTGGGTTAGTAACCAAACCTAGTGTTATGAACTGTGTAGTAAAATACATTTACCCCTTAAGAGGCCAAGAATATGCTCCTCTCTCATCCCTCCCTCTCATCCCTCAGGTGGGCTACTCATTCACAATGGGGGTATCCTGGATTTGAGGACTGCTTTGTATATTACACCTCAGCAACATTTTAATCTAATTGTTCACAAGCCTTGCTGACTCTTAATTGCTGTTCTGGTCATGCACACAGCGGTGACAGTGATTCCAAATTAGAAAGTGAGTGATTGACAAAAAGTGAGTGATTGAAACATTTGATTAACTTCATACAATAAGTACCAGTACTTGGTAAAAATATTTGGAGGTAGCCGACTACTCTGTTTAAAATGCAGCCATCAAACTAAAACTGTTCTGCTCACCAAAACAGATTCTGCAGTTATTATTTTGTTTCCTTATTTTTTCCTTTAGTTTGCATCTAGATCTGAAGGGCTAATTTTGAGTATTCCTATTCCAGATTACTGAAAATTGTCCTAAAAAGCTGTGCAGTCCTGTTGAAAGGAAACGTTGCCCAATCAAATCTACAGATTATAATCAGGATACATTTTATAGGGACTTCCCTGGTGGTCCAGTGGTTAAGAGTTGCACTTCCAATGAAGGGGCTGTGGGAACTAAAATCCCACATGCAGAGTGGTGCAGCCAAAAAAAAAAAGATACATTTTGTAAAATTTTATTTATGGAAAAGTTCCTTAGGAGATGGCATAACCAGCACTAAGCTCAGTCTTTTAAGCAGTTCCTCAAGTTTTTATAACCGAAAGTCTTGGTTTTCTTTTTCTAATTTTTCAGCTTGAGTTTCTTAAAGAATTCTGTAAGTTCAAAGTATGTCGGGGCTATGCCAGGGCTCTTTGAATAAGTGGTTAACACACAACAATGTATTCAATAACAACTTCTTAATTTGGAAATTCAGGGGTCTGAAAATACGGACTTGAAGAGCAAAATATTTCACTTGGTTCCTCCATTAGAGAACCTGGGAATAATCTGTATATATACTGCTAGGAAGATGGCTTGGGGAAGGTTACTGGAACTTCCTTAGTCTCTCCTCTTGACAAATAATCAGTATCACCCACAGATGTTTTGCATTTAATCAGGGCTCCCTGGGGAGCCTCCTAGCAAACATGGAGATACCTCTGGGAAATCTAGATCCACATTTTCACATTGAGTGTTTCAAAAACATTCTTTGATATTTCAACAAAGCCTTTGCTTTCTCTCATACCTGACTTTTTTTTTCTTTTTTCTTTTTAACCGTCTAGAAGAATTGGTGTAAACCATAGTGGAAGGAGAAGGGAAGCTTTTGAGTATGGATGGGATGGTACTCCATTGAGGACCAGCAGTCTTCGCATTTTTTTTGCTTCTGTCTCACCTTAAAAAAGTTTGAAAGACTATGTACCCCTTGAACATTTTTAGGCTCACACCTAAATGCTTTTATGTTAAATTTTTAAATGTTAAATTTAAATGGTTATACAGCATGTGGTTTCAGCTATCATGCATATATTATACTTTTCATAATCAAAAAAGTACATCACTCTTTTATATGTATCTTTTAATATCATAGCAATTTGCTATCTGTCATCATCTATTTTATGACAGGAACAAACTTTTCTCTTACAGGTATTTTGCATCATTTCTTTTTCTCCTTAAACTTTTATTTCTTTCTACTCCCTCTACAGAATATAACCCTCACGTGATATTTTTATGCTTGAAAGTATTTTATTGATTACCTATCATAATTGTCTGCAAAAAATATATAAATTGAAATTTGAACTTTCGTTTTCTGTGGCCATAACGTTCTAAGTTTGAAAAATATTTTCTGGATCAAGTGATTAATTATTAGCAGTAGATGCTTGGATCTAAGCACCACCAATATATTACATACTATGATAAACAAGCAGAAAAAGTCAAATGTTATTGGAAATGAATCTCTTTATAAGACAGAGCATTTTTTTCTGTTAGTTTATGTATTTGTGGGTAAACATTACATAGTGCTAAGATGAGACAAGGTTCAGCAAAATCCTTCCCTCCCTCCTTCCTTTTTTCTTCTCTTTCTTTCTCCATTTCTTAGCTAAGCACAATCAGAATTGTTGAGGTACAGAAGTAGATGTAAATGGAAGAAGACCCATATACTACAGCAAATGTTCCCCGATTCTTTGAATATAATGTATATAATATATGATACGATATGATGTGAGCTAGTTCGTTTTGCCCTTCCTCAGTTTGATTGAGTGGAAAAGGTGAGCATTTACCTCAGTTGTGAAAGATTCGTTAATCAGTCACCAAAGTATTTCCAATCAGTGAAGAACTTGACTTTGGCAGTCTGTGGCTAGTCCCCTTTCCTGCCCTCCAGAGGGCCACCATCCTGGGATGACATGCTACCCAGCTTAGGTGTGGGAGCTGGTTTGCCTTTGCCTTGTCCAGTGGGAGGAAGTAGGAGGTGAGAAAGGAGAACCTCAGAATGCAGACGCTTTCTCAGGAAGATCCGTTTTAGGGTCTGGAGGTTAAGAGTCCAGAAACTGAGTCCCTTACAACTAGACAAGTGCCAGCATCTTCCTTCAAAACAATTTTGTGTGCTCCTGGAGGCATCCGTATTCCAGTTTGAAGAGCATTATTGTAGATGATAAATATTTTGCTATGCGGTAGTTTGTTTGAGGGAAAAGTTCTGATGATGTGTTTAGTTGTCCTATCAATGTCGTCATTATTTGAAAAAAAAAAGCCTTGTTAGGTAGAATTCTGATGTCTGTGTCCCACCCCACATTGTCCGACGTCTCCCCGCTCCTCTCATTCAGTACACAAACTTGATAGAGGATGTGAAAGGCTCAGGGAATCGGGGTTCCACTGGTGCGAAGGAATTTGGTAGGAGTGGAGCAGCTGGGAAAGGAAATGAGAATTTTTGTTTCCTTGGAAACTTAGATGAAAAAGTGAGGTGACAAAGTTGTGCTTCCTCGACTTCCTGACCCATTACTTATAAACTTATATATATATTATACCTAAGCCCGTCTTCCTCTCATTTCTGAGGATGAGGGGCCCTTCTCAGCTCACGGACGTTGCCTCCACCTGCCCTCCATCCATCTCCTCCAGAATGTTGCCCAGGGACCCACCACCTGCTCCATTATTCCACCCTCTCTTCTGCGGTTCTCTCCCCATGAGGTACGATCGCGTTCAAGGCTATCTCATCCTCATCAACCCCTTTCCTTGATCCATTTCTTACTAGCAACTGTCTCTCTCCTTACCTTATCTCCTTCCTCATCTCTAAAATGGCAGTAATAATAGTAGCTACATGATAGAGTTACTGAGAGAATTATATGAACTAATACGTGCAAAAGATCCAGAGCCCTGTCTTCCCCTGTAAGACGTCAACGGGTTAGCAATTCTTATTAGCCAAGTTTATTGATATTTAAATGTCTGCATTTCTTTCTTTCTTTTCAATCCACTGAATTATTTATCCCCAAAAGTCAGGAGAAATTGCTCTGGCAAGGCCACTTGTGACACTTGTATTTTAAATCCAGTGGACTCTTCTCAATCCCTATTTTTGTGGATGACATAACTAGCTCTACATAGTCTCTCCCTGACAGTTTCCTCCTGGGTTTCCTCAGAGCCATCCTCTCTCATACCCAACCCCTGACCGTAAGTGACCCCAAGGGTTCTATCTTTGGCCCAACTCCTTATTTTTATCCATGTTGCCTCTGTGATCCTAATATCCCCTGATCTTCAAGCAAATATTTTATTGACTGTCAGAAATATGAGCTCAATACCTCGCACACAACTCAGATTCAACACGGACACAACAAAACTGATCATTCATCTCACATTCTTTCCCATCTCCCCCAACAATGTATTTCTTCACCCCATTTTTTTTTTTTTTTAAAGCTGTGGTTTTTCTTTTCTTTTTTTTGAAGATGTTGGGGGTAGGAGTTTATTAATTAATTTATTTATTTTTGCTGTGTTGGGTCTTCGTTTCTGTGCGAGGGCTTTCTCTAGTTGCGGCAAGCGGGGGCCACTCTTCATCGCGGTGCACAGGCCTCTCACTGTCGCGGCCTCTCTTGTTGCGGAGCACAGGCTCCAGACGCGCAGGCTCAGTAGTTGTGGCTCACGGGCCTAGTCGCTCCACGGCATGTGGGATCCTCCCAGACCAGGGCTCGAACGCGTGTCCCCTGTCTTAGCAAGAAGACTCCCAACCAGTGCGCCACCAGGGAAGCCCCACCCCATTTCTTGATCAATAAATGGCACCACCACCAACCATAGTCACCTAAGCTAGACACCTAGATTCATCACAGACCCCTCCTTTCATAGTCAGACAGTTAATTCAGTCAAAACTTGGGCCTTGGGTGGAAACTGTGTCAAGAAATGGGACATCAAGTCCTGTCGGTTTTGTCTTCTGTATATTTCTCAATCCATCTCATTTTCCCCATCCCTACTATTAGTGCCCTAATGATAATATAACCATGACAGTAACTCATTTATTAATATTATGAGTTATTATTTCTTGCTGAAAGGATAGCAGAGCTATTCTGTTTGGGGCCCCTGTCACTAACCAGTCTTAATCTCAACAATCCTTTCTCCCAAATGCGTTCAGAATGATAGCTCTGAAATACGCATCTAATCTCGTTGCTCCCCTGACTACCACCCATCACCCAAAGGTAGAATTCAAGGATTTACCTTAAACTACCACCCATCACCCAAAGGTAGAATTCAAGGATTTACCTTAAACTACCACCCATCACCCAAAGGTAGAATTCAAGGATTTACCTTAAACTACCACCCATCACCCAAAGGTAGAATTCAAGGACTTACCTTAATATACAGAATCATCAATCACCTCGGCCTTACCTGCCTCTGTTCAATTTTTTTTCCCATCCTCCCTTCTCACAGAGTTCCCCATACTCCTGACTGTTTCAAAGATCCTGTGTCTTTTCTAATTCAATTGTTCCTTCTGCCTGGAACACCATTCCCCATCCTCATCCCATCCTTCTGCTGTCTAAACCCCTGTTCATCCAGTAACGCTCAGCTCAGGCTGGGCTGGGTGTTCTCATAGCACCTTGGCTTATCTCCAGCCGAGCATCCCCAAGTGAAGTGAAAGGACTTGTTCACATGTCTGTTCTCCCACTGGACAAGTAACAAGTCTATTTCTCCCCCCAAAGACCAGCTCTCTTTGTCCTTGCTAAGTACTTAAGTAGTACTAAGTCACATAGTAAGTGCTCAATAAAAACATCTGAAGAAAACTGCATAGAGACAGGGCTGGGAAGGTGCCAGGGGCCTCTGACAGGTCCCGAAGTGGTGGTGTGCAGACAAGAGCTTTGGGGACTTCTGTGGCTGAGTGATGGGGATGGGATATCACAGGGTGGCCAGTCAGAGACAGGCTGTTCATCATCGTCATTGTCAATGTTGTCTCCGTCATCACCATCACCACAGTCAGCATTGATTGGGTCTCTGCAATGTACCAGGCACGGCTTGTTTCATTTAATCATCTTTCTAGCTCTATGAGTTAGACAACAGGAGTTGTCCCCTGTCAATTGATGAAGAAACTGAGCCTTAGAGAGATTGAGTGACTTGCCCAAGGTCACACAGCTCATAACTGGTTGAGGGAGGAACGGAAGTGGGTTATATGACTAATTCTTCTTTTATCTAAGCTAGTGAGGATCCCCGTTTTCACTGTTTAACTCCTGTTCGTCCTTCAAGAAACAATTCAGTTGGTAAACAGAGCAGCTAAGCAAACTTTTTAACTCTTTTGTTGTTTAACTCTTATTTTGAGATAATTTTAGACATAACAGAGGAGCTGTAAAAATAATAAGAAAGTTCCTGTGTATCCCACAGCCAGCTACCCCTGATGATAACAACTTACATAAAAATAGTACAATAATCGAAACTAACACATGGGTACAATACTATATACTACAGACTGTTCAGATTTCACAGTTTTCCACTGATGTCCTTTTTCTGTTCCAGGATCCATTCCGGATCCCGCCTTGCACATTAGTTGACTTAATGCGACCTCCTTCGTCTCCTCTAATCTTGTCTGTCATGGCCTTGGTACATTGAAAGACTAACTCTAGATATTTTGTAGAATGTCCTTCCATTTGGCTTTGTCTCATGTGTTCCCATGATTAGACTGAGGTTATGCATTTAGGAGAAAAACCTGTATAGGTGATGTGACCTCTCAGGGCATCATGTCAGGGGGCCCGTGACCTCTGTGTTAACTTCTTATTATTGATGATGTTAACTTTCATCAGTTGGTGAAGGTGGTTCTGACTGTGAGCGTAACACGTATCCTTTTGTAGTTAAGAAATATATGTGGAGAGATACTTTGAAACTAGGCAACTTACATATTTACCCCCTAATTTTAGCATTCATAGATTGATCCTGCCTGGAGCCATTATTCCTGTGGTTTTCTAATGGTGATTTTTCTATTTCCTTCATTCAGCCTACAATTATTAGTTGGAATGCTTCTGTAAGAGTTGTTCCTTCTACTTTCATGTATTTATTCGGTCATTTTTTTATAATAGTACAGACTCGTGCATATTTACTTGCTTCTTTGGGTTATAATCCAATACTATTCTTCTTCTTCTTCTTATTGCCCAGATTGTTCCAGCCTTGGCCATTAGGAGCTCCTGTGTTCCTTCCATATGCCCCCCCCCAACTTTATTTTTTAGCACTTTCTTACCTTAAAGCCCTAAGGATGCTCCAGGCTCAGCAAATGAAGCACATATTTTTACGTTAATTACAACTATGTATCCTACTTGAAAATTAAAATCTCTCATTGGACACCTCATTAAGTCCGATGATAGCCTCTTATGAAGGATTTACCTCCTACGGCCATAAGAAAGCGACAGAAGATAATACGTTCTTTGTTCTTTTCCCCCAATATAAAGTCATGGAAATTACTCTGTAAAGTATGGAATGTAACATTCAAGTCACATAACAAGGCCTACCATTCAAGTTCCTTTCAATAAACGTGCAAATGTTCTCCTTCCTGATCAATGTACCCAAACAAATGTAGATTTTCAGAATGATGCAGTGGGGTATCCTGCAGTGTTGTCTAGAACTTTTAGGATCTGCTTTTAGGAACTTTTAATTCCCGTATTTAGATGAACTTGTACTTTACCTGAGGCTTTGACTTAGTTCAGTAACCCATTGTCTCTTGAATTAAGTTTGAAAAAGTTAAAATTAAAAAGTTACTTTTATCAGGCAGATTGTGCTGCCCAAATTGTTTCGTCTTTCTAAATGCTTCCCTGGGGAGCTTTTACTTACAAATTAATTTTAAGCTAGGGATGACAGTTCTTCATTCTTAAAGTTACTGAATCTAGGCTAATGTAGACTGTGGCTGTCCCCCATCCATCACTCATCAGACACTTGCTATGCAATTAATCGAGGGAACCCACCTAATTTTAGGTTCAGCTTTAATCAGCTCTTATGCTACCTCCATTTTTATATTGCCCTTTTATACAAACACCTTAGATTACTTTCAACATTTCTGTAACTCAGAGTTGCAGGAGAACACAAGATTTTGAGAGGATTTGTAGGGACAGGAGCATCTTGGGGACAGTCAGTGGAGGTGCATATATTTTCATGTCTGGATGGTATCATAGTGTTTGAGACAAAGATCAAAATAAGATGGAAAAGAAAAAATAGCCTATCTGTAGAGGTAGGCTAAATAACATGTTCGTGTTTTCGCATGCATAAAGGCGAAATTTTGAGTATAATAACTAATGCCATAATATAGGTGCAGTATAATGAATTTTCTCTCGTATTACTAGAAAAACTGTTAATTATGTGGTAGGTGAAAAATATTTCATTTAGATCACATACCAAGAATCTGAGATAGTAATTAAACTGTCAGTAATTGTGTTTAGTCTTCATTGGCTTTTCTAGAGAAGCAACCAAGTAAAAATTGCATGATTGATATGAACTGCAAGAAGGTTTCAAATTAAACCAAAGAACTGTGAATTTATAAACACTTACAGCCATAAGTTCATTTGTAGATTGATTATTTGGAACTCAGAAGACAATTTCCCATAGAAAGATTGTTGTAGTGGTTGGCTTCCCAGGTAACTGGACGGAAGTCTGTTTCATCCACGATGCATTTGAAGAATGGATAAACTGTAGTATTTTACTTCCACTGAATTGATGTTTTTCGCATGGCTGCTATGAAGCTTTGCTTTTGGGGTCCTATCTCTGTTGGAGGTTGAGTTAGCTAGGAGTTCATAGGTGGCCCCAATATAATATTTTCCTGGTGTCCTAAGATGGGGGAAGAAGCAGGGCTCTGATGGAAGCAGGGACTTCCTCTAGTCGAGGTAGATACTCCAGGTACCCATAACTTTGTCTCTCTCTTTGCATAAAATCAGTGTTCTAAATTAGGAACCCAGGGAAATGTTTCTTCTCCATTAATTTGAAAATAGGGCTGTTAAAAGTTCCGACTTAATAATATGAGAACATTTCATGGTAGAAAACATCATCATCTGTTCTGTTGATCTCCAACTTTGGAGTAACTGTGGCTGCCTCAACTTCACAAAAATAAAACGGTAGCCAAATATTTTGAAGATCACAAAGTCCTCCGCAGGAAACAAGAAATGTATATTCATCTTCGTAAGGAGTGGATGCCAAATTTTTCTTTTTTGAGGTATTCTACAGAAACGGGTCCTGGAAACTTTTCACTTTAGCAACTACCATTTAATTAATTTTAGACACTGTGTAATGTTGGCAAGGAACATTCTCCTAAAGTTCAAAAAACTCAGACTTGATGTAGTCTAATTGAATTAAAGCACCACTGTCAAAAACTAAGTACACTTGTAGAATATAAATGTCTGTCCTGTGGTGCCCTCTGCCAGATCATGACCCTTGGGGAAAATGAATGTATTTCTACATCAATGTGAATAATCATAGCTAACATTTACAGTGGGCTTTCTCTGTGCTAGGTACACTTGACATATTTGATTCTCAAGCAATCTCAGGAGGAGGGTGACGTGGTCATTCCCACTCTGCATCAAAGACACTGACGCCTTGGATAATTTAGTGCACAGCCTGGAGATTCCAGAGCCAGGTTTAAACTCAGCTCTTAACACCTAGACTGTGCAGCTTCTATATAATTAAATCTAATACATAATGATTCTCCATACTACCAGCTTAAACGCTCCACGTAAGCATAATGGTACCTGGATACACATGCCATTCCCTGTCACCCATTTCCAGGTTTTTCTTAGGTTCATTTCTGCTTCCCATTTGAAAGGGTCTCAGAGGATTTCTATCCACTTGCAAAGCCCTGTTCCAAGTGGTTTAGGCCCCAGGTTCCATTAATCCTGCATGTTTATTGCAGGGTTCTGTTTTGGCATGGATTAAAAAAGCTTGACCACTATATGATTAAAAAAATTTTTTTTACAAATATATCAGAGTGCATTCATTCAAAGGAATGCTCTCTTCTTGGAGAGGAGAGAGGGATTTGAGTAAACACCTCTCTGCAGACAAGTGCAGTTCTACCATTTACCTGGTTGTGACCTTGGGCAGGTGCTGAACCTCTCAACTGTAAGATGGTATGTACACACCGCTATATTTAAAACGGATAACCAACAAGGACCTACTGTATGGCACAGGGAACTCCACTCAGTGTTATATGGCAGCCCGGATGGGAGGGGAGTTTGGGGGAGAATGGATACATGTATGTGTATGGCTGAGTCGCTTTGCTGTGCACCTGAAACTATCACAACATTGTTAATCGGCTATACTCCAATATAAAATAAAAAGCTTTAAAAGAAAAATGGTATAATATAGATTTAGGGGTTTTCTGAATCTTAATAGAGTATATTGTAAAATACTTACCAAGTGCCTGGCAGATAGCTAGTTCTCAATAAATGAGAGTTCTTTTTGTGAGTGGTTCTGTGGATCAAAGTCTTTTTGCAACTGCTTTTTGAACTTCCTTCCAAACTAGCGCATTAACCTCTTCTAAGGACTCAGTTGAAAGTGTTTATAGTTAAAACTCAGGGTTTTGTGTCTTTCTTTCTTTTTCTTTTTTTGATGGCCAATGGTTCTGATCCCAGTTGAGCCCTTTATTCATTAGCCTGGTGCTAAATCATTTTGCCTCCTTAAAAAAAAAAAATCCATCTTCAACAACATGAGTATTTGCAGTTTTTGATGGGGCTCCCAAACACTGAGACAGGTGCTTTTGCGAACTTCTCAGATAAGTGCTTTAAAAATGCTTTCAGCAGGGCTTCCCTGATGGCGCAGTGGTTGAGAGTCCGCCTGCCGATGCAGGGGACGCGGGTTTATCGGCTTTTTGCTTTCTTTTAACTCTTCTGTGTTTGCTAGATTTCCTTCGATGTGTTTATATATCCATCTTATATTGGGAGAAAGTTATTTAAAATAGTTGTTAGGGGCTTCCCTGGTGGCGCAGTGGTTGAGAGTCCGCCTCCCGATGCAGGGGACGCGGGTTTAGTGCCCCGGTCCGGGAAGATCCCACATGCCGCGGAGCGGCTGGGCCCGTGAGCCGTGACCGCTGAGCCTGCGCGTCCGGAGCCTGCGCTCCGCAGCGGGAGGGGCCACAGCGTTGAGAGGCCCGCGTACTGCAAAAAAAAAAAAATGCTTTCAGCAGTGGCGACAAGACTGGAAAAAAAAAATCTTATTAGGAGCAGCACACATGTTAATATATAAGCACTTAGCTCCAAGCAGATGTGATTTCCTGCACTTACCCCTCTCCGTCGGGCAACATAACCCAGCCAGATTAGCTGTTAAGGGCTCCTCTGCGAACTGGATTTATGAGTTCAACACACGTTCTGAAGGTCAAGAGCCATCCTTATTCACCTTGTCAAGCAGGTGCGTTCTCCAGGGGCACCTTGCTCTGCATCTTGGAGCTCACTGAGGTGAGACGGAGGTGGGGAGACCTCAGGGGCCTCCTGGTGCACTGCCCGAGGCAGGGTGGCCAACAGGTATTATTGTGAGCGACCCTCATAACTGCATATAATGCCACCACCATTATATGAACTTAGAGCTAAGTGCTTTCTACATTATTTCATTCAGTCCTCTCGACGGTCCTTGAGGCAGGTTAGTCACTCAGTTTAGAAATGAGAAAAAGCAGATACAAGATGAAGCAACACGGCCCAGGCCGAGGTCAGGGACGCAGGCGCATGGAGGAGCCAGTGGACTGACTCCAGGCCCGGTGCTCTGTCCGGCACACAGGGCCAGGGACAGATGGAGAGACTCGGTGTCTGCCAGGCTTCCCCGCAGTCCATCCCCGATGGCTGTACCGATGGCTCCTCTTTGCCTGCCCTTTAATTCCTCTAACTGGATGGATCACTGAAATGCGGACAGTGAATGTGAATCAGTGGTGAAGCTCAGAGGCTGATGCTTTGGGCGGAGGAAGAATTGCGTCATTCTCCCCACCGTAGGGACAGCGTTTCGGGCGCCACATGTTCCTACTTCCGCCACACCGCTGGGAGAAATGGCAAGTTTTAGTTCCTGCTCAGTCCCTGTCTGCAAGTGATATGGATAGATATTTGAGTGCCTGCTGTGAGCCTTACTTAAGTGACCAAAATCCTAAAGGCCTCATTGAGTCTGGGTCCATGCATTTGCTTTTCCTTTGCATCCAGAAGTAGTGAGCCCCTCACTACCACCTGTGCAGACACCTAACCATCATGGGCCGCACCGTCTCCAATGACGACAGTCTCGTGACGTCCATTTGTCATAAATGTTCACTGAGTGTCTCTGATGTGCCAGGCAGTGTGCACGGCGGGGACACAGTGGTGAGCAGCAACCCTGGGGTTTGATTCTAGTGATGGGAGATGGTGGTTCATTAAACACACCACAATGCATAGTTGCCATGGTGGTACTTCCGGAGCCCTGAACGAGGGTGTATGACCCAGTTATGGCAGTTGGAAAAGAGGAATGGAAAGGGGCCAGTCTGACCAAGCAGAGGAAGGGGGCATGGTTCAGGAGCCCGGCGAGAACTCAGGGCATTGAGGCTGCATTAGAGGGGTTTGTCCCTGCCCTCATAACATTGAGATGCAGATGTTCTAAGCATCCCACTTATGTCTCTGAGAGCTCACTGTTGTCGGGGGAAATTGGAGACCCGAGAAGGGACTATTACAGGATGGAGGGTGGGGAGGGGAGATGTGCACAGATCCAGGAGATTAAGGTAAAATGCAAAGGACTTGGTGACAGAGCTGGTAAAGGAGCTGATGGAGTAAGGTGCCAGGAAGACACCAGGGTTTCTGACTTGCATGACTGGAGACAGTGGGGTCATTCACTGAGCCCTCTACTACCTGGTGATAGGAGTTATTTCAGGGCTTTTATTTAGGGTTAATGTGCTATGATACCCATACTGGAAAGTACAGCTATGAGAAAGAGATACCTGCTTCATTCACCGAGCTTGCAATCTAATCATGGAGCGGAGGAGGGAGTGCTGAAGATATTCTGTCTCCTAAGATTTGTTTAAAGTATGGCTGTGGCATAAACTTGGCAATGGCAATACACAAAGATGCTTCTTCCAAAGGGGTTGGGAGGTCTTAGAACTTGGGTGCCCTGGGGGAGGAAGAGGCTGGGGATTAGGAGACATTATTGGCAGGTAAAGGGATGATCTGGTGATCATTTTGAAAAGGTCAAAAGGTGCTGTGAATCATTGAACAAGACCATAATGCAGGCCAAGTGGAAAAACACAGTACAGGCTTCCAGCCTGAAATTACAGAATCTAAGACTCATCTTTCATGGGCATGCCAAGTGCAATCAAAAGAATTGAGCCATTTATTGGGAGCAAGTGGGATGAGAGTGGTTTGTGAAGACGGAGGGTGGACTGCAACTTCTTTTCCTCCAGCAGCCTCTTAAAAGTATTCACTGCCTGGTCACTGCTACATCTTTATAAATATCACCATGGCAACCACTGATATGAAAAACGGTACTAGCCTGGACACTTCTGCTCCAGCTGATGTGACAACTCCCACTGCAGTGGTCATTTCCATTGTTTGCGGAGATGAGTGAGGAGGGTCCTACCTGGACCTTGTGATATTTTCCTTTGTCCTGAGAAGACAAGTGCCCATTAAATGCCCCCTGATGTCAAGTGGCATTTGGGGAGGTGGCTACACCATTCTTTATTTTCTTCTCTGAGGATGTGGCGAGAGGTGCATCCTGCTGGTGTCCTCTGTGTTGGTTTGGGGTAAGGATGGGGAATCTTTTAGGGTGGTTGGGAGACTCTGCCCAAATCAGCTCCACTAGTGGATCTGGAGGAAGTATATGCCGCATATAACTCTGCACACGTTTTGACCATATATTCATTCCTCCTTACATTTAGTTTTTTCCTTCTGGATCTCTTCCTTCTCACGTCCGATCCCAATCCTGGGCAACCTGACTCTGTGATTCTGCCTCTCTAATCTCTCTTCTCCCCAGAGTCCCATCTTTTATAATCCTGCTCCTTTCTTCATTCTTTCATTCAGTAAACACATTTTGAAAGCCTTCCCTCTGCCAGGCATTGTTCTCTGTGGCTGGGACACCCAGTGAATGGGACCCCAGAACCCCTGCCTTTGTGGGACTCACACTGAGAATGTCAGGCATGACATTGTCATGTCTAACCCAGACAGTAAACATAATCAGTAGGGAAATGCTGGGTTAGGTTTTTTGTTTTTTAAGTAGCCTGGGGTGGGAGTGCTGGGTTAGCTGGGTCAGCTTATAATCAGGTCTGCAGGGGCTCTTTGAGGAGGTGGCACGTGATCAGACTTGAAGGAGATGAGATGTAAGCATAGCAGAGAGAGCAGGCGAGGGTGGGCTGTGCCTGGCTTGTTTGAGGATCTACAAGGAGGTGAGAGTGAGCGAGGCACTGGGAGTGTGGTTGGCAGAAGAGGCCAGAACAGTGTGGGCAGAAGGTACAGTCGGGAGGCCTTTGGGGCTTTGGATGTGAGTGACATGATCTGGCTTGTTTCACTAAGATCACAGTATCTTCTGTTTGGAGAATGACAACAAAGGTCCCAGGGAGGCAGAAGAGGGAGATGTGATGACACTCTTGCAGGAACCCAGAGAGGGATGGTGATGGCTTGCCCCAGAGTGCTAGCAGTGGGTGTGGTGGGATTCTGGATAGATTTTGAGGGTAGAGCCCCTAAAATCCACTCATGGATTAGAGCATTCCCCTTTGGCCTTTTTCTCAAACTCGAAATAGCAGTAGAATGCACTTCTTAGTAAAATAGATCCATCTGTATACATGGATTCCATGTGGGGTATAGCTTTTTAAATTTGATATTTTCCTTTATGTGGAGGAAATCCCAGCTGAACTGATGGAATTCTGTAGGAACAACTGAGCATTGTGGTTAAGAGCACAGCCTCCAAAATAAAATTGCCAGGTCCACGACTTCCCAAAGTGTGACCAGGACAAGTGTCTTAGCTGCTCAGTGGCCTTGGTTTTATCATCTCTAGAATGTGGATCATTAAGAGTTCCTGCCTCACAGAACTGTGAGGAATAGAGATATAAAGCACTTAAAACAGTGTGGGCACATGGTAGGTATTAAAGAAAAGTTAGTAATGATGATTTTACTAGCGTTTGCCTTAATTTCTTTTAGAATCATCTTAGACTGAAAACAACCAGAGTATTCTGTCTATATTCACGTTCTTAGAGACTTTCAGCGGACTTTTCCTGTTCTCTAATATGTCCATGGTCGTAGAAATAGTCATTCCTTAACCCCATGCTTCTCTGCCTTCATAGCTAATGCAGTGTCTTCTCATTGGCGTACATTACTGTAAAGTTACTGTTTTTGAAAGTCAAAAAACAATTGAAGATTGCCGATTTCATGAGATTTAACCAAATGTGTGTGTGTGTGTGTGTGTGTGTGTGTGTGTGTGTGTGTGTGCGCACGTATATGTATACTTGACTGTAGAGTTAGAAGCCTTTTGGGTCTAGCTTGGGAGTCAGACCACCCAAGTTTGTATCCTGGCTCTACTGGTCATGGCCGTGTGTCCTTGGACACATTCTTGAGCCTGATTCTGCCCCATTTCCCCCTTCTGTCAAATAAGGGCAACCATAGGATCTATCTCATAAGCTTCTCATGATGGTGAAACAAGGTATTCTCAGAGACTAGCTCGTAAAACAGTTCCTTGCACAAGGTAAATGCTCCATAAATTTTGGCTCTTAGTAAAAATAGTGATCCCTGGGCTAGGCACCATGATGTTGAAGCCCAATGCCTGAACACCCCTGGGGGAAATCACTAGCTCCAATTCATAAAATGTTAAAATTGTATTTATTTAGACATGATTCCCTACTAGACCCCTCTGATTATATGCTGGAATCTTCTATCATCCACCACCTAAGATACTCATGAGTGTGTAAGTGTATTTTCTCTACTTCACAGAGGAACTTGGAATAAAACTGAATGATGTATTTTTTCCTTTGGGGTGTTTGAAGAGTTGTTGAAATTCTAGTCATGGTATTTACTGTTATGAGTTCTTTAGGCGTGTTGTTAAATATGCCAGCATTTTATTGACACATTACTATGAAACGGGCAGCCAGCTACAGTAATAAGTTTCCCCTGAAGAGTGTGAGTATCAACAAATCTGATGGCAGGCACTGCCAAGGAAACTGAAGATGTGTTCAAAAAGCAACTAGCTTCACAGAGGACAAATAGGTACATGCATGTTTAATCCAGTGGCTTCTGCTTGCAGGTATAAACAGATATAAACTTCTATGGATTTTTATTTTTATGGCATCCTTCTTTTGAGGAGTTCTTAATATTCAACTTAATTTTATGCATCAGTCTTCTCTTGCTCTTGTTTCTCAACTCTACCTACCCTTAAAAACCACTTGGGGAATGTTAATATTGATGCCTGCCCTTCATTCTTCAGAGGTTCTGATCTAATTGGTTTCCGGTAGATCTCAAGCATCGGTTATTTTTAAAAAATATTTTTAAATTTAAACTTTTTATTATGAAATATTTCAAACGTACACAGAGTACAGAGAATTATAATAATAAGCCCACATGTATTCATCACGCCACCATGATAATGAATTTCAGTTGCTATTTTTTAAAATCTCCCCTACGTGATTCTTCTGATGCACCGCCATGGTTGAGAACCACGGCTCTATTCTAATAAGACAGAAAATGGAAGGAATATTTCAATGGATATTGATATCAAGAGAAGCTTAAATTTGGGGATTCCCTGGCAGCTCAGTGGTTAGGACTCCGCACTCCCACCACAGGGGTCACGGGTTCGATCCCTGTCCAGTGAACTAAGATACCACATGCCCCGTGATACAGCCAAAAAAGTAAAGAGAAGCTGAAATTTGTTCAAGGCCACACAACAATTTTAAGACATCATTCAGTACTCTGTTCATCAAGCATTCTTGAACATGTATGTGGTATGGCAAGTGTGTGCCCGCTTGATTTTGTTAGAGTGGAATAGTTTGGGAATGGGCATTGGAACACCTGGGAACATTTCAGAAAAGGGCTTAGAAATATAATGGTTTCCTGTTTAGAATCTTTAGACCTTGACTCAAACAATATTGTGCCCACCCACTGGATACAATGCAATAAAACCTAACTCAGAGATAAAAGTCTGATGAGCAAGGATGGGACAAGTGGGTTAGAGCTGATGGATCAGAGAGGTCATGTAGGAGGGAAACTGGTCATGGAAATTATCTTCAGATTCATGGAGAAAAAGTAATGAACCAATGGCAGATTAATCTCAACCTATAATGGAGAAGTTTTGTAGGCTATTCCATAATATGTATACACACAATGTGTTTATATGTATCTCAGTATATCTTAATGAAGTCAAGATTTGAATTGCTACCTAAACAATGAAAAATAGTGGGCAAGCCCTGGTTCCTGGGTGGCAAACACTTGGAAAACAATTTGATCTCAGGGATGCACAAGACTTTAAATATGCTCTTGCCCAATTGCCCATCTGTAAGAGGAATCTCTTCTGGGGCATTATTGACAGATGTCATGTGGTGTCCCCTTGATCCTTCTAGCTGGAGAGCCCACTGCTCATAAGACAGCTGGTCCATATTAGTATTATCTTTTATTGAGCTGAAATCTCATTCTTTGACATCGCTTTAATGAGAGAAAATATTTCTGATGCCTCCCATATTACCTTATATTATTTTTGTTACTTAAATATATACAGATGTAAAACCAGATTTAAATTCATCAATGCTGTAGTTCTCATCAACTATAAAACCAAACTAACCTTACAAATGATATGAAAAATACAAGACTTATAAAGTAACAACATATTAATGGGATTAATGATCTTGTTTTTCCCAAATAAAATCCCTCACGTTGTGCTTAAGGGTAGAAAGATGTAGCCTCTGGTCGATTTCTTTAATTTGGTTCACTAGCTTTCACTAATCAGCACAGGGTATGCCTGTCTGTATATGTATGTTATAGCAAAAGGTATGAATAACTTAAGGTTTCCATTTGCTGGGTTTGGGAAAGTCAAATCTCAAACTTAACTCAAACTGCCAGCAATTAGTTTTCCATTTACCATTTTAATGAGACATCTCTTGGCAACTTTTTCAAGATGTTTTGTGTACTTGGAAATTAAGGTCAGAGTTGTAGTGTTATTGCAATCTTGGATAAATGGGCATCAAATCCAATTATTGCTGGAACTGGGTACAGAACAATCTTTCATTGTTATTTATTACTATCCTTACTGCAAATGAACTGCTGTTGCAAATTGATGCATACAACGACAGGATCCAAACAATAACTCTTCTGGCAAAACGTGTGCTGACTGCCATAGTGTAAGGCTTCCTACAGTTCCGCGCACCTACGTGGCTGAATGAGGCTGTCCTCTCACTTTTCTCTGTCCCACCTTTTGTGAAACATTGGTGTGAACAATACACCAACTTTTTGACCTGTGTCATTATTGCTGTACCCTGGTCACCTAGATCAGTGGTTCTCAAAATCAAGTGTGATTTTGAATCACCTGGGGAGCTTGTTAAAAGTGCCTGCTCTCTGGATCCCACCCCAGAGGTTCTGGTTTGCTTATTCCAGGGGCTGGACCCAGGAATCAACATTATTAACAAGTACTCCGAGGGATTCTGATATAAGTGGTACTTTTACTGCTTTCCAAGATTATTGTTGACACTCAAGTATAAAACTTAAACTCTTCACAAACCACCTGGATTGAGAAACTCTGGCGCCCTTCTCAGATTTCTATCATTTGCAAATAAGCCCCTTTTTGATGTTCTGACAAGTGCCTGATAAACATTTTGAACAGGAGAGAGTCAATAGCGGAAGCTTTCGTTAAGATGGCTTTGACCTATTAAGCACCAAATTTATTTCAAGGGGCAAAGATAGTCTAATGATGTTTTCATTGATTCCCAGAACATTCTGGAAGCTGTGGACTATTTTCAGGTTGTACCCACACTGTTAAGTATGCATGCACAGGGAGACACCGGACATAGCAAATAAAAGTCCTGGACAACAGGAATCAAATTGAGCAGCAAAGCTGACATTTTTCTTGGAGTAGTCGTAGCTGCATGTTTCTTCAGTTTACAAAGTTAACTATGGCATGTTTGCCTAAAGAGGAGAACATAAATCTGGAGACAGAGTCAACAAGTTAATAAACCAGACATCTGAATGTGTCTTATTACCATTTTTTTTCTTCCTTGGTTCATTCTTATTGATTGCTGTTAGGATGAAATAGCTAGTTAGGATTATTTACAACTTTACAGGAGACTGAGGGGCTTGCTGACATTTATTTTATGTCTTTATGGGGGAAGTGATTAAAATGTTAACTGTCTTGGCATCATTCAGTAGTGATCATCTGTTTGGGATATCAATATGGTCTCAGATGGTGAATCGCTTGGGAGTTGAATTTCCTAATATTACAGGTTACCAACTTTCATTACTTATATTTTGCCACTATATACAAAATATAAAGTATATTTTATATAAAATATTCTTTATTTTTACTTAAGGGGAAGAGAATAGAGTTATTCAGCGTTTAAACTTTATAAAGAACTGAGGATTAGAATAACCCTTAAAAATTTTATTGTTAGAAATTATTCTATTTATTTATTTTTATTTTTTGGCCGCGCCACGCGGCATGAGGGATCTTAGTTCCCTGACCAGGGATCGAACCTAGGCCCTTGGCACTGAGAGCAAGAAGTCCTAACCACTGCACCACTAGGGAATTCCCCAGAAATTATTCTATTTAAAAGGGCTGAGATTTCTAAAATTTACTACAAATGGAGAAAGTAAAAAATTATTTAATAAGGGTATATTTTAATGCAATGAAACTTATGTGATATATATTAGTCCCATCTTTTTGACTAATATTTTTACAGGAGTACAAAGACAGGAAGGAGGCAAATATGGAATTTTGATGAATAGGAATGATTTTTTATTTTTCTTAATTTTATATTGGAGTATAGTTGATTTACAATGTTGTGTTAGTTTCAGGTGTGCAGCTAAGTGATTCAGTTATACATATACATATATCCATTCTTTTTCAGATTCTTTTCCCCTATAGGTTATTACAGAATATTGAGTAGAGTTCCCTGCACTGTACAGTAAGTCCTTCTTGATCATCTATTTTATATATAGTAGTGTGTATATGTTAATCCCAAACTCCTAATTTATCCCTCCCCCCGTCATTTCCTCTGTGATAACCATACATTTGTTTTCTATGTGCATGAGTCTATTTCTGTTTTGTAAATAAGTTCATTTGTATTTTTTTTAGATTCCATATATGTGATATCATACGATATTTGTCTCTCTCTGTCTGACTTACTTCACTTAGTATGATAATCTCTAGGTCCATCCATGTTGCTGCAAATGGCATTATTTCATTCTTTTTTATGGCCGAGTAATATTCCATTATATATATATATATATAATATATACCACATCTTCTTTATCCATTCCTCTGCTGATGGACATTTAGGTTGCTTCCTTGTCTTGGCTATTGTAAACAGTGCAGTGAACACTGGGGTGCATGTATCCTTTCAGATTATGGTTTTCTCTGGATATATGCTCAGGAGTGGGACTGCTGGATCACATGGTAGTTCTATTTGTAGTTTTTTAAGGAACCTCCATACCGTTCTCCATAGTGGTTGTACACTCCTGCCAACACTTTAGGAGGGTTCCCTTTTCTCCACACCCTCTCCAGCATTTATTGTTTGTAGACTTTTTGATGATGGCTGTTCTGACCAGTGTGAGTTAATACCTCACTGTAGTTTTGATTTGCATATAAATCATTTTATTTTCCATTAAGATTATGTTTTGATTTTTTGAAGGCATTGAATCTGTTCCATATCTTAACAGAAAAGGTAGAAAAGGGCTCTGAATCTTGTGGGGAACGATTTTTTTTAATGATGTACGAGCAGGGGGAAGTATATGTATGTACTTGCTCTCATATGTACATGTTTTTGTATATTTTGTGGTGCATTTGTACTTATTGGCATTTTAAAATTTCATTTTGCATCTGTGCTCTGCATGTATGCAGACCTCTGAAATGATGTATACAAACTTGGAATGAAGGAAGCATCTGGAAGCTTTGATGAGCTGTTAAGTTGACACTATTCTTAGAACCTGGAATCTCTCAAATGAATTTTTATTTCAGAAGAATAAGCTTGTTGCTTTTGAATTATGCATTCATCCCTGTATTTCCCTTATTTATGGTCCCTGCTAACGCCGTGGCTAAAGACTGTGTGTCCTTATTTCAAGGACTTGATATGCAATTCAGGTGCCTGACATTATCCTGAGCATAGAATAAGTCTCAACTAGCTACTGCAAGAGTTGTTAACATTTTTTTTTTTTTTCTGAACGCAGGCCTCTCACTGTTGTGGCCTCTCCCGTTGCGGAGCACAGGCTCTGGACACACAGGCTCAGCAGCCATGGCTCAGCAGCCATGGCTCACGGGCCCAGCCCGGCATGTGGGATCTTCCCGGGCCGGGGCACAAACCCGCGTCCCCTA
>NW_006774406.1:1173299-1193985 GCF_000442215.2 Lipotes vexillifer | reverse complement strand
GAACCTGTGTCCCCTGCATCGGCAGGCGGACTCTCAACCACTGCGCCACCAGGGAAGCCCTGTTGTTAACATTTTACTAAGGCAACTGACTATGAGAAACAGTCAACTTAAAGGACTGAAGAATATGGAGATATTTTTAAATACCACATGCTTTAATGAAGGGTAGCCTGAGATTGTCGACAGAACTGCATGCCGCATCTGTAGGGTTTGGTCAAGCCTCAGTGTTCTCCCAGTCCTCGTGTTGGAGGGCAGCGTTCTGATGGGATCACTTGATAGATTCTCCATCATCTCTTCCTGGGGTCTTGTTGATGAGGTTGACAATACACCCTGACATCTTGTTGGTGAGGCTCTAATACAACCGACAAATGCTGCCCTTGCCTTGGCTGTCAGGCCACAGTTATCATTTTTCTTTTTCTTTTTTGGCCACACCATGTGGCTTGTGGCATCTTAGTTCCCCAACAAGGGATCAAACCGGTGCCCCCTGCAATGGAAACCTGGAGTCCTAATCATTGGACCGCTAGGGAATGCCCTGGAGTTATCGTTGCTCATCAGGTAGCAGGGTACCAGTGAGTACCAAGGAGTCGGTATGCTGTGGATGCTTGTGGCTGGATGGAGGTTCGTGGGGAATCTACAGCTTGGGATGAAGTTACACACTTATCTTACCTAAAGTTAGCTGTGTCCCTTTTCTCTGGATGGCTTGTTGGCCTTCAGTGATGTATCTTCCCTACAATAGAGCAATTTCAGGAAGCCTGTTGTATGGTAAGCCTTAATTATGGTGGAAGAGACCAGAATGGGCATCCTGAGACCTGGGCTTGGAGTCATGGAATCGTTCCCCACATTTCATGGAGTATTTCAGTACTTCCTGTGTGAACACAGAAAATCTGGAATCTGACTGAGTTCTCAGGCCAAATCTGCACTCACTCTGGGACTGTCTGAAAGGCATTCCTTTGACCCAAGAACTACTTTTCTGTAACCCACTGAAACAGCACCATGAGGGGTCTCACACTGACAAGAATAAAAAGTTCTCTGGGGGTACAGTGGCTTTATTTTTGATAGTGAGAGGGATGCAGGGTGACGTTGGTCTTTTATGAAACAAAGCAAATCCAACTATAATGGTATCATCACCTTGTCTTCTTTATTTTGTTACTTTCCTTCTCTTTTCCATGTGGAAGAGCTCGTTATTTTATTTCCTGACGAGCATTAAAGTGTAGGTTTTCTCTTATTGCTATTACTCAGCAGGTATTAATATGTGTTAATGTCTTTTTATTTTATGGAACCCTAGTATTTTTGAAACATAAGGAATTTTGGAAATAGTCCTTTATTTTATATGTGAGGAAACGGAACCCTCAAAGTCAAGTGACAACTTAGTTCATTATTCAACGTCCATTCATTCATTTAGCAAAAGTGTTCAATGCTTGCTTGCAATGTACCCAGTGAGGCACTGTGGGGAGACAGATGACTAGCAGCGGCTTTGGCACGACATTCACAAGGTAGAAGGAAGAGAGTTTATTACAGAGATGCAGGCAAGTTACTGACGAGCTAGCTCTGTGCTGCTCATGAATTTTCGTTTGGCATTTCTTTTTCTCCATATGTGTGCTAGGAAAAAAAAAAAAAAAAAAAGAATAGCGGAGAGCCTTGGTCAAACCCAAAGGGTTTCATAGTAACTTCCCACATTTACTGTTAAACTGTGAAGCAGTTATGGTTTTTACTCCAAATTTTGAATTTATGCAGTATTAGGATAAATAGCTAGGTACTTCTAACTTTTAAAAGATAATATTTAGTATTTGAACATTTTCTCCCAAGAAAATAGACAGTCATGCACTATTGTTGATTTTTTCCATCACTAGAAAGATTAAGATTCATGAGTCAGGGAGAAAACAGTTGGCTTTCAATTTTAAAAAAATAGCAAAAATACAGCAATAAAATGAATGAGAATATGAAACCATCTCTGTCTTGAATGATAATGCCAATGTGATGTATACTGTAAACAATGCAATTTGTACAACTCCACTTTTAAAGGAAAATGCTTTATGGGGAGATCAGCTCAGTGCTTTGTGACCACCTAGAGGGGTGGGATAGGGAGGGTGGGAGGGAGATGCAAGAGGGAGGGGATATGGGGATATATGTACACATATAGCTGATTCACTTTGTTATACAGCAGAAACTAACACAACATTGTAAAGCAATTATACTCCAATAAAGATGTTAAAAAAAATGAAAAAAAATAGATAAATTTAAAAAATAAAAGAGAAACATATTGCTTCATGTAAAAGAGAATTATAAATTGATATGAAAACAATTTTGAGAATTACTTTGGATTTATGTGATATCAGGTTTAGCTTGGTATTACAGGTTTACTTCTGTCCCTAATCCTAGTATTCCTTGCATTTTCTTCCTAACATTATGCAGTTAATAAAAACAATGGATCCTTTATAATAAACAACCTACATAAATAAAAAAAAGGAAAGTGCTTTAGTGTGCATATCAAAAAAGGAAAATAAATCCTTTCTTTATTCACAGATCTTATATGCAACACACACCAGCATATACGTACAGATGTGATACATATATATATATATATATATATATATATCTAACACTTGTGGCCCCCGATAGGAAATTAACACAGGTCATCATCCACAAATGCATCCAGTATTTGAACTGATCCTTTATCTGTCACTTGAAAGACAGTTTAGGTCTTTGTTATCTCTGGTACTTGGAACAATGCCATAGTCACCTCCTGTCAGCTTCTGGTATTTGCCCATCCTTTCTAGTCTTTGCAGTGTTATCAGAACAGTTTTCCTATAACATGACTTAAGTCACATTTTCTTCCTCAAAAAATTTTCAGAGCTGCCTATCTATAGAATACAGATCCATAAACTCCACAGAAACATAGGAACCACAATTTTCCAAACTTCTCTTATACAACCTGAAAAATGTGAACAGTGCCCCCTCCCCTTTCTTTTTTTTTCATTTCCATTTTATGGTTTATTAAAGGATATTGAATAGAGTATAGAGTTCCTTGTACTATACGCGCCCCCCCCCCACACCCATTGCCATCTTCCCTGTCCTGGAAACACAGGCCAAGTCTTCCCACCTCCCGGGGCCTCACCGATAGAGCAGGTCCAGAAGCTATGCCACAGCCATTTAACTCTGCACCACATCTTTGGCACTGGATAGCAAATGCAATACTTCTGTAAATCCATTTTTTTTCCCTCCCTAAATGAGTCGGGAGCTCCTGGAAGGGTGACTAGGAGTAAATGGAGAAACCCTTAACATTTTAATAAATGTGCCTTGGTTACTTGGTTAGAGCTTAGATTCTGTGAGAGACCAGGAATAATTTCTTTTGCCCGCAAGTCGTTGTGCTCCACCCCGCCCTCCATTTCAGTGGGAAGCGTTATCAATAATGACTTCTCTTTAGGCTGGGGAGCCCAGACCACCACCTGTAACTGCAGGTTTAGGGTGGGGAATGGGGAAGGGGGAGACAGTGGGGAGGCGGGGCTGCCCAAAGACAGGAAACCTCCTCCCTCAACCTTCAATTCAGATCTTCTCCATTAATTTCGTATTTCTGGGGCACCCACCCTGTGCAAAACACCGCCAATTTGATTTCTTTTTTTCTTTCAAAAAGGGAAAAAAAAAACACCCTGCAGTCCCTAAGCCAATAACTAACTCACCTGAAGGTCAGAAAACCCTCCCCCCACTCTCCCGGGGGTGCCTGGGAGGGATTGAGAGCCGGGCAGAAATCGCAGTGGAAATCCAAAGGCTAACGCGATTGGCAATGGTCTGGAGGCGTCGTCCCCGAGCGCGACCCTGCGCCACGATGGAGAAGGCAGCCGCGGCGCGACGGTCCTGAAGTCCCGCGGCGCCCCCTCCCCCGCGGCCGAGCCTGGCCGGGCGCCGTCCCTGGGCGTGTGCCCCGCCGCAGCCCGCGGAGCCTCCGTGGCTCCTGCAAAAGGGGGCGGGGAGCGCGGCGAGCGGCCCGAGTCTGCGGCTTCCTCCCCCACGCCCGAGCCTCCGCGCAGCGCCCAGAGGACGCGCGCCCGAGCCCGGTCCCTACGCCGCGGCGCGCCCGGGCCCCCGGCCCAGGCCAGGTAACTTTTCTGCCTGCAGAGCTAAGGGATCCGAGGGGGGCTTGGGGGTCGCGAGGTGCGCAGGGCGGGCCGTGGGCGGGCGCGGGGCGGCCCGGCGGACGCGTGGCTCCGGCGCCGCTCGTCCGCCCGAACCGCCGGAGCCCGGCGCCCGCCCCGCCCGGACCCCCGCGGGGACCCCCGCCGGGCCGAGCCCGAGCGCCGCGTATCGCGGCCGGGGACGTGCCCGCTCCGCCGGCCGCGCTGCAGCATCGCGGGGCCGGCGCTCAGCCTGAGCCCTGGCCTCCGGCCTGGGGTCCTCCCTCCGAGCCGTGGCCGAGAGGGGCGGCTGGCTCCCCACGCCCTGGCTCTGTCAGTTTCCTCGCCCCCCACCGTCCCGGGCGCCATGTTTTGAGTTACCCCTCGGGGTAGGGTGGGGGAGGGGCGCGGGGGCGACATTGCGGCGCCGCCCGGGGCGGGGGCCGGCTGGCGGAGGGGCCTGGGCGCGGCGGCTGCAGGCTCGGCGCGGCCGGGCGCGGCGCGGGGCCGGTAAGGTGTGCTCGCACAAAGCATCCCCGCTCGGGAGCGGCTGGCCGCTTTTATGTAACTTGTCTGCTTCCCCGAAGTGGGGCGGCGGCCCCCGGACGGCGGCGGGGGCTGCAGCCGGGCGGCCGGGGAGGAGGCGGCAGCGTCCCAAAGGGTTGGTTCGGGGCTCGGGCACCTGCGGGGCCGAGGGGCCAGGGGCGGCGCTGCTCACCTGGCGCCCACGAGGCTCCGCTGCCTCGGGAGGCGTGTGCGCGGGCGGCTCTGCGGCGGCTGGGGGCGGGGAGCCCGGGGGGTGGGGGCCGGGGCTCGGAATCGCGGGAGTCGGGGTCTCAGCCAGTTCCTGGCGGGTGCTTCCCGGCTCCTTGCCGCGGGGGCCGGCTTTCTGGGGTCTCCCCTCGTCTCTCGCCCTCCGTTCCTCCCCCTTTTCCGTCCCCTCTCCAACTCTCCCCGCCATCTCACCCCCCACCCCCCAACCGCCAAGTTCACGGCTTCTGCAATGCGGTGGGTGTGGTTACCTAGTAAATTGACACTGTGGTCCTTTGCCGCCGGAGCGTTCTCTCCTTTTCGGTTTTCAGATTTCCGGATACAAAGTTGTCCAGGGGTTTCTTCTCCATTTCCAGCCTAGGCTTGAAGTTAGGGAGAAATTGTTGCAGAACAAATAGAAAGATAAAGAGAACATGTGGTATTAATTACGCGTGGAGGCCGGCCTGAGAAATCCTGAGAGGGTCAGGCAGTCCTGCTGATGCGGCGCTTGCATTACGTGTTTAAGTTGGGGTTTCAGCTTTTTTACATTAGGCTTGCGGAATTGCTTTTGCAGATATCCTGCCCGTCCCTTTTTTTTTTTGGCCCATTTTAGCCTCTCTGGGGGCGGCCAGGTGTGCGTTGGAGTTTCTCCTGGTAGCATTAACTTTCCTAGCAGTAGAGTCAACAAATCCAGTGCTGAAAACGTTCTTTTTGAGTTTTACACTGATTTTTAATGTCTCAAGGAAACAAAAATGATAATTTATGGTCATCCATTTATGATCTGGGAGCCCTGAATGCAGCACCAATTACAGAAAATTAAGCTGAAAAGCCCTATTAAGAAAAAAGAGCACATCAAAGCTTGAGTGAACTCTGGGGAATTGGGAGATGATTTGTATCGTGGCTCAAACAGTGTTTTTAAAAAATGCATGTTAATTTTGGTAGCAGACTTTTAAAATTTTAATTGGAGTAATAAAGTCCTTGTGAGAGGAAATAAATTCTACATCGAGAAGGCTGACTTTATCAACTTCAGAAGGCATTGATGAAAATAAAATAGCTGAATAGTGAATAGTCTCATTTGCATTAGGATTTTCTGGTGGTTTAGAAAAGCAAAATACCAGATGCACCAGTTACTGCATACAGTTTATGGAGCTAATACACTTTAGGCAAATAATTTTGGCAACACAGAACATGTTTTGTGAATGATTTATCAAGAAGCAGAAGAGAAGCCACTTAATTTGTAAACCCCTTTGAGGTGAAGAATTGAGAAGATAGAGGTCAAAGGTCTGTCACAGGGAACTGTTTACATTTAATTTTTCCTTTTTTTTGCGGTACGCAGGCCGTGAATGATTTATCAAGAAGCAGAAGAGAAGCCACTTAATTTGTAAACCCCTTTGAGGTGAAGAATTGAGAAGATAGAGGTCAAAGGTCTGTCACAGGGAACTGTTTACATTTAATTTTTCCTTTTTTTTTGCGGTACGCAGGCCTCTCACTGTTGTGGCCTCTCCCGTTGTGGAGCACAGGCTCCGGACGCGCAGGCTCAGCGGCCATGGCTCTCGGGCCCAGCCGCTCCGCGGCATGTGGGATCTTCCCGGACCGGGGCATGAACCCGTGTCCCCTACATCGGCAGGCGGACTCTCAACCACTGCGCCACCAGGGAAGACCTACATTTAATTTTTAAGTCATTTCCTCTGCACGAATGCAACTTAGGTTAAAAGTAGTTTGTGTCAGTTCTTGCACAGTGCTTGGCCTTGGGCCAACTTTGAATTGTGTTCAGATCTGGGATTTTTTTTACTTGATCAGATGCTATTTTATCTAGACATTGGTCTTGAAGCATCGGTTGGTCAGATGCATCCAGGGGCCACTCAAGTAGAAGAGGGGCAGCCCTTCATGTCCCAGGAGATGTGATATTGTCAGTACTTTGTGAATCCTTTCTGGATTTACCGTTTGTTGGATTATGACAGGCATATGCTGTCCAGTGTATTCTCTTCCATGTTGTAAAGCATATTTATCTTTTAATTTAGTGATTTTTTTAAAAAACCCTAAAATTCACGAATTAGAATTCAAGTCCTCTCCAGTAAAATAGAACTCCAAGAGTAGGCTGAAAAATAAATACATGTTTCTTTTCCATGAGAATTTGACAGTAATGAAGAGAGATTTCTTAAGTCCTCAAGTACCCTGGTCATCTTTCCTCCCCCGCCTCTTCCAAGTATCCAACCACAGTCTTCCTCTGAATGTCAGCTTTATTATGGAATATAGACTTACTATTGAAAACCATGACTCAGATTTCTCTTTGGCACGACTTCATTTGGAGAGATCTTTGATGGTGCCCCTGCAACATCTCTTTCTTTCGAAAGGCTCCGTAGCTGCTAGTTTCTTGGGAATTCATCAGGCACTCCTGGAGGGCTCTGCTGTCATTTGATTTGCCTGGGCTTCAGAGAATTGTGTGCTCAGAAGCAGGGGCTGGAGCAGTGAGGTCACTACCCTGCCTGGTGTTGTGACATCACGATGGCTCAAAGGAAACAAGGGTGGGGCAGGCAAAACCAGACCATCTGAAGCATCTTGCTGGCTTTAACTTTGCCTGGTAAATGAATGAGACTCTCCTTTCTCAAGCTGGACTGCGCCGTAAGGTATTGTTTGGAGAATTAGACGTGGATGCAAGCCTGCATGGGAAAGTGTATTTCATAGATCAGGGAAGAGGAGGTTTTTTTGTGTGTGCAGTAGTAGAAATCATTGAATATTCTTCTTACTGAGGAAAATACTGTAATTTGTTTAAAGGGCTACTTAAAAATTAGATTTGAGTAACGAGTCTGTATTGATGCAAAGAGTCAGTATATTTCTTACTCTCCTCTGTACCTAAATATCTTGCTAAATTCTCGGTTTAGGTTATTGGTGTTGTCTTTCAAAAGTGTGTGTTGTCTGTCAAGATACAATCTCTTCTGCGTAGGCAGTGTTCTTTCCGATTTATTTTTAAGTGATGTGTTTGCAGTTGGCAATTAGAAAACGTGGCGGGGGGAGCGAGAGGTTTCACAAGTGTAGAAGATATCTGCCGTGACTTGGGGTAATTGATTCCTGTTTAAGTTTTTGCTTTATTTGCAAATTATTTTATAATTTAGCATTTTAGAATTCTCCGAAGTGAGAATTCTAGTGCAGAGATGATCACAGACACGTTGCACCCCAATTAGTGATGAGTCAGTTACAAAAGGAAGTCTGAAATTCTGAAGCTGTAAAGCAAATTTCGTGTTTTGAGCCCTGAATTGAATGTGACGTGAGCATAAGAAGACCCGAGAACGGCCGCAGCCTGAGGTCTTCTCTCCCCCTCCTTGGTTGGATGACTGTCCTTTTTTCACATGAGTGTATTATGTGTGTGGGACCTCTGGGCACTTCTCACTTAACCATGTCACTGTCCCAAAACACATTTCCAAAGCAAAGGGAAGGAAAAAAGGAAAAGGGAAGAATGGCACAAATAGAGAAGTTGAAATTAGGTACCAGACCTGCAGCTTGCTTGGTTGAAATGTCTTCGGTGCTGCATTTTTAGACTTTACAATGATTGGTTGAATTGCACACTTCAGAGTTGTAAGTTTCTATTAGCGCCAAACCCCTAGTTCTTTGGTAATTTGCAGTACAGAGAAAAAGCCAACAACTTAATTTTTAGGTGTTTGACATTTTGATACACTGTTCTTTTAACCCTTCCTTATAAACTTAAAAAAGAAAGAAAGAAAAAGAAAGCAGAAAGTTTTATATTAAATCTAGAAAACAGATGTGATGTTTACTCTGCCTTGTGTGCTTATTTTTCTCTCCACTTATATTGAGCGAATGCTTGTTGTTTGGAGGAAATTATTTCCCTTGGAGTTTGATACCCAGACCTGTATGGTTCTCAACACTTAGGGTATTGAGTAAATATTTATGGAATTGAATTTAAAAATGAGGCCATGCGTGACTTACGCTTTACTACAAAAAAATATGTGAAAAGGCTTAAAAAACATGGCCACTTATTTAAAAATGAGAATTATCGGACTCATGTATGCAGTTGTTATTTTTAATGGCACCATCCTCTTCATAACAAGTTTGCTGCTCTGTCCATAGCTCAGATTAGACAGATTCTAGAGGTTTTGTGTGATCCGAGAAGAGAATACCGCAGGTTCCCCGAGAAGAAAGAATGGGATCTTTGAGAGAAGATGTGCAGGCGGGCTGCTTCCCTTCCTGCCAGCTCTAATTGGTGTCACGGAAGACATCAGTAGAGGGGAAAAACTCAGAAGAGGAGGAAAGGGATCAGATTGGGGAGTGACAAAAGCTGAATTAGGGCTGAGCCAGGATATTGATCTCGACGTTGAACTAAAAAGAGAAAAACTATTTTCTCTTGTAGATCTCTCTTCTTTGGTCATTTTATACGTAGTGTTTACATTCTCCAACAGTGACTTTCTGTGTGTTTTAGTCAAGCCCCACATTTCATCCTTTCTAAAACAAACCTATTTTTTTTCACATTTGTACATCTCTGAAATTGGGAAATGTCTTACAGTTGCTCTCAGCCATATGGCAGAGAGAAAGCTGGCAACAGAATTCGTTGATGGGGCACACGCATCAAAAATTGGAGATTGGGTGTCAGTTGGTTGGAAGAAAATCTTGGAGACAGTAATGGAGCACTCATAAGAAATAGTGCATCACCCATGAAGAAATATAGATGGTATTGTGTAAAAACATAGAGCACAGTAACTGAGTCGGCATGCAATTCAAACGAGTTGGATTCTGACCTTGTAAAGAATTATTTTGAATATCTTGGCCAGTTTGTTTTGTTTCTCTTCTCTTTGTGCATGCACAGCATATCTAAATAAATCTAAAAGTTCTCTAAATAGAAAATTAAAATTCCAACACTTGAGTTGCCTCTTAATTCGCGGAGTGCTACACATCTTGTTATCTCTTACAATTAACGGTGTCATGAATTTTATGAAACATGGTTTGTCACTTGGCTATGCAAATTTTAAAAATGTTTTATAATGTTCGGCGCTTATTCACGTGGCCCCTTCTATGTATTGGTAACTGTTTCTTATGCGCATCCCTTTGTAGGAAAAATCGATTGAGCGGTCTTCATTTTCTGTTTTGGCTTTTCCAGTTTGGTCCCTGGAAGATGGTTGGACTTTGACTAGTCACTGAGCAGACATTCCAGATAGAACACTGCAGAAGTCAAGAGGCCTACATTCAACTGGAATGTAGCCTTTATCCTGGGGAGTACTAGGCGATGAGTCTAAGGAGTGTGGGGCTTGATGGTGGATATGAAACTAAGAGATATTTTGGACTTTGCTAGGTACTGGGGAGCCATTGAAAGTAGTGGAGTCGGAAGGAAGATGCTTGGTGATAAATGTAGGGTGTATTGGAAGAACAGGAGTCTGGAGGCAGATGGTCTTTTGTTAATGGAGTAATCCAGAAAGTTTCAGAAATTGACTGTAACGCTAATTCCTCTCAATGGAAATTTTGGCAATTCACTACATATATTTTTTGTGGTCATATTTAGTTGAAGATTAAATATTACTTTTGGACCGTTTAGGGTGGAAAATGAGATGTTCAGAAGATAGAATGATTTTCATTCCTATTTATCCTTCCAATTAAAACATCTTTGTTATTTCAGGTGTTAAGAATAATCCATACTCGCTGTAAAATATTTTCTAATAATATCGAAAGACAAGAAGAAGAAATCTTGTTGTCTAGAGATAGCTACTGAAGATATGTTGGCAAAAATCCTCCCAAAGCTGCCTCTTTGAGCGTGTAATAGACTCTAGTGGGTCTTGGAATCAGACAGACCTGGGTTGGGCTCCCAGTCTTCCTATGTGATTGCTTTGTGTCATGGGTCAAGTCTCTTGACTTTTTTTTTTTTTTTTTTGGCAGTACACGGGCCTCTCACTGCTGTGGCCTCTCCCGTTGCGGAGCACAGGCTCCGGACGTGCAGGCTCAGCGGCCGTGGCTCACGGGCCCAGCCGCTCCGCGGCATGTGGGATTTTCCCGCACCGGGGCACGAACCCGCGTCCCCTGCATCGGCAGGCGGACTCTCAACCACTGCGCCACCAGGGAAGCCCTCTCTTGACTTCTTGAGTCTAATCACTTACAAAATGGCTGCAGTGCCTAAACCTCAAGGACATGAGGATTACATATATAATACATGCACAGCACTGGGCATAGTACCTGGTACATCACAAGAACCTAGTTAATAATGGCAACAGCTTTGTTCGACACAAGTACAGATTTGTAGACAGTTACGTATTTGGCATGAGGAGACTTCTGACTTAAATACTAATATGTAACCTTTTTCTTTTTTATGCCACAGTATGTTCTGGGGAGCTTTTTCATCTATACCAATCTTTATCTGCATCATTATTTTTAATGGGAGATAAATATTTTCTTTGGTTCCTGTGTAATACTGGTAAAGCATCATTACCTTGACGATGACGATGGGAAGCGTGGCGATGGGAAGCCTTGTCATCCAGTCCCTCCCCCTCCTGCTATGTACTGCCTACACTTCTCATCATTGTCCTGCAGCACAGCCATCAGAGAGCTGTGGCGAAACAGGACATTAAAGCTAAATTAAAGTCCCTGACGATGATTGTGTACATCTCAATGTTGTGCGTAAATATTTAGTCTTTTTTTTTTAACGTCTTTATTGGAGTATAATTTCTTTACAATGGTGTGTTAGTTTCTGATTTACAACAAAATGAATCACTTATATATATACATAATATTTAGTCTTAACTGAAACAACCAGTCTTTAGCCATCTATTTCCCAGTTTCTTAATTCAAACTGTTGTGTAGAGGCTCTTCATGGGGGGCTGGTGCCCACCGTTACCCACGTGCCTCCTGCACGTCCCAAGGGGCAGCAGACACCGCAGCCTGAACCCAAACCAGCCTGAACTCAGAGTCAAGACGCTTCAGAGGCTGGGATATACGAGGAGTTATGGGAGTGCTGGCCCAGAGATAGAAAATGCTAAGCATCCTTTGGCCTTGTTCTGAGTTCCAAAGCCTCCCCTTCTCCTCTGCAGCAGGGGGTTAGCAAAGTTCAGGCTCACCTCACAGATTCCATGCAGATTCTCCAGGCACATGAGCTGCTCTGTCACATTCTTGAAAAGCACATGGTTTGGATGAACCTTAGATTTACCTGAAATCCAGTCTTGTTTTCCCCACGTTCATGCAGTTGAGGAAGACAGCTTTATGAACCGAAAGTGACGCTGTGGGGCATGGTACCTGGAATTCTCCTAGCCCCCGCACGGGCTTGGGAGTGGCCGGCTTTTATGCAGTTTTCATGTGGAGAATTACATCACAGAGATATAGAGAGGTTTTGGTAATATCCTTACAGAGAATTCCTGGTTTTCCCCCCCCCACTTGATACCATTCTTTTGTGCTATTAGATTTTGACTTTTATTGACTTGAGTTTAAGAGGAATACTCTTAGTGGAATGCGTAGAAAGTTGGAAAAATAGAGGTTGACTGATTTGTCTGCTCAGGACATTTGGAAAGTTTGCCCCCTTCATTCTTAAACCCTAGGTAGCAGTCATTCATGGGGAGGAGCTGTGTTGTAGAACAAAGGAAATACAGCGAGTTAGAAGAGATACATTGAAACGTCTGTCAACCTTCAGGTGTGTAACTTTGGACAGGTTACTCCATTTCTCTGGGCAACGAAATGGTGATGGTGGTGCAACCTCAAGGTTGAAAGGAAACTGCCGTGTTGGGAGACATCTAGAGCAGTGTGGAGTCTAAGTAGGCATGTCATAAATGTTCTACCATTTCAGCTCATAATGTTTACCTGATTTGCAAGTTCCTAGAGACCTATGTTAGGAATTGCGAGGCTCTAAAGATAAATCCTCAAGGGGAATATGGAATTTTGTAACATTCCACCACAAGCTCCATCATCCAAAAGATGACCCTCAATGAGAACATAAAATTTTGTCAAATTTGAAACTGCAAATAACAATAGTTGAAGTTTTCAGAGAATTAGCCACAAGCGGTTTTCAAATTTTCGTGTGAAACAGAGTCACCTGGGGAATTTGTTAAAAAGCAGTGTCCAAGGACCCATCCACAGTTCTCACTCAGTAGATCTGGAGTTGGGTCCAGGCACCTGTATGTCCAACAAGTTCAGTGGGTTTTGATGCAGTGGTCCCCGGACCGCATTCTGAGATCGCTGTCTTAAGGAATCATCTCAGTGACTTTCCAGCTTACTGGCTAGTGTCTGGTAAACATCTGGAAAGATAATACACTGCAAGTAAATGGTACTAATGGTCAAGAGAACGCTTAGCATAGAGGAAAGAGCCTTGCCTGGGTTTTGCTATGGCTGGTCCATCACTTACCACTTTTTTTTTTTAATTTATTTTTGTTTTTATTTATTTACTTATTTATTTTTGGCTGCATTGGGTCTTCATTGCTGGGTGCGGGCTCTGTCTAGTTGTGACGAGCGGGGGGCTACTCCTCATTGGGGTGCGCGGGCTTCTCACGGCGGTGGCTTCTCTTGTTGCAGAGCATGGGCTCTAGGCGCGCACGCTTCAGTAGTTGCAGCTTGCCGGCTCAGTAGTTGTGGCTCGCGGGCTGTAGAGCACAGGCTCAGAAGTTGTGGTGCACAGGCTTAGTTGCTCCGTGGCATGTGGGATCTTCCCGGACCAGGGATCGAACCCGTGTCCCCTGCACTGGCAGGCGGATTCTTAACCATGGCGCCACCAGGGAAGTCCCCACTTACCACTTTTGTGGCCCCAGGAAATTATGTAAAATTTAAAAGGTTAAGGAAGTAGGATTAAAGGTTAGTTTTCTTATCTGTTAAATAGGGATGATAGTAATTATTTAGCATAAAGGTTGGGAGTATGAAATGAGTATCTTAAGTGAAAATATGTGGCTCTCTAATACATCTTCAGTTGGGGTTAGTTTTCTTTCCTTATGATTGATAATAGAAAAATGGAGTGAAATCAGTGAAGAAGAGATGCATCTATGAGTAAAGGTGATTCTGCCGATCAAAATCATTCCGAGTACTTTGGATCTTACAGATATTTTCAAGATATTATGAAGTTCTTAACTTTCATATAGGGGCTACAAAACGAAACAGTTAAATTGCATCGATTTCTTAGGACCCAAAGGCGAATTCAAGAGGGAGCTTCCAGTCTTTGGAGCTCCAGTTGCATTGCAGCCTAAGAGTCTTCAGAAGCTTTCCTGAGAGCATGGCCCTGTCTCGGTAGAGAGCCAGTAAGTCAGATGAATTATCAAAACCCCATCAGACATCGCCTTTCTCCCTCTCACTGCACCTTCTCCAGTCACCTTCAGACACACATCTTGGAGTCACCTCTCAGGGTGTTTTAACATTAGGACAATGTATGTAAAAGGTAAAGGATGTAATATACAAATATTACGAAACTAAATTTCGTAATCTCTTTTTCTACTCAGTTTCCGGCAGAATGTTCCTCTGAAACAGTTACCAGCTCTGTCGGTTTACCATCATACCTATGATTTCTAAATGCTCCTATTTAAGGGTTGGATTGCAAGTTGGTGATCTCCCTGCCTTCGCCCTTCTCCTGGCTAGAATTGTAAACGACCTTGACCTTGCCATTTTAGTCCTGAAGAGCTTGTGTTGCTGGTCAGATGAAGGACGTCCCCCCACCCTCCCTACCTCAGTGACTGTTTTACTGGCCCCCAGGATGGATCCACATCTTCTCCATTCAGACCAGCTTCTGTCCGAATTCTCTCTTTTCCAAATGAATCCAGTTCCAGTGTCTCCCAGCCTAACAAAATAAGCAAAACAAAACAAACCAACCCATCTTTTATTTTGGTTTGGTTTGGTTTTGGTTTTGTTTTTTGCGGTACGCGGGCCTCTCACCATTGTGGCCTCTCCCGTTGCGGAGCACAGGCTCTGGACGCGCAGGCTCAGCGGCCATGGCTCACGGGCGCAGCCGCTCCGCGGCATGTGGGGACCTCCTGGCCCGGGGCACGAACCCGTGTCCCCTACATCGGCAGGCGGACTCTCAACCACTGTGCCACCAGGGAAACCCCCAAACCAACCCATCTTTTAACGCAGCTTCCCCCCAAAGCTTACTGCCAGTGTTTCTTATCTGCTGCTTGGCCATGAGCGAGACTTTGTTGAAATTATGATTTTTTTTCCAGGCAGGATATTCATTTGCCAACAGCAGTAATTAATTTTAAGAGTCACTAACATATACCAAAATCCAGTTCTAAACTGGAAAGACTGATGATGTGACACCTTGAACCTTTGTAAAGTTTTCTTCCTTTGTTCATTAGCCATCTATCTGTTTATTCCGTAAATACTTACAGAATACTTCTTAGGTACCTGGTACCTTGCTCGGTGCTAGGGTTATAGCAAAAAAACAGGACTTAACCAAGGCCCGGCTCTCCTGGACCCTGTATTTTAAGCTGGGGGACCAGCAATAAACAAATAAACAAATATGATTTCAGATCAGGATGAATGCTCTGAAGCAGGACTAGGCCACGGTGTCAATGGGTGTCGAGGGCTCCTTCAGATACTGTCATTTGGGGATGTTTAACATTAAGTCCTTCCTTCTCGTTTGTACCCCTCCTCTGCAAGTGTGACATCACACCTGGAAACGTGTTTTGGAAGGAGCAGTGCCCAGGGCTCCCGGGCACCCAGGCCCTCTCTGTGCCTGAAACAACTTTGGTTCAGCTGCCATGATGTTGGTGGTCTCACGGCGAGGGGCTTAGAGTGCGGGACCCATTTCTCCAGGGAGCACCTGCTGCTTCTGCTTGCTCGCTTTCCTGTGGTCCTGAGGATGGAGCAGACTGCAGGAAGTGGGGGAGCCAGTGCCCCCAGGGATCCCTCGGGGAAAAGCCCTGGGTACACCGCTGCTTTTCCACACGCTGGTGAGCTGTGAAATACACATGTGTATATGATATATGATGTCCTTTTATCCGTGGCATTTTATTTTTTTAAAGAAGTATATTGAGAAGCAAAGGTGACATTGCTAAAAATACCTCCCTCCTATGTAGATAAGGGGCTGTGTCTAAAATGGTGACAGGCAGCTCAGTTTAAAGCACTAAACATAGATTTGCCATTTTTTCTTTCATGCAGCCTTTTCTGTAGACCCTAAACGGTTCTAATACGTAGTTTTAGAGTGCTAGAAAAGTGATGACAGCTTTTTCATTCCGTTAATTTGTTTCCTTTTTCCTCGTACCAGAAATGATTCCACCGGTGGTACAGTATTCTTAATCACAGTGGAACAGAAATACTGGTGCCGCCTTGTCCATTATGTAGAGGTCCATGTCAGGATGACCCACAGATGCTTAACTAAGAGACCAGAGGATGCTGAGATAGGGTTGAAGATTCCTCTTAAAAAATAGTGCAAAGTATTTCTGATACACGAATGGTTGAAAGGTAATATAATGACCACCTATGTATCCAACATCCAGTTTAAGAAATAAAATGTTACCCCAAATTGCTTATCTCCCCAAGTTTTCCTCCACAGTTGTACCTGCCTCCCTCCTAGAATCGGCCATTCTTCTGATTTGGTGTTTATCGTAACCATAAAATTTCTTTATTCCTTTCCCCCTCCCTCTTTATAGCATCCCTAAATTATTTGTGCTGTTGTTTTTCATGTTTACACAACTTTAAACGGTGTCCTGTACCTGTCATTCTGCAGCTTGCTTTGTTCATGCAGCACATGCTGGAGTCTCCTGTCTGCTGACACCTCCAGGAGCCCACGGTGTAGTTCTTATGTGTGAGAACCGATGCTTTAACCGTGGTTCGTGGCTTCCTCCCCAGGCCTTGAACAAGGTTGTGCTTCCCACCTCAGAACGGGGTGCAGCCGGCTGCCCTGTATCCTCCCATTCTGCATCCCTGGATTCAACCAATCATGGATTGAAAAATATTTTTTTAGAATGTTCCAGAAAGTTCCAAAAAGCAAAACTTGAATTTGCCCCCATCAATTATTTACATAGCATTTGCATTATATTTACAACTATTTACATAGCGTTTGCACTGTATTGGGTATTGTGAGTAATCTAGAGATTTAAAGCAGGGGTCGCCAACACCCAGGGCCACGGTAGCAGGCCAGTTAGGAACTAGGCAGCACAGCAGGAGGTAAGTGGCAGGCGAGTGAGCGAGCAAAGCTGCATCTGTATTTACAGCCGCTCCCCATCAATCGCATTACTGCCTGAGCTCCGCCTCCTGTCGGCATTATGGTGAGTTGTACCATTGTTTCATTATATATTATAATGTAATAATAATAGAAATAAAGTGAACAGTAAATGTAGTGCACTTCAATCATCCCGAAACCACCCCCCACCCCGGTCCATGGAAAAATTGTCTTCCACAAAACCGGTCCCTGGTGTGAAAAAGGTTGGGGACCGCTGATTCAGAGTATATGGGAGGGTGTGCAGGGAGTTAAGCAAACACTACGCCATTTTACCTATGGGACTTGAGCATCGTGGACTTGCTACCGTGGATTTCGGTATCCGAAGGGGCCCTGGAACCAGCCCCCCCCAAGACACCACGGGGCGACTGTCCTTGCTGCCCCTCAGCCTGGACATCCTCCCCAGCAGGTTTACAAAGCTTGCTCTGCACACACGCACCCACCACCTCTCACCCCGCCCAGCACTGTTCCCCTTCCTTGCTGCTGTTTCTTCATGGCACTACATATTTTACTTATTTATGTTTATTGTGTGCGTTCCCCAAACAGAATATCAGCTCCATGGGGACAGGACTTAATCTGTTTTGTTCACCGTGGACCCCAGCTCTGAGAACAGTGCTGGACACATAGTAGGTGCTCAGTAAATAGTAAATGAAGGAGTCATTTAAAATGTGATGTGACCTTATGAAGGAGAATTCTCAGTCCACTTTTAACATTTCATTTAGTGGATATGATTTTGTGAAAAATGATTTAATGTCGAGTTGTAAATATAACCTTAACAAGTGAGACTCCCTGATGAGAAGAGGTCACTTGTGTGGCCTGAAGGATCTTTCTGGGATGTGAGAGAATTGGTGTGTGCACCAGATCAAGACCTTCCTGCTCTGATCAGTGAGTTCAGCCATGCCTCCCAGAGTGACAGTTGGGTTCCAGTCATTTTCAGTTAGTTTGGACTTGCAATTCTTCACGCTCGTTAGAGTATAGTAATTTTTCCCCTCCCCAGGAATTAACACTTCCCCATCAGTATCTTCCCAGACATGCCATCTGGCCTGCCCACTTTGTTCCCTTTCATTTTTAGCACAGTCGAAGGTAAACAGGTTATTTTTCCCTTCCTTACCAATGAATATTCCATTTTCTTGTAATTTGGAAGATAATTTGCACACCTCTCATTTTCACTCTTTGTATTCAGTGCTGGGAAAAATCAAAGCATGGTTGGTTTTCTGAGCTCTTTAGTTAAACATGACGTAGATAAGAGAGGTTTTGATTAGGTGTGCATCCTAATTAAAGAAAAATGAATGATAAACTTCCACTTGGACCGCCGTAGATAATGACTCTGACATATAAGGATGGATAGTCGTGTTGTCCTATTGGCAAAATCATTTATAACTTGGCTTTGAAGAATTTCTTATCTAAAAGAAAGTCTTCATGACTGCCTTTTTTCTACTTCTTTATAAAAAATGAAAATTTTCTCTAACTCTGAGTATTCTGTCTAGACTTCACGAGGGTAGAGATCTGCAGTTTCTCTTTATCTACCTCCAGGTACTCAGGAAGCGTTTATGTACCTCCAGGTGGAATGGAATGGTTTCTCATCGTTGTTAAATTTGTTTTCACTTATGTTCCTTTCTTCTCAATGTCAGTGGTGACTTGTTCTTGGATGAGGCTTTGCGATCTGTGAGATGAGTTGAACGTGTCGGTTGATAAAGGGGAGTTGATTGAGTGGTAAAGATGATAGCAACTTAGATATTCTCTAATAACTGAGGATGTTGGACACCTGTACCCCCCGCCCCCTGCCCCGCCATCATCCTTCCTCGTGACCTGCTTCAGTGCACGACCCACACGCTAGTTCGGAGCAAGATGCACAGGTGCCCCACCTCCTGGGATCCGTCTGTCTTTGGCTTCTCTGACTTTAGGAGGTCTAATGACAGCCAGGACTCAATTTGAAGCCATTAGTCCTGAGCATGGGCAGTCAGGTTTCTGTCTCAGGCCCGGATCAGCAACTTTGACGTTCTGAAACTCCTTTTAAAGAGTCTGTAATGACGGAGATAATTGTTTTTATGGCTTTTTAGTGAAATGGATTACCTGACAGAGCAGTCTTGTTTCTTGGCGTTCTTTATCTGATACTGGAAAGAGGATGAGGTGGAAAACCGTTTCAGTAGAAATACCAGCATCATTACAGTCCTCGTAAGCATTAAATGTGCACTGACTTTCTCCTATACAAGGTGTCTTCTTGGAGGATGTACTGAGGACAGTGCAATGATTTTAATCCAGCCGTCTGATAAAGGGAGGATTGCATGGTAAAGTAAATATCAATTTGGGTGTTCTCTAATAGAAGAGTTAGGAGGCCCGTATGCCTTCTAAAACCATTCTCCTCACGTCTTTAAGTTCTGAGAAGATATTTGTCAGTGTTTATTTCATATTTTTTTCTTATCTCTTACATATGTAAGAAGATATAATAATCACTTATATTTTGCATATATGTGTTATGATTATAATTAGGTGTTATAATCAGTGTGGAAGTTTTAGCTCAGAATTGCGATATGCAGTAAATTACCTTTATATGTTATATGATGATCCCAGCTCAGTCACTTTTTACTCACAGTGCAGTCACAGGCGAGTTCCTTAATGTCTGTTCATCTCAGTTTCTTCGCCTGTGAAGTGTGGCTGGTAATACTAGCCTCGCTGGGTGCATGTGAAGTTTATGTGCTGCAAAGTGCAGATCCAACATGGGAATCGTGGTGAAGTTGACCTCACTGTGTTACTGTGAGGATTGTTATTAATATTCCTAATACTTCGCAGAGTGGGTTTCAGAATGCCAGTCCCCAGGACTGTGCCAGTCCATGTGAAAGCTTTCCTAGGCCATGGTGTCCCTCTCGGATACACTCCCCGTGGCTGTGGTTGACTGGGCCTTCTGCTGACCGCTCAGAGCAGGCGGCCCCAGGGCTGTCAGGCCTTCTTGGGCCCAGCAAGGAGCAAATGTAGGAAAGGGCACAGAATGGGGGGACTTCTGTTGCTTGGCTGCTCTCATGTTTGTGTATCACTGTACACGGAATGAAATGAAATATGGCATATCTGGGTTAAAACTGGGTTTCCTACAATGAATGATTTAAAGGTAAAGAAGTGAAAAAAGCTGGACGGTTGATCTCACACCGTCGACGTTCATGGTGGGCATCTTTCTTTCTGACCGACGCCTCCTCCCCGTGGCTTTGGAGGACTGCTCCTCACTCCTTTCTTGGGATAATTTGGGGCTGTCAGTACTGGCCTTCTGCTCCCTGGCTAAATGAGAGGCGGGTGACCCAGGCCTTGGCATTGGGCTCCTTCTTTCCTGGGTATGTGATATTCCCCTGGGATCTTCCATTTGGCTAGAGGAAGGTGGCTTTAACTTTCTGAGTGGTTGAGATCGAAGAAAGTGACATTATTGCTTGGCCAAGAGAGCGTGATGTCAACAAGAGAGGTGAGATTATGTGTTATTAGCAAAGTAGAATCCCCGAGGTGTTTGGTGAACTGCTCTGTTTCCTGCAAATGACCAGTGGAAATGGCCAAAACTTTTTTTGTTAATATCTGCTAATGATAGTAGGAAAACAGCTGCTAAGAGTATAATATAGTATACTATATATAATCATAATATACAATATTAACTATATAGTATAGTTATATATATATTATATATAGTATATATACACTATATATATGTAGAGTATATATACTATATATATATATATAT
>NW_006774406.1:1170744-1171808 GCF_000442215.2 Lipotes vexillifer | reverse complement strand
TTTTTTGCGGTACGCGGGCCTCTCACCGCTGTGGCCTCTCCCGCCATGGAGCACAGACTCCGGACGCGCAGGCCCAGCGGCCATGGCTCACGGGCCCAGCCGCTCCGCGGCAGGTGGGATCCTCCCAGACCGGGGCGCGAACCCGTGTCCCCCGCATCGGCAGGCGGACTCACAACCACCGCGCCACCAGGGAAGCCCCCAGCTTCATACTTTTTTACCCTGGGGTAGGGGAGGGGTGCATGGGTGACGTTACGTGGAAGAGAAATAAAATCAAAGTTATTTAGTGCAGCATTTTCTAATTTTGTTCCCCCCAATAATATATGTCAAGAAGAACGTCATCCCGTGTAACGTAATTGGGGAGAAGCTAGTTTAAAGTGTTTTGACCTATTTTATTATTAATCGGATTTCACATCACCAGTTTTTAGATATATTTTTTTAAATAGCATTTTGATCATGGAAACATCGGGTTTAAATGCCTGGACGATATTTTAAGTGGAAGAACACTTTATTACTTATCTTTTCTTATTTGATGGGCAGTAAACTTAATAACAAAACAGTATTCTGATGGAAAACATATTATTATACCTGGGCATTTTCTAACCAGCAGAATTTAAGTCCCAGGGAAGTGCTTAACCACCCTGACCTGGATCCTTCCTCTCTTTTAGGAGGCAAGCAGCTTGATTGTCTCTCCTTGATTAATACTCTGTGACTCGGAAACACGCCCAACTTTTTCAACTCAGGAATAAATCTACTGACCTAGTTTATTTGGCCTTGCTACTCTCTCCTTGATTTAAAGCATATTTCTTTTGGGGGCATCTCTGGTTTGACACCTTTGAAACATTGTCGATTACTAGATAGTATTATTAGCGTGTCATGATGCCCAGCCGGGAACTAGGAATTGCAGCCAGGGGTCACGGACAGGACCCTTGACTTGCCTCAAAAGGCAAAACAATCCTATCACTGAGCCGCCTTTGCGGCTTTGATCCCTGAACACACGTTAGGTTGGGTTGTGCTCGTTTGTAACATTTGTGGAGCCTGGTGCAGGGATGATACTCCAGTGTTTC
>NW_006774406.1:1163542-1170729 GCF_000442215.2 Lipotes vexillifer | reverse complement strand
CGGAAGAGCGAAGCTCGGGGATAACTAACCACGGGAGGAAGGGAATCAGGGATGCTCAGCAGAATCCACCTCAGTGCAGGGAAAGGAGGGTAAATCCTTTCTAAGGAAGAGCAAAGACCATCCTGTGTGTCGGATGGACCTTGAGGTTGAAAGTAAGATGATCCCACAGTCACGTGCAGCAGAGGTCCAGCAGTAGCTCAGCAAGGAGACACCTGCAGAGGCATCCTCCGACGGGGGATGTCCCCGTGGTGCTTTGCAGAGGTGGTTCTCTGCAGAGCCTCCTTAGGGACCCCGAGTTGGGGGGGACACAGCTGGTGGCTTCGGCACTTTCTCTTGACAAAGGCGGTCAGCAGTTCAGAGGCACCACCCTCTGCTCTTATATGTATGTGGCACTAGATTTGTTCTATCGCAGTTCTTGGTTATAAGTGACTGTTTTCCCCGAGAATGTTTGAAAAGGAAAACAAGGGGAAACGACGTATCAGGAGTTACTGAGATGTAAGATGGGGAGGAAAACAGGGCTGAAGAGGAAAGGGTTTCGTCATCATCAGTCCCCTCTTTACTGGAAGTTCTGGGCTGTGTCACCATCTTCCCAAGGACATACACGTGCCGTCTGCATCTGGACCTGCGGACGGGCCACGCCGCACTGCCACATGGACTGGCTTTGCTAGGAACGTGCTGTGTGCTTTCACCAAAAAACAACTGTTGAGGGTCTGTTGTTGTTTCAGTCCTGTTTTCCTCTCTCAAAGCCTAGCGTGAGTCATCTTCCCTGCAATTTTTCTCTCTGATCAACCCTATAATTTTATTGTAATAATTCTCCGTGGGCTGTCACTTGACCCACATCTGAGCTGCCGTCTTGGCCGAGCAAAAACATTGCCTGCTCGTTTGCCCAACAAGTGGGTTCAGACACTTGAGCGAGCCTCTGCTTATTCGTGTTACCTTTTGAGATATTTGTACCAAAAGAAAAAGCTCAACTCTTTTCATCCTAATCCTCCTTTTTATCTGCAAATGTGTCCACATAGAAGGAAGTTTATATTATTTCTAAGTAGCGAAAGAATAGAGACACCCTAAAGGTCCATCCAGAGGGGACCGATTGCATAAATGCTTACCATCCCTGGGGTGGGGGAACGAGGCAGCCTTAAATGTTAAATGGAGATCGTTTTCTCCGCCTAATAAGAAGACTGTTAAGAAATAGTATTCAAAACATGTTGCTTATTCATTAATTCATTCAACAAAGATTTACCGAGTGCCTATCATTGAGAGCCAGACATTATTCTGGGAACCCAAGACAGAAATGGGAACAAGCAAATAAAAATTCTTGCTGTCCTGCAAGTTATACTCTAGAAAATAAACAAATTAATAAAGGGTATTCGAGGTCTGTTTAGTGTTACGGACAAAACACAGCAGGCGAGAGGAGACAGGAAGGGCGGGTTGGCATTTTTGAGAGAGTGCAGTACTCAGGGAAGGCTTCAGGGGAAGAGGTTGCATTTGAAGAAAGCCTGAAGGGGACACAGAGGGGCCCATGGGTGTGGAGGGAGAAAGCATCCCAGGGTAGCATCCCAGGATGGTTGAGCTCTTCACGGACTGAATGTCGTTGGAGAAGGGCATAGCTCTAAGGACTGAGCCCTGCAGCTCTCCAGTGTCTGCAGACCATAGAGCAGTCAGAGAGGAAGGGCGAACCGGGAGCCTGGGGCCAGGAATCCTAGAGGAGCAAGTGTCTGGAGGGCAGGGGGGGCGATGACTGTGCCCCTTGCGGGTGACGGATAAAGCATGGTGCAGAGTCGTGTGTACAGGATGCTTCTGTTTTGTTTAAAGGGGAGGAGTTTGTATCCATATCGGTGCTCCATTATGCCTAGAACATTTCTGGGGAAATACCCAAAAAACTTGACGTTGTGTCCCCTGTGGAGGCCTACTGGGGCTCCAGTGAGGCGAGAGAGACTTTTTCAGTTTAAAAGTCATAGTTTTTACGCCGTTTCCATCATAAGAACGTGTGAGTTGACGGCAACCCTTGGCTTTCTCTCCTGTTTTCTCTCCTTGGCTCTGCTTTGAGGTATTCTTCTTGTGGGATCATGCCAGACCCTCACCCTGTCAGACTCGCGGGTGCAGTTCATTCATTCACTCATTTCATTCGTTCACCCTGCCACAAATACTGTGTGCCTGGTATGTGCCAAGGACTGCTTGAAATGTTTGGTGATGGAGCCGTAAACCAGAGACACAGCGACATTTCTTGTCTTAAGAGCAATACCCAGACCTCCTCCCCCATGACTCATCCCCATTGGGTTTAAGGAGTCCCACGGGTCTTGGGGATTCCACCAAAATACAGTTCTCTTGCGTGTTCTGGCTTCAGACTTTTATAGGCAGTCCTTGAAGCCTAACTGTAATTTAAGACACTAGTAATCTGTGTGGAAAACAGGATTTGGGGCTTTCAGCAACCACTGAAACCACCACTTTACAGGTTACATTTTGGAATATAACTAACTGGCAATTGGGAAGTGCCCATACTCGAGTTTTAACTAATCTATTCAGCAGATTTTGTAAAACAATCCACTCTTGGTTATCTCTGCTCATAGGCGTATGTAGTAGTGTAAATGCATGAATTTTGACTGCTGGAGTTTAAAAAAATAAAATCTGTCTCAATTGTTTTGCTTAGGCGAATCTTTTTTTAAAAATTTTTATTGGAGTAGAGTTGCTTTACAATGTTGTGTTAGTTTCTGCCATACAGCAAAGTGAATCCGTTATCCGTATATCCACTCTTTTTTAGATTTCCTTCCCATTTAGGTCCCCACAGAGCACTGAGTAGAGTTCCCTGTGCTGTACAGTAGGTTCTCATTAGTTAGGTAAATCTTAAGCTGTGTTTACATTCCCCAGATTCACACGATCCCAGGACAGTAGTCTAGCCACATGCTGTGGAAAGGGGGTCTCGGCAGTCCAGTGTTGAACATTTCTGGTTTAGGGAGTCATGGATTGTAAGGAACACTGAGAGTTCTTAACATCTCAGTGTTAAGAACTGAGTGTTAACCATCTCAGTGTTAACCATCTTAACAAGATGGCTTTAAAGCCCTTTTTTGGGACTGGAAGGAACAAAACCTCAGTGTCTGGAAACATTCACATGGGAAACAGCTGATAATGTCAGGAACCAGCATGGGCATTCTAGTGTTTCCTTGACCATATGACTTCCGGTCAGTAAAGTGAGTGGAACAAGAATTTCCAGATGCCTTCTTCCTAGAACAGAGGTCGGTAGCGGGGTCCTTGGTTGGGTGGGAGGGCTGGTCCTCACATCCATTCTTTCAGTACTTCCTTAAAGTATCCTCTTAATTTTGTCTTTGGCATTTCAAAAGCGCACAACATGGATGAGCCCTTGGTCTTAGTTGTTATCTTGTGCTTTCAAGTTGAAGAAGCCGGTAGTGAGGTAAGTTCCCAGTTGTGCCCGGGTGTCAGTCGCCCAGGAGGATAGCATCCATAGATTGTGTGAAATCCACCCGTGGGCCTGGGGCTCTGAGGGTGGTCCACAGACCCTGGGCACAGGCCTCCCTCTGCAAGGATAGCAGGTCCCTTCTCTGTTGGGAAAATCTACTTCTGTCCCTCAATTTCCTAGGAATATTGGACCAGATCAGAGGGGTGGTGGTGGATGGTGCTCTGTGTTTTGAAAATGTTCTCATTTTCTTAAAAATCAGGCCGCTTTTTGTTTGAAAGACTTACTCCAGCTTAAAGCTTGCTTCCTTCCTTTACTTTTTGACTTCTTATTCTCGCTTCTAATGCTGTTGGCCTTGAGGATTTTGAAACAGGGTGGGATTTTTGCCTGCTTTCTCTTAGTTCCTCCTTGCTGTGCTGTTTTGGTTAATCTTGATGATGGTGCCTGGAAAGGAGAATTAGCTTAAAGGCCAAGGGAGCTGTTGCAGTGGGTTCAGTGTCGATGCGCTCTGCAACTTTGAATCAGGAAGTTTCTCGTATGGTTCCGCACTTGCCCATTTTTCATGCCTAGTCTCAAGTCCCTACCCACATGGCTGGCTCAGTGCATTTTAAAGCAGACCCCGCTCATAGAACAGATCTGTTCATAGCAAGCGGTGGAAGAATGCTTACTTGCTCTCCAGGCTGAATTCCAATCCGTGTTCTTCCAACAGCACCGTCTTGAAGGGGACTTTTTAGGCACTTCTGTACAGCACAGCTCTCTGAGCTCCCCTCAGCAGCCTTGAGGGCAGCAGCTGGAAAGTCTAATTATAGGCTGGGAAGCCCCTGAGGAATTACAGAAAGTATTAGCAGAAGGCCTGCATGTAGATGACAGCTGTTTGCCTTGGGCACCAGGGAGCCACAGTGCAGAGAGAATAAAAATAAAGTGTCCTGTCCAGCAGATGTTGGCCTTAGACATGTGAAAATTACCCTCCTTAGTGATAATACCTCGGTGGTCCATCACTGTAGTAGTTTTGACTCAAACCCTGTGGGCAAGAGAACATGTCCCTTCCTTTGAGTGTTCAGAATTGTGTGTTTGAGACACTTTTGACTCTTCTGTGTCTGTTGGTTTAAAGATAGCGTAGGAAATCAACATTCTAGACCTGTGATGTGGAATATCAGAATCTTCTGGGTGCAGCTGTGCCCTGCCTGCGCTAATGGATTCTAGGACCGAGGAAATCCCACCTTCTTGTCAGAAACATATGGTGAGAGGAATATTCCCTCTGTTTTTTTTAAAAACAACCCACCAGCACCAAAGTCATACCAAGAAAGTGCTAATGAGTCTTCGGAAGGAATACATTTCTTGGGCTTATTAGGATTTTTCATAAGAGGTTCATTTGAAAATATATTGTTTCTTTGTAACTTTCCTTAATGTTTTGACATTCCTTGATAAAAATAAAGTGGATGTGTACATTAATAATATGCGGTGCAAGTAAAGCTAGGTTTGTCTTTTAAAGAGGAGGAAACTACTTTGGAAATAAAAGGAATAATTATTTGCAGGTGGACTATAATGCTTATGCATAAATGGAGGGAGAAGATGTATTTCAAGAGTGATCTTTTCCTGTAATGTATATTTTTACCGTTTATGTGAAGTGATGTTTTACTTTGGTTATGTTGTCAAATTACTCTTGTAAAAAGTGCAAGAACACTTACGCCATTTGTGATTGGCCTCAGATATCAAAACGTACATCAACTCCACTTCTCTTGTTGCTTTCTGCCGTAAAGGGAAAATGAACCTCGCAGTGTAATCAGTGGTGAGGATTGTACTGTTCCAGCAGCAGCTGCTCTGGCGTTCTGTTTCAGTTAGGTTGGGGCAGGAAGGAAGAGTGCCTCATACTGAAATAATCATCGCATAAGTGTCGATGTCAGCAATGTCGCTGTAATTTAATACACAAGACGCGCTGAGGGAACTGCTCATTTTCTTCCACTTTTGCAACCTTGTAATTATGCTTTTGCCTCTTCATTAACCAAACCAAAGTCATTATTACTTTTTTATTGAAGTAAGTTTCGAGTTTAAAAATGCAGCTTTAGTGTTGCTGTGTCTTTTCTATCATCAGATTTTTGTTAGGCCATACATGAAAATTATCTTGTTTTCTACTTGGGATCAGCCGTTATAACTATAGATATATTCTGTACATATTGGGTTTAGGAATCTGAAATATAAATGACAAATAATGGCTAATGTTTGAGTACCTAATGTGTACTTATATGTGCCAGACTGTATAGATTGTATGAATTATCTCACTTAATTCTCGTGAGCTGGTGAGATAGGCAGATCTGACTAATATTTCTGTTTACTAAACTAAGACTCAGGGAGCTTAAGTAACTTCCCCAAAGTTACACAGCTGATTAATCACGGAGCTAGTTGAACCCAGGTGGTCTGACTTTAGGGTTTTATACCCTCTCTGTTGTATTGTGTCTTCATAACGCATAGAGACCAATAAATGGTGTGAGCAGTTCCCTGCTGCATTTGCAGAGGAGGTGCTCCATAAGTATTTGAATGAGGGAAAAGTCTTTCTATTTGCTAGGCTGCCACCTTCAGTTTTATCTGGTCATGCCACCCTTCCATTTTCCTGGGTCCTTGAAACCCAGCGCAAACATACCTGGCTTTCTCTTCCCTCATTACACCAGACGTGCGGCCTTCATGCTCAGACAATTAGGGTAGGTAAGGTGATGCTGCTATAACAACCCCAGATCTCTGCACCTTAAAGGAGCAAAGATTCACTTCTTGTTTGAGCTGTACGTGCATTGTGGTTTGGCAAGAGGTCTTTACTCAAGGTAGTAACTGAGGGACCCAGATTCACAAGGATGTGCAGTCTTACTATGCGCCTAGAAAGAGGTGAACGAGAGTTAGCTGGGAGAGAGCTCTGCTAACTGCACAGCCAAGTTCCCAAAGAGGAGCTCCACACACACCATCCACTGATGCCCGGGCACCTTGCCTGTTGCCGTTTCCCTTGTTCCACTATATCTGTGGATCTCTTCTCTGCAGAATACACTCCTGTCCCCTGACTGGCGGCTCCAGCATTTTTATATTGGGGTGGTGTAACCAGTTACGCTCTTTGGAAGTGGGGAACTAGAAGATTTGTCTTGTACCTGCATTTGCATAGCCAGCCCTTTTTCACTTAGATTACTGGGGGGAGGGTGTGGAGGGAGGTGGCTTGTGGGGGGATTTGTAAATGATGGAGCTGAGGGGGTGAGCTAAAGCTCCCCATCCTTCCTGCTCTCCCCACCCCAGACCCTTCTCCACTTCCACGACGCTATTATTCAGGCCCTCCTCTTTTGCCTGGTTCGCTGTTAACACGTTCCTCACTGGGCTAAACCCCAGGTCTACTCCCTAATCCATTCCGCACCTTCTAGCCTGTGTGATGCGTCTAACACACCAGTCTGGCCTGTCCACTCCAAGCCTTCAAACCTCGAACTTGTCCTCCTTTGATCCTGATGCGCGCTGAGTCAGCCCGCTTTGTGATCTGCTCCTGGGGCCTCCTTAGCCTTCTCGGTTTCCTCACCCTCAACCCCCTACCCAAACCCAGACACATTTCCTGGCCTTGCTCTCTTCTTCGGGTGTCAGATTTCACTCTCCCTGGAAAGGAATTCCTGGTCTCTCATCAAGCTGGGTGCCCCTTCCCCACGTCTCCCAGCATCTGGGACGTCCCCACCGCGAGGCATTTCTCAGCTCTGTTTTAGAACTATTTGCTTGTCTGTGTTCTCTCTGGACTCTGAGATCTTTGGGGCGGGGGGGGGGG
>NW_006774406.1:1142180-1163532 GCF_000442215.2 Lipotes vexillifer | reverse complement strand
GGGGGGGGGGGGGGGGGATTTATATCCATGTCTTTTGTGTGTATCGTTTGTCCCCCGCGCGTTAGCACATTGTGCAGAGTTGGTTGAAGGAGCTCTGACCAGGCGGCGGAACCCAGTCGGCTGGCCCCCTCGCTCTTCCAAAGCTGTGCCTCTTTTCCTGTATTGCGGAATTTGACTGAAAGAAAGTTCTAACTCCTCTAGGATCTCCTTGTCTTATTAAAAGCTATTCTCAGATATTACTTTATTCAGGAAACCTTTTGAAATGATTTGGGTACAGATTAGTTTCCATACATTCTTCATCTCTAGCCAGGTGGCCCTTTCTGATTTTTCAGCCCTATTCCTGGCATACATTTCTACCCAGGGGGCATCCTGTGTGGGTCTGGAAGGTTAGGATGTTGAGGACCCTTAAAAAGTCAGCACTGGGAGTCACCACTTTGAAAATTAGTCAGTGTTTTAGATGGTAAATGTGAAAAAGAAACCTGAGAAAAGCTTCAGTGTAGTACTGCAAAATACAGATTACATATCTGACTAAGACGTATCTTGATTTTGTTAGAATCTCTGTGAAAAAAAAACTTAGAAATCTCAGCCAAAGCCAAGTCTCCTCTCTTCAAAGATAGGAAAAACCAAAACTGGATCCTCTGATTATGTTTGCAGATAAGCGAACGTTGGGAATACATAGGGAAAAAAAGGCATCGAAAGAAAAGGTGGGGACTTCTCTGGTTGTCCAGTGGTTAAGACTCCACGCTTCCGCTGCAGGGGGCACGGGTTCAGTCCCTGGTTGGGGAACTAAGATCCCACATGCCTTGCAGTGCCGCCAAAAAAACATAAATTAAATAAATAAATAAAAGGCGGACAGAAAAAAAAAAAAAGGTGGGACTCAATTCCTTTGTCTCTTACTGTCTCTTCAACTCAGTTTTTCTGAGGAGATATTGGAGAAAAGTCAGATTAATTCACTTGATTTTCACACACTTCCTGTTTTTTCCCCCTTCCCTTATAATGGAAGTGCCAGTACACATCAAACTCAACAAAAGGTCCACAGCAGGCAAGAACTGGAGGGGGCACGTGGGTGACAATCCGCTGTCTGCCCCTGGGTTTATTAGGAGTGAAGGTCTTTGGTCAAAATAGATTTGTCAGTTCTTTGTACTTTCACTATGTAACAGGTGTCTCAGGACTTGTGGAATGCTGACTGGTTGTGGACCCAAATTATTGTCCACTTGCATAAAGGGACAACACACAAGTATTGTTCCATCAGACACTCCCTTTTTTACGAGATTGATGCCTGCAGTGAATGTTTCATTCCTCTCCTAAATGAATAGGTGAATGGAGTTAACATTTAAGAAAAAAATATTGATATATATTTAATGCATTTTATCAGATAAAATTTGAGGGTAAGTCTACTTTAAAATAAAACAACTGGGGCTCCCCTGGTGGCGCAGTGGTTGAGAGTCCGCCTGCCAACGCAGGGGACACGGGTTCATTCCCCGGTTCGGGAGGATCCCACATGCCGCGGAGCGGCTGGGCCCGTGAGCCATGGCCGCTGAGCCTGCACGTCCAGAGCCTGTGCTCCGCAACGGGAGAGGCCACAGCAGTGAGAGGCCCGCGTACCACAAAAATAAATAAATAAATAAATAAAACAACTACTAGATTAATTTTCATTATACATTTACTGAACAAATACGTGATCTGGGTACAAAGCACTGGAAGAAAAAGCTAAAACTGCTTGTTCCCTGCTGAAGAAGAGGTTGTGGTCAGGGTGGGCACTAGGTAAGGGCAGAGCAGTTGTTGTAAGTATGTGGGCGCCGCTCCTGAGCACAGGGGAGGGGCTCCACAACTGCCTGGGAGTTGGGCTTGGTTTTATGTAAGGGCTGATGCTTCACCTGGGTCCTTAAGGAAGGAAGTTGGGACCTCTGGGCCCTCTTATCACTGTTCCTGAGCGCAGTGTGTCAGATATTAACCCTCCTTGGACTACATGACATGGGGCCTGTAGGTAGACCAGATAACCTAGAGATGCAAGCGTCCCCTAGGTCCTCAATACTAGTTTCATAACAAAATCATATAGTTCATATGTAGTCACATCACATTAACACCTTTCCTGATGTGAAAAAGAGTTCTTTTTCAGAAGTACAAGCCCTCAAATATTATTTTGAAACCGATATTACAATACCAGCTTTCCCTGATTTCCATATTAAAGTACTGCATGTATATTAAGGGGCAAGTATGTGTGTTCTAGGAGTACAGGTGCCTCCTGACCTAGGTCTAGGTTGATGGTGGTTATTAGCTGTAAGTAACTTGTTTGATGTATTTAGCTGTTTTAATGATTACCGTGTATGTATAACATGTTGTTTAGTGGTAATTATAAAAAATAGGCCAAATCAATATGAAAAGATGTTCAGCATTGCTAATTACTAGAGAAATGCAAATCAGAACTGCAATGAGGTGCCACCTGACACTGGTCAGATTGGCCGTCATTAAAAAGTCTACAAATAACAAATGCTGCTGGAGAGGTTGTAGAGAAAAGGGAACCCAAGCACACCGTTGGTGGGAATGTAAATTGATGCAGCCACTGTGGAGAACAGTATGGAGGTTCCTCAGAAAACTAAAAATAGAGTTGCCATATGATCCTGCAATCCCACTCCTGGGCATATATCCAGACAAAACTATAATTTGAAAAGATACAGTGTTCATAGCAGCACTGTATACAATAGCCAAGACATGGAAGCAACCTTAAATGTCCATCGACAGATGAATGGTTAAAGAAGTTATAGTATATATACACAATGGAATATTACTCAGCCATAAAAAAGAATGGAATAATGCCATTTGCAGTTACATAGGTGGACTTAGAGATTATGATACTAAGTGAAGTAAGTCAGAAAGAGAAAGACAGTTACCATATGATATCACTTATGTGTGGAATCTAAAATGTGACAAGATGAACTTATCAGTGAAACAGAAACAGACTCACAGACATAGAGAACAGACTTGTGGTTGCCAAAGGGGAGGGGGGTTGGGGAGCGAAGGATTGGGAGTTTGGGATTAGCAGATGCAAACTATTATGTATAGAGTGGATAAACAACAGTGTCCTACTGTATGGCACAGGGAACTATATTCATTATCCTATAATAAACCATAATGGAAAAGAAAAAAAAATAGCCAAATCAAAAATAAGATATCCGTCTCATATTTTCAGGACCCAGCATATAGCACATAAGTGTTGCTGATTGATAGACTGAAGGAATGAATGGTTCAGAATGAAGGGTGACTCTAAAGAGAATGATTAGAATAATTATTTTACAAACCGAAACAGAGCAGAATAATAGCAAAACAACAAAAATCCTATTAGTCGAAATTTGCCCAAAGTGCTCTGGAAAAGCAGGTGAGCAGAGCCATCTGAGGCTGTTTCGCGGTTTCTCTGTGTGAGTGCTGCCCCTGGTTTAAGCACATCCGGTTGGGGGCCTGCTGACTTGCTGATCTCCTTCGACTCCTTTCAGATTAGAGTGATTCCAGAGTAGCAAACCGTGAAGTAGGAAGATTAATGTCTCCACTCCCGTTTACATCTCCACCTGTTCCTTTCTTCCTGCCATATTTAACTCTCTTCCCTCAGATCTCTGCTGTCCTAGGCAACTGCCATGGCTCTGACGGACCAAGTGCCACCAGGAGGGGACGCCTTGCTGTGGACCCTCAAGACCCAGTCCTCCATCCGAGGCAGTGAATGCTCAGGAGGAGGTCGGGAGGGGGGCTGCTGGGCCAGGTGAGGAACGGAGCCCTCCCCCGCCACTGGAACAGCCTCACGTGTCCTCTGGTTTATTTGCTCTTCTCAGAGTTAAAGCGTCCTCTCGGGCAGTTCGAATGTTTGTGAAGAATTTCTCAGCATGGCTGGTCTCTGATTATGATATTTATTGGTTTTATTACCTTGAGGTATGTTTGCCTGATCGGACTCTGAAATCTGGCCTCTTCTAGTTGGTCTTTGTGACCCTTACATGGGCGACCTCTTAGCGCTCCAGGGCTGATGGCGCTGATTAGAATAAATATCATTGTTCTCGCGATTGAGCGCAGTGTGCTTTTTTATGTTTACGTGTGATCTTTGCTTCACTAGTCTGTGTGTTGCTATCAGACTTAAGAAATGGCCACATCAAATAGCTGTGATTCTTCTTAGATACGGTTCTGCAGAAGAAGCAGAGACGTGGTGATGGGGAATGAGTGAATGTATGGGGAAAACAGAAAGGTGGAAGACAGGAATACTTCGCAAAAATTTTAGAGCAAACGGAAGAGATTTTAGTGGGAGGTGTATCTTCTGCTGTGGACAGTGTTAATAAAAAATTATACTGCAGTGAATTGTTCTCTTTTTCCCCATCACCAGGGGGAGAACATAGCTTGGAAAGTGGAGTATGTTTTTTTTTTGTTTTATCACGGCTTTTGGAAGCTGAATGAAAAAGACAAAATATTTTTAGGACCAGATAAGGATTAGACTCTAGTAATTATGATTTCATAGTTGTGGTTCCTGGATACCCAGAACATTTATTTTCATCGTCTTCCTGGCTGACCGAGGGCATCATTGTTCTGTGTAACCTTTGTCTGAACTCCTTTTCCTTATCTCCCTCCTGAGAGAGTCCTGGGGTGGATAATTATCTCCCAAGCTCAGATTTGCAGCGGAGTTCATGTAAGCACATTACTGGAAATGACAAGTGCACAGAAGTGATAGATGCGGCTGTGATTTTTCTGACAGAGTAGCCAGGAGAGAATTGAACCTGTCCCTTAATTTGGTGTGTTAATTATGAATATATTAGCACTAGCGATCCTATGAAACTGTAAAGGAGGAGATAACATTTCATAAGTTTTAAGGAACTTTGCCCAAATCATTGTTGGATTTTAACAAAATGTTCATTTTTTTCCCTCACTAATATTGGAATAAATTCTAACCAGGAGATAGTAACAACAGGAATTGCTCGACTGGTTTCAAAATGATGGTCCATTTATTGAATGCTCTCTATGTGTGTTGGACTGTATTAAATGCTACTCTGTATGCATTATTTTACTTAATTCTCAGCAAACATGAGAGGTGTTTTACCTACATTTTACAATTGATAAAAATGGATTGTTAGAGAATTTGAGTTCACGGAGCTGGTAAGTGACAAAGCTCAAATTTAACATAATCTGTTAGGTTTGAACACCTTGTAGGAGATCGGTGACTGATCCCAATTGGCCAGAGTGATTAATTGTGCTTATTAATATCTCTCAAAATATCTTAAATAATAATGTCCGTTTGCCTTTTATTGTTGATCCCCTTGAAAGAGAGGAGGCTTCTCTCAAACTGTTAATGGTGAATATGAGCCGGGTGGATTATATTCTGCCTCTTGGACCTCACATCGATATTCTCCGTGTCCTTTGTTTGCTCTGTGGTTCTTTATGAGTTTGGACCAGGAGTGATCTGCCTGTGTCATAACCGAAACTGGGTCAGGACGTGGGATGGATGGGTCACTCTTTATAGCATTTTTTCTGGATATCGTAGACATTTTTGCCTTCTTCATTTTACACAGAAAGGAGTATTCCTTCTTAGATAAATGTGGAGCAGGTGGTACGTTCTGCATGAGATAGGGGTCATGGTTAGTGTACAAGGACACTTCAACCTTGAACAGCGTGGGTTGGAAGTTCGCGGAGTCCACTTACATGCGGACTTTTTTCAGTGGTACATACTACTCCTTCAGCCGAGATTTCCTGAATCCAGGGATGCAGGACTGTGGATGCACGGGGAACCAGGTATACAGAGGGCTGACTATGGTTATCTGTGGAGGGGCAGTGCCCCTGAGCCCCATGTTGTTCAGGGGTCAACTGTGCTTTTAATTCCAGCTACTCCCTGGGTTGTCCAGTGGCTTGGCCTCCTTCAACCCTGGCATCCAGACTGCCCTGCAGCCTCCAGGCATTTGGGGACCATCCTCAGAGATGGAATCGAGGAGGGTGAGTGTCTCAGTTCTGGAGACCCTCATGCTGCCTCTCAGGCCTGGTCCAGAGGGGCCCTAAAGAAGGAACCCATGTCAGTCGAGGAAACGTCTGTGATTCTGCAACATGTCTGGAGGAACCGGCTCCACTCCTCCAGTTTCCAAGGTGTCGCCACTAGAGATAACAGTGACCGTGCTTTTTCTGGCTAAGGACCCAGATATATTTTTCTTTCACGCTGGACCAAAGCTTCTTTTAAATCTAGACTTTTGGCCCACCCCCTCTTCTATTAAGGAGTAGTCCACAGTGGGTAATTTCCTAAGAACATTCTGAGAAATTAGTAAGAAAAACAACAACAGTAATAGCTATAATGTACGGAGGATTGGCTGCACGCCAGGTGTTGCACAACCTCATAAGGTGGACGTCTGCTCATTTAAAAGTGAAGAACCTGAGATTCGGGAGGTTATGCAGCCCAAGCACACACAATTCACAGGGGCTCGAGCTATAATCCCAGCCCATGTCTGGTTTTCTTGACATTCAGGCTTGGGTAAATAAAAGGTTTTTGGTCGTGGGGGCGTTTTTTTTTTTTTAAAAAAAGACCCTGATGTATCTGTTACCTCTTCTATTAGATGACCAAGACCCTGACTCAGGGGTAAGTGCTCAGCAATTTATGTGGAATTGAATTGAAAACACGGGCTAAAGGCTGATAGGTGTCCAGATTTCACTACGGCGGAAACTGAAGGAGGCCTCTGAATTTTAATGAGCAGGGTTTTCCTTCCTCCCTTTTCTGTCCACTCCTCTTTCATCCTTTCCTCACTGGGAGCCCATTTCAAGTTAAGGGAGGTGCTTCTTTGGAAAGAAGAGGAAATAAGATTTACTCAACGTTAAGCAAGTCAGATGTTCTCAACCTTGTTTCAGTAATCATCATCGCTAATACAGGTGGATAATACTCGTTCCATCAGTTACTGCTTAACAGTCTGTTAGGAAGAAGACTGCGTGTGACTGAGACAGAAGAACATAACTGTTGTGAAACAGAGCTTGGAATGAGCCTTGCTTTATTATCGAAGTGAAGATCTTAACATTCAAAAGCATATAGTCTGCATATACCTTTTGAGTAAACCACCAAAACCAAAATGGCTTATACATACGTGAGACGCAAAACACAGTAAGGTTGCTGGGCCGATTCTGTGACCGTAATCAAAGTAAGCAGAAGCTGATGACCTTGACCAGGGCCAAGGAGCTATTGTGATCTACTGGTCATTTCCGTCTCCAAATGCAGTCGCTCAATAACTTTCGGGCTGTGAATTTCCTGATGAGCTGTTGATTAGCAAACTTCAGTGCAAGAATCACCTGGGTGCTTATTACAAGTGCAGAAATGCTAATCTCACTCTTCTCAGTCCAGTCTGCATTTTAGAATCCCAGGGTAGTTTTTAAAAATTAACGAGGTTTAAGACCTGCCACCAGGGATTCTGGTTGAATTGTGGGGGTAGAACCCAGGCATCTGTGTGAGGAAGATTCTCTGTACCTGTGGTTAATTCTGAGGACTATCGAAATTTACCAGAGCCCCAGGTGATTCTGATCCAAGTGGTCTGAGTACCATCCTGTGCAAACCTTAAGCCTTCACTGGTTTGCTCTCACCACTGAATGGTGGCACCAAGGTATATTAGTGACGGATAAATAGGCATATTTCCGAAGTGTTAAAACAAAATTATATTGGAACGAATCCATTTTTGTTTAATAAAAAAACTAACTTAAGATATTAGGATAGTCACCTAGATAAAAGAGTATTTTAAAGATGTCATAAACATCTCTTTAAGAAGCAATATTTTGTTGATTTGTTTTCTTCTGGTTATAAAAATAATACTGTTGTACAAAAACTGAAAAAGACAGAGTCAACCATGTAGAAATGATCTCTCCTAACATTTAGGTTTATCACTTAAATATGTCTTTTCTTGGTGAGTCTGGATGTTGAAAACCCCAGGCTTAATCCATAGCCTTACCAGGGCTAGTCATTACCGCTACCCTCCCCAGCTGTCTGGGTTCCGTTGCTCGCCCATTCCTTCCATCAGAAAGCATTGTTACCTCCCCGATCTCAGTGAATACTTTAATCTATCTTCCTCTGTCCCTTCGTTTATCCTACTGTAGATCAGAAACATCACTGGGAGGCCGGAAAGCTCTCATTCCGTCCCGAACTTGTGTGACTCTTTCCAGTAAAGATAGAGCTTCCTGGTAAACGTGTTAGAACCAACGTCATCCTCTCTTCTTATTGGTCCATTTTGCTTTTGTACCCTGGCTTGAGACCTTTATCATCTTCACGACTGGACCCTGGCAGAGTCTACTTTGAGGGAGAAAACACCCTTTCCCAGCCTATTTGAGTTTTAAAGTAAGGACCTCCTGTGGCTTCTTTAACTGCATATAAAGCTGCCAGCTAGAGAGATTTATTTTGCTTTCATTTTAAACAGACAGGTTAAAGGATTTAAAAGTAATTTCATTGTGAAAAGTGCAGTAATTTAAAAAAATTATCAGTGTTTGAAGTGAAGCAGGTTCTGCCGTGATTAAACCTTTTCTGAAAACCTAGACCGTAAAGAATGTACGAAAATTTTTAAAGATGAACTTCAATTCAGCCTTTCTGTTTTTCTTCAAATTTATTTTTGTCTGTAAGGTTTTAAGTTAATCCCCACTGAACTGGAAATGTGTGGATTTAAAAACTGAAAGAGCTATTTTTTGGCTTACTTCCCCGTTAGAGAAAAAGAATATGAATGGAACATCACCCCTGTAGCCATTCAGTCATTTTTAGTACATTGGGTGGGAAATTCAACCCCCCAGTCGGAATATCTGATTGGAAGGCGGCTCCAGCAGGCTGTGTTTTTATCTACTGAGTCACCTGGAGCGGGGAGATGGGGGATGTGTGCAGGAGGGGAAGGCGGTGGCTGAGCCAGTCTCCTAAAGCTTTAATTACACAGGATTTGTGGTGCAGATGGAGAACCCTTTCAGTGCTACAGGCACCCAGGGAACAGCCCTTGAATAAAGAGAATCCTCTTTATCAGCACCTTCAGAAAACTGGACCAGGCACTGTCTCCAAGCAGCTCATTCGTGTGCCAGGGAGATCTTCTAAGAACATTCTTTGTAATCTTCATCCATTGCTAGCATGGAGATAAAAGCTGATGCCTTACGGTAAAAACAGAATAATTAAATACCTGGCCTCACATTTGTATTGAAGGATGAAAAAAACAGCCTGTCATATCCCAAAGTGCAGACGGATCCAGCATGCCAGAGGAGCGAGCACCCATTTCCTCTCCTCACTGTAAGAGTTGTGAACATTTAATTAATTGTGAGGTGGCAGAGGCTCCATGATATGGAACTGTGGTGAAAACCGAATTCTATTAATTTGGCTTTGGAATACATCTATGTCCCAGAAAATGTGAGGATTAAAAGGGAAACTGATCGAATTTAGCATATTCTATGAGGGGAAGAGTTGAGAGCTTTTAACCTGTATTCGTTTCTGTACATTGCAGTAAACCACAAAACAGCCCAGGGGTTTAGGAGTCGGACTCAACTGGATCTTAGTTCCCAAGACATTATTTGTGGACACGTGACTTAGGGCACATTTATGTTAAATGAGGCTGATGTATTCAGTGATTCATTCATATACAGGCATTCCTCAGAGATATTGCAGGTTTGGTTCCAGACCACCCCAATAAAGCACCATCACACAAGTGTTTTGGTTTCCCAGTGCCGAAAAAAGTTATGTTTATACTATACTGTAGTCTGTTAAGTGTGCAGTGGTATTATGTCTTTAAAAATATGTATGAAAGTTAATTAAAAATACTTTACTGTTAATAAGTGCTAACCATCACCTGAGCCTTCAGTGAGTCATAATAGTAACATTAAAGATCACAGATCACAGTGTTACTGAACTGAGGCTGGGCTGTTTGCTGCTCAAAAGTCAATAATTCAAGAGGCAAGTGTCAATAGAAAGGAAACGTGCTTTAATCAGAAAAGCCGGCCCTCTGGCGAGAAGGTAGTCTCGTGTCCAGAGACCAACTCCCAGGATTCTGCTCAGCCATAACAGTTTTTAAACGGAAAAATGGTGGGGCGTGGAGTGGAAGAATCTCAGTGAATCATCCAGCCAAGAGGTTGGGGTCTGCATCATTCTCCACTGCGTGCAGGCTGGCTGACCCTCTCTTCAGATGTTGTCTTAGCCATGTGATCTACCTGCAGATTGCTTGGTGGGCTGTTGGGGGAAGAGAGCTAGTCATTCTTGAACTCCTGAGTTCTTCATTCATCTTTTTATCTAGGAAAAGAATCAACAGGTTAATTAGGTTCTTTCAAGGTTAGAAGGGAATAGAAATGGGCAAACAGGAGACGGGGTAAAGAGCTGCTTTCAGCAGATCACCCTTAGCAAGTATAATGATGATGAAAAAGTCTGAAATACTGTGAGGATTACCAAAACATGACACAGAGACACGAAGCGAACAGTTGCTGTTGGAAAAATGGCGCCAACAGACTTGCTTGATGCAGGGTTGCCACAAACATTCAATTTGTAAAAAAAACACAATTTCTACAAAGCCCAACAAAGTGAAGCAATACAGTGAGGTCTGCCTGTATTTAATGACCACGGGGCTGACAATAATGGTTACTTTGTATGATTTTGTAAGTATTAAATGGAAACAATAGTGGCTTGCCGGGAATTTTCCCATATATTTGATTTCCTTTTCTCAGCACTGGAAATGCCTTTTTTTCTCCTTATGACTTTATTGATTCGATCAAACATCATTTGTGCCCTGTGAGTCTTCAAATCCCTACCACCCAGCCTCCTTTAAAAGGCAAGATACAAATATTTACAGCCAGCTTACCTTCCGGGTCCTTAACAATGTCTACTTTCCCCTTGGTTTCCCTTCTCATTCTCACCACGTGTCCCTCTGGTGACTATTCCCTCTGGTGCCTGCATGAAGCTTGCCATTAGGAACTAACCACAGAGATAAAAGCCTTGAGACATGTGTGCAGTTTGAGAAAATGAATCCGCCAGGTCCGCATTCTGTTGCTCATCTGAATGTTCGGGGCACTTAGGTGAGAGGAAGACCAGCCTTGTATGCACGAGGCTCAGAAACACATACTGTTCGTTTGTTCGTTCATTTTCTCAACATCTGGTTGTAAGCATTTTCCTGGATAGACAGGCGATCAGAGCACAGGTTTTGTTCTCGGGTCATTTGAGACAAGCCCTTTCCGTCCCAGCTGTCCTCAACCCTAACCTCTAGAGAAGCCTGAACCCTGGCTTCTCGACCAGGTATCCTCCAGATACCAGAGGGGATGTTGCCCCTCACTAAGGTGCAAAGGTTGGGGGCTTTGGCCATAACCTTGCCCCTATTTTGAAAATGAATGGTTCCGTGGGAGAGAGACCCATTTCAGAAAGAGCCAGGCAGCTCTTGTCGGTGGTGGACGATGGCACAGGGTCTGACTCTTTTAATTTATTCACTCTCTCTGGTTCACACCTCATTGCTCACAGATGCAGAGTCAGATGCTGGGTAATAGAGAAATATGCTCCTGCATTAAGGTGCCAAAGATATCTTTTTGCTAATAAGTTCTTCGCCAGAGATAGAATTGGCCGGCACTACAGAAGAAACACATCATCTCCTTTTCTCTCCTCTTTTACTTTTAGCCATTGAATTCTTGAAAATTTTAAACAATGGAGTCGGACAGTTATAACTTGAAACGTATGTTGATGGCGTCTTGTCTATTTGAGGCCCCCCACAAACGACGCTTTTAAAGTTGGAGCTGGTAAAAATCTGGACATCCATTTGCGGCTTGGAGCCACTGTCAGTGGAAAGTTATCACTGTTGAGACTCTAGAAGCAGGGTCGGTACCCTTCGTATTTTCTCCAGAAGCAACAATGATCGTTTTGTTTGTGTTCCAGAAACAAGTTGGCAAAACCTGCTATAGAATCCCAAGGCCTTGCACTAGATTAGAAACTAGAATTGTGATGTTTTATATATAGATATAGATAGATAGATGGATTCAGTAGTAAAGGTAAGTGCATAAAGAAAAGTAGTAGGGAAAATGGTGTGTAAAACGAAATACAATGTTACAGAAGTTTAAATTTACTAATGTTTGATTTACATTGACTCAAAGAATAAGGTGGTGTATCAGCATCGTGAATTACAGATGATCACATAAAACAGTGATTGTGAGAAGCTGTCTACTTCTGAAATAAGAACAGGAGGTTAAGAGTGGGTTTTATTGCTGTTACCGAAGCGCAGAACTTGTGTGGAAGAAAGAGCTGTGTCATCAGAGGCAGAAACTCAGATTTAATTGTGGGCCTGTGCTTGGACAGATGGACACCTACTGACATGGAGAAGACAGAAGTGGAGCAGATGGGGGGCTGGGAGGGCGGGGGCGGGGCGGGGGGTCAATGCTTTGGATGGAGAAATGTTCAGTGTTAGGTGCCTCTGAAATACCCAGGGAAGCGAGGAGAGCAGTGGAGTCGTATCTGTGGATCTGAAGCTCAGAGAGGTCAGAGTGAGGAACCTGTATCTTGGATGTGCCGTTGTATTTGAAACCGAGTGAAGGAGCTCTGATTCTAAAGCCCTGCAGAGTTTAGAAACAGGATGAGAAGGTGGGTGTGAAGAGCAAATGGAAGTGAGGCAGAAGGAGGAGGAACATCAAGAGTGTGTCAGAAACACAGAGAATTCAGAGATGGGAAGGGACGTCACATGGATTTATTGCCGTATAGGGAGGTGGCCGGTAACCTTAGTAAGATTTACTAGAATAATGGGGAATACTCTGAACGGTGAGTGGGAGGCAGGGCGTGGTGACAGCTCAGGGAGGAAATTGCTTCCAGAAGCATGGCTGTGAGGAAGAGGAGAGAAGTAGGGACATCCTGGGGGGTGGAAGTGGGGGTTGTAGGAGGTTCTGAAGGCAAGGTCAGGAGCAGTTGTTTGGGGTGAGTGAGTGAGTGTGTGTGTGTGTGTGTGTGTTTTTAATGGATGATACTGGGGCTTTTTTTAATGCAGATAGAATCCAGTAGAGGGGTCAGGGGATATTACTGTCTTTTTACTTGCTTGATGTTGGTGGTTTCGGTGGATCAGTGGATGGTATCCAGGAGTCACAAAGACTTAAGCTGAGTATATAAAGGTCTACTAGCCTCTCTTCTGTACATTTATGTTTGAAATACAAAAGGGGGGGGGGAAATGCTTGTTTTTTGTTTTTTTAAAAGAATCGTCTGTTAGTCTTACAATCCTCTAGGCAGGTAACTGGTGTGAAGGGTTTTTCTTTATGAAGTGCTTTGTTATTCTGTAGGAATCCTGTTTTATATGTAAAGGACAGAGATTTTTATGGAGCATTTTCCTGCACTAAAGTCCTGTGTCTTTTCATAGAATATCACTGAATTTTCTTATCTGCAAGAGAGGTAGATACGTAAAGTTGAATGCAGAAGCTAATTTAGCAGTCATTTTTTAGGAGATGTTAAATTTAGAGATGCTGCTTCTAAAAGTGGAAAAGATGAGGATAAACTGACTTTTTTCTTCTGCAGAGTAAAAAATTAGAGCTGAAAAGGAATAAAGCCTGAAACGCATGCCAGTGACCATTTTTTATGGGTGAAATGAATTGGGAATTGGGAATGATTTCATTCACACCTGCACAATGCCGCCTTTTAAGCTGACTACCATTTCTTTTGGTAGTCATTTAATAAATACATCCCTGAGAAGAGGCATAATGAAACACAATTTATGTTTCTTGGAAAGATAAAGGACTCCTCTCGCCATCATCCCAGTACACGTAGTAAATGTCCTTACGCCAGCTTTTAGGGTTTGGAGTTCCTGGGATTCCAGACCTTTTTAAGCTGAAGCAAAACACAATTAACAAGGTAAGTTTAATATAAAGAAAGGGCACAGGGGCTTCCCTGGTGGTGCAGTGGTTGAGAATCTGCCTACTAATGCATGGGATATGGGTTCGAGCCCTGGTCTGGGAGGATCCCACATGCCGTGGAGCAACTAGGCCCGTGAGCCACGACTACCGAGTCTGCGCGTCTGGAGCCTGTGCTCAACAACAAGAGAGGCCACGAGAGTGAGAGGCCCGTGCACCGCGATGAAGAGTGGCCCCCGCTTGCCACAACTAGAGAAAGCCCTCGCACAGAAACAAAGACCCAACACAGCCAAAAATAAATAAATTAATCAATAAACTCGTACCCCAAACATAAAAAAAAAGAAAGGGCACAGTTTAAGCCAAAGCTAAGCATAAGCATTTTGTATCACTTTCCGTTTGTGATTACAGGTCACGGTGTTACTTCCAGTAACTGAAATGACTGACAGTTATAGATAGTCCAGAGTGAATCTATCAGAAGAGAAGGGAACATTGGAAAATAGTCATCTGTAGTGAGTCGGAAAGGAAAATCTGCAATTGCAAGTGGCAAGGGTCATCCAAGAAAGCAGGGAATGAGTATCTTAGAAAAAAAGAAAAAACCAAAACAATGTAAATATGAAAATCTAATTTTAAAAAATGTTTTGGCATTTGAGTATAAGATTGGAGGTGTACACTATAGAATTATTAAAGTAATGAGTTAAAGTAAGGACTATATTTAGATGCTTATGATTTTCATTGTGTGCCATTTAAAAATCAGTTTATTGCTTGCTTATATTGGCATGTGGGTAGGGAGGAAGATTATTAAAAAAAAAGTTTTGAAATTGAATTTACCGATTGAGGCTGTCGATACTGTTTACTCATAGGTAAACTTATGCCCTTTCAGATGTGTGGAATTAAATATTGATTCTAGTGAGGTTCCGGAATTTAAAAGCCTTACATTTTTAAGGTTTCTTACTTTACTATCTCTCAACAGCCAGGGAAGTTTTATTTTATTACAATTAGTCAAAAAAACAGCAATGATTTTTATTCCTTGTATTATGCATATAGTGCTGGGGGAAATGATATACCTAGGCAATACTTGACAAGGGCATAGGATTTTATTTGAGGTTTGAGGTGCTGTGATTTATGTGATGTGTGACGGGTAAGGTTTTATATGGTGTATTCATAGGTAGAAAATAATGGTAGGTTATTTTACTGTTTAAGTAGTTGATAGGTGGTTCCGGGGCTATGTCCATTTTGCATTTTTATTCAGCTTTTGTAGAGCTGGCTCTCTGCCTTTGGGACGACGTATGGAATTAAAGACAAAAGCCAGGTACTGAATGGTTTCATAGTGAAAGTCAAAACTGGGATTATTCCTTTACTGATTTTGCTCTTCTATTTCATATATAGTGAATCCTGGGGCTGATGTCATGTTTAGAAGGATTTTTATTTTAACACGTATTTAACCACATTTTCAACTTTAGCGTGCACTGATGTGAGATGTATAATACCATGACGACTTTTGTGTAAAAAGTCCTTAGGTTTGAAAAGTAGTAAGGAAATTGGGAGAAGATGGTGAAAGAGGCAGCAGGTTTGTCAGCTTAACCGGAAAGAAGATCTCAAGTTTCCGGCCTTTCACTGCCCCCTGCACCACCTCCAGCCTGTCCCCTACCCCCACCTCACTTAGTCATCACTGATTTCTAGTCCGAACCCCTTGTTTTATGGAAGAGGAAGTGGGAGAATAAAAAAAAAAATTAGTCACCCAAGACCATACATGGCAACTTATTTGCTGCTGATTATTTTCTTGTATCTATAAAGATTTTACTTAGATTTTAAAGTGACTTTTTAATTTTGAGATATGATTCTGGTTTTCTGCTTCTGTGACACTTTTGATGTCTAATTACTAAGTTACAGCCATTATCTGCTGAAACACAATAACAACAGAGAACCCCCTAAGTAGGATATTCATAGAAGATAGAAAATATTGAAGGTATTCAAATTTCTTCAATAATATGATTTATATGCTAGAACTGTCCTGTCTAGGAAAGACTAAGCATCTTCTTAAAATATGCTTTTTCTAATAGTCATTTATGTTTTACTTTGTAAATTCATGACCTAGTGGCTTTTAGGTTACTCTTTTATAGAGATTCTCTAAACCACCTGAACATTTCCTTTTTTTGTGTTTCTGGAAGACCTTTACAACTACTGATAAAAGCATTAGACTGTGAACAGAACGATAGTGTCTATTACCTTGAGAGATTTGATTTTGAAAGTTGTATTTTGAAAGTTGTATGTTTTCTATTTCTAAAGAGTAGAAATATCTACTCTCTACCCACTCACTTAAAAGAGATCTTACAGTGGTTAAAAACTATAAGGAAGAGTTATTATACTTTTAAATGCATAGTTATATAATAAATGGGGTTGATTTTATTTAGTCATTCATTAAATTATTATTGAAATACCCACTATGTTCTAGTTTTGAGATATAAACAAACATGATTTCCCCCCTTGAGTATATGGGAAGGAGGTTGGGAGATGGCTGAATAATAATAAAATTTGATGCATTATGGGAAGAAAACAATGAGGCACAATTAGGATGGCTGTGCAACAAGGGAAAGCCTCTCTCAGCCAACACTTGAGGAATGAGGAGTCAGGTACTTGAAGAGAAGAGGAAAAAATGTTCTCAGCAAACAGAACAGCGTGTCTAGAAAACCCTGAAGCAGAACAAAGCCCTGGTGTGGTTTACACACTGGAACGAGACCACGTGGCTGGATATCAGGTGGACGGCCGGATGGGCATGCCGCTGGGTGTCAATAGGGTGTTGAAGGCTCAGCTTAGCCTTGAAGGCCATGGGGAATTAAGAGTTTTGATGTTAACTTCAAGCACATTGGGAAGTTATTAAAGGATTTTCTGTGGTGAGTGATGTGACTGGATTTATGTTTTATGAAGGTCAACAGAATAGAGGTGGATAGGAATCGAGGCAGTGAAAAGGGAGTTATTTAAGGAGTTCAGGGAAGAAATGATGGCTGGCCTAGTGGCTGGGGACCAATGCAAGATATGTTTTGGAAAGATATATTTTAGTATACATTTATATATATATATATGTGTGTGTGTGTGTATATATACATATATATGTATATTTTCAAAACTAAATATTTTGCAAAACTTCCTGTTGTATATTAGTAAGGGAGACAAGGGAAAGGAAAATGTCAGGGGTGACTTCTGCAATTCTGGCTTGAACGAATGGCATTGCCACTTCTTGAGGGGAGAGAAATCAGCAGGTGCCTGTGAGGTGTCAGGAGTGTCCCATGCACAGCTGGACACTAGTCTGAAAGCTCAGGACAGAGGTTTGGACTAGAGATGTGAATATGCGAGCCGTTGGCATGTGGGAAGTATTTAAAGCTCTGGGGAAAAAAATACAGAGAAGAGAAGAGGGCCTAGGAGTGAGTTTTCTGGGGCCTTCCCACATTTAGAGGTTGGATAAGGAGTAACCTGTAACAGTTGATGCAAAGGAGTCGCCAGAGAGAGGAGGAAAGCAGGTGAGTGTGGGGTGTTCTGAATCATGTTGACAAGGCAAGTCTCATCACCTGAGTTGGGGCTGCTATGAGGTCAGATGAGACAAGGACAGGCAAGAGTGGATTATCCTCTGTAGTGGCCACAAGAGCAACCCCGATGGAATCAGGCTGGAGTGGTGGCAGAGAAAGGGGAAATGAGGAAGTGAAACAGGGTCGACAAGACTTCTGAGAAGTTATGAGTAGAGAGCAGGGAAATATGGTAGTAGCTGCCAGAGGATGTGAGATCAAGAGAAGGCTACTGTGTTTTAGTAAGATGGGAGCCACTCAAGTCTGTGCTTGGGTAGAATTTTAATCTGTAGAATGTGTATTAGATTCAGTGTGGGCTGGTTTACTGAGGTGCAGACAAGACAGAAGGATTCTGCTTTGTGTGACCATCCAGAGCAGGTGGGCTGCTCTCCATGAGGTCGTCCCGGGACCCCGGCTGAGGGGGGCGGCTCTAGCGTCTTCCTCAACTTGGGGCTTCCATGATCAGGTCTGTAGTAATGACATCAGTCAGTATTTTCCAGACAATGGGAAAGGGAAATCTAGGGCAAGTGGCTTTCTTTTCATGAAGATGACCTAAATATTGAATACATTTTCTCCATTGTATCATGGGTCCAGACTTAATCACGTGGCCCCAACTCACTGTCGTCTCCAACTGGGTGGAGGCGTGCCAGCTGAAACTGAAAGTTTGATTACTAAAAGAAAGATGGAAAAAATAGATTCTGGAGAGAGTCTGTTTCAGCCCCAGACTCTGGGCTCCTTGAAGGTAGGTAGGGTATAGGGGATTACACCATATTTATCTCTGCCTCTAAACCAGGAGCCGTGCTTGACTTATATTTGGTACTCAGTAAGGGTTGGGTGAGTTGAACTGATTATTAAAATTAATCCTCCCCCTCCTAAAAGGTAAAATTCAGCCATAGGCTCTGAATTACACAATCATCACCTCTGCCTCCCCCTCCACTGTTTTTCCTGTAGACTTGATACTTTGCAGCATAAGCATAAAAATGCGAATATCATATCTGCCTTCAAGATTTGCTTGAAAATCTAAAATGTAAGAAGGAAAGAGAAAATGTTTTAGTTTTATGTGGATCCCTATCTGGCTTTGCATTTGGACTTGATATTTACATTTACATTGGGTAACTGAGCACATGCCAGGTTGACAGGTCTTTTATTCAACAGACAGAATAGCTGGTGATTGTAAAAAGTAACCTTAAACAGAAAGCACAGATGCCACATTTAGTTTATAAGGTAGATTGGTATTTGTAATGTTTCCGTCTTCAGATTATTAAGCATGTTCCAATATGTACTGTGAAAATAGGAACTAACTGGTAGTTTTACTATGGAGCTTTATTTTTCATAAAAATTCTACTCATACTAACGAGTGTATCATTTGCTTAAAGTATTATACTGGCCCTTTGCTCATGGTATTTTTACCATAAAATTAGAATTAGGAAGGGAAATTATGTGATTATCTGAGAGATTCATTTTTGAGATATTTACCAGATAGCTAAGATGAGAAATTACTTAAAATGACATGGTGACCACTGGTATAGCAGCTCTCTTGCTGCTTAAAGCAAAAAATGGCTTTAATGGCTTTAATTATAGCAGCATGTCTATTAGTAGTAGGAAGAAGTAACAGCAAGAAATAGGTTCTTGGGCTTCCCTGTTGGCGCAGTGGTTGAGAGTCCGCCTGCCGATGCAGGGGACGCAGGTTTGTGTCCCGGTCTGGGAAGATCCCACATGCCGCGGAGTGGCTGGGCCCGTGAGCCATGGCCGCTGAGCCTGAGCGTCTGGAGCCTGTGCTCCACAACGGGAGAGGCCACAACAGTGAGAGGCCCGCGTACCGCAAAAAAAAAAAAAAAAGAAAGAAATAGGTTCTTTAGATGTGATCATGTTCACATGAGATCACATCTCATTTGGCAGATGTGGAAACTGAGGCACAAAATACTTATGTCTTGACGACTAAGTTATAAGGAGATGGCAGTTATATTTTAGGGCATCCTTTTTAGGATGTAAGAGCAGCTTATTCTATGTCAGGATCTGTTGTTTGAGTCCCTGATGGGATATGAGATGGACAGACTTCTTCAAACACTCACGGGAAATAGGAGGGAACCAGGAAGAAGCCTTTGAGAGTGAACTTGTGATGAGCGGGAGAGGTGATGCTACCTGGCTTCCCTCTGCCATGGCCAGCAGCAGTCCAGTGCGGGACAGGTTCCTCAACACCGAAGAAGCCGCTGATGTACTGTGGTTACTCATTCAAAAGGGAATAACAGGGACTTCCCTGGTGGCGCAGTGGTTAAGAATCCACCTGCCAATGCAGGGGACACGGGTTCAAGCCCTGGTCCGGAAAGATCCCACGTGCCGCAGAGCAACTAAGCCCGTGCGCCACAACTACTGAGCCTATGCTCTAGAGCCCGTGCGCCACAACTACTAAGACTGCGCTCCAGAGCCTGCGAGCCACAACTACTGAAGCCCACACGCCTAGAGCCCGTGCTCCGCAACAAGAGAAGCCACCACAATGAGAAGCCCGCGCGCTGTGACGAAGGATAGCCCCCGCTCGCTGCAAGTAGAGAAAGCCGCGTGCAGCAACAAACACCCAATGCAGCCAAAAATAAATAAATTTATTTATTTAAGAAGAAAAGGGAATAACAGTTAAGGGAATCACAGAGGGGAAGGGTGTTTGTTCACAGAAGAATGGATGGATTCATGGGTGTGGAAGGGCAGAGCAGGGCCCCTGGGAAGGGGAAGGGGAACGTGAAAAAGCATCCGTTTCCATTACTAGGTCATCCTTGCCAGAGATTAAAACGTATCTCCAGCTGATTCAGAAAATTCATTTTTCTGAAATTAAACGTATCTAAGTTAGGAAATTATTATGACAGTAATGTCGTTTCACGGTCATCTGTGGCAAAAATCTAATAGGAATAAAGCCTGTGATCATTCCAAATGAGCATTTACTACTAAATGTTCCTTTTGAGACGTCGACGGGCACCCGTCCTTGTGGTGAATTGGACAAGGCTGTTGTTAGGCATGTGTGGTGGGATCGTGTTTTGGTTCTTAGCGTTTCTCCATCTTTCCTGTGCTGGTTTCCTTCAGCCATTCACTGTAACCTCCTGCCTTTCTTGCCTGCCTGGGGGAGGTCATGGCACCGAGTGATGGGCCCTTCCCGTTTTCTGCTTGCAGAACAATCGACCATGACGACCGAATCGGGATCAGACTTGGAATCGAAGCCGGAGCAGGAGGCCGAGCCCCAGGAGGGTCACGCGGGGGCACAGCTGGGGGCGCAGCCAGGAGCCGAGCCGGACACTGAAGAGCAGCCCCGGGCACTGGAGCAGTTGGAGGAGGCGGCAGCGCACAGCACGCCCGTGAGGAAGGAGGTGAGCCTGGACCCCCTTGCCCCCCCCCCCCCCCAAAACCCATGAAAGAATGTTTGCTGAGCTTTTCCAGGCTCTTTTCTGATCTTGGCCTCTTAGCACTATGAGGGAACAACCAGGGGTCATCGCCTTGGCCCCTTCTGGTCCTGGGCAGATGGAAAGTTATGCTATTTTAAGGCTTTCAGTGAATGACATTCCACAGCCTTGCTTGGTGACGCCTTCCTTTGATGAAAGCATTTGAACTCACACTGAAATCTGGACTGCAGGTCAGTGGTTTTTGTCTGGGTTTATGGGGAGGCTAGACACTGCTCTGGTGGCTCTAATTATGCGCCCGGTTGTTTATTTAAGCCTTGTGTTCAGAGCTCTTGTGATTTTTCCTTGGGGCCACTCTGACCCTAAGGTTGCCAACTACTCATAGTGGGTGTTGGTGCCTCTTTCCCTCTCCCGTGGACATGTCTATTTTCAACTCTGTTACCTAAACATGTTTAAGTTGTCATGGATATGTGATTATTCCTTTTAAAAGCTTTCCTACAAAATATAAAGCACGATTTATACCCAGACCTTGAATGAATCAGTGTTTAAATTTCTTTGGCTTGAAACTTCAAACCTGGAATCAGCATGTTTTAGGGTCCCGACTCATGGGTAAGGAAATCT
>NW_006774406.1:1115239-1142167 GCF_000442215.2 Lipotes vexillifer | reverse complement strand
AGTCCCTACACGTGGTTGACCTCTTACAGGTTGGAAGTATTTGTGTCAAGCCAGAAATTCTAGAAGATATTAAGAGACATGAAGGAAGTGGCATGTCTTTGGAAAACACAACACATTGGTATAGCCTTAAACTACTATGTGTTTACAGCCTGATTATTTTCTTTCTTTTCCCGTGGTATTTAAGTTCCGCTTTTAAATGGTATAAGGAGTAATGTTTATTTTCATGCTCTGTAAATAGATGCTTTGTCTGATCTCAGACATTTTGTGCAGGGAGCTGGGGGTTATTCTTCAACCTGTCAAGCAGAATCAAAGGAACAGGTCATCATGGGTTTCCTTTATCCTTTCTTTTTGTGGAGACGTGATGGTGGTAGTGTTTGGTTTGTTAATTTTCAGATCTTCAGAAATTTAAAGTTACTAGACTGGATTTTTCTCTCTTCTTTCCTCTTAACTCTGAAATGAAACGTGAAAGTGGGGGAAATTGGAGAGAAGGAAGAGTTTCCATACCCAGACACAGTTAGACATGTGTATTTAATAAATGGATTGACTTTCTGTAGTCAGACGTTTGAAACTAAAGAGGAGTGACTCGAAGCCACCGGAGGGGAAGGTGACTGGCGGCAGAGTCACGAGACTTTAGCCCTGCCTCCCCGCTGGTTATCTCAGTGGTGTCAGAACTCTTTCGAGTCCTCTGGACCTCAGCTTACTCATTTACAGAACGAAGAGATCAGAAAAGATAATTTTCTAAGATTCTTCCACTCTCAGATTCTCTGATTCACACCGGGTGCCCAGTTATGTTCGAGGTAGAATGAAGTGTGCTTTGGTATCTCGTGATGATAAAAGCGTGGGCTTTGGCTGGATCTGAATTCCAGTTGACTAGTTTGGTGACCTTGAGAAAGCTGCAACTCTCAATATGGTCTTACTCTCCAGCCCATGAACTTTAGCCACCAGGGTGGTGGTATATTCATGAGAGAGGAAATTTCGTGCTTATGTAAGGGGCCCAAACTGAGTTTCAAAACATATCTTCCTTTGGACTTTCAGAGTGTATTTGCAGACCATGGAAGCCGTGGTCTGGCCCTTGGGTTGAATGTGCGTTGATGGTCATTTAATACATAGAAAAAGGGCAGAAAGAGAGTTGTTGGAGAGGAGTGCACAGGGAGACTGCCAAGGGGACTGACTGAGGGGAGGACTTTATTGTTCATAGGATGTCCTCTGCAGTTCTGAGTCTAGCTGGGACTGGACTGTTGTGATCTGAAAGCAGATTAAAGCTTTTGGACAGATTTGATCTGTTCTTATACTAGCTCATTACAGTGAAGGGGGAAGCAGACTTAAGGGATTACTTTGTAGTGAATTTCAGTGCTGCTGGCTTCATTGAATTGAGTTAGAGCTAAATCAAATACTTTAACAGTTGTAAAATTACTGAGAAGATTAATACTTGAAGCTGTGTAGGCCTTACAATTTATAAGATACCTTGTATGTTTATGGGACAGTTATGGGTCATGGAATAAAGGAGGATCCAGTGAATGAAAGAAGCAGAATATATTAGGTTAAATCTTAGATGCTTTATTTGTTTTTAAAGCTTATATTACCCAGTGCCTTTTTTTTTTTTTTCCAATTGAAGTATAAATGCTGTGTTAGTTTCAGGTGTACAGCAAAGTGATTCACTTATACATGTATATACATATTCCTTTTACGATTCTTTTCCATTATAGGTTACTATAGATAATATAGTTCCCTGTGCTATACAGCAGGTCCTTGTTTATCTGTTTTATATATAGTAGTGTATATTCATTAATCCCAAATTCCTAATCTATCCTTCTACCACCCTTTCCCCTCCAGTAACCATAAGTCTTCTCACTATGTCTGTGAAAGCCGATGCCTTTTTAAAAAGTCAGGAGCCCATTTTTGTACCCTCCTTTGCTTAGTGGAATCTTGATGGCATTTGCTAAGAACTTAGCACTGCTAATGTAAATCCTTGAGTCAAACTGAAATAAGGCCCTATGGGTACATTTAGACTGCAGAAGTTACTTAAGTGTAACTGTTAGCATTATAAGTATTTGTATATGTATATCCATTCCTAATATCCTAATTCAGACATCCCTCATCCTTTAGGAAATAGGAAAGCCTGTTTCTAAAGTGTTCTGTTATTGCCTGAGCAATGCAATATTTATTTCCTGTCTTGCAATGAAAACTGTCCATTGTTTGTTCTTTGCAGGTCGCTGACAAGGACCAGGAGTTTGCCGCCGAACCTGCCAAACAGCCCGAATATCAGCAATTTGAAGACGATAAACTTTCTCAGAAATCATCTAGCAGCAAACTCTCTCGATCTCCATTAAAGATTGTCAAAAAGCCTAAAAGCATGCAGTGCAAAGTGATACTCCTGGATGGATCAGAATATACCTGCGATGTAGAGGTAAATGTATATTTTAAAACTTTTTTGTTCCAGATATTGAGAGCTGGGAAATATTGCTGTAAAGCATACAAGATGCCTCTTTGTTTTTTCCAGAACTCTGGAAAATTACTCAGACCCAGTTTCTAATCACAAAATTATTTCCGAAGTCTCTCACAGAGGATCAAATTACTGAAAATACTTATAAAGTCCCCAAAATGTTACAATCGAGAGAAAAATGTGGTCTTCTTTTAAAAAAAAAAAAAAGAAAGAAAGAAGAAATCTCTAATACTTTCCATGGTAGGAAAAACATTTTGGAGGCCTTAAAAATCAAGTGTTCTTTAATATCCTGACTATGAGCTAACATTGAAATGAATTTTACCTTTTCTGTTTGCGTAACTTACGGCCAAGTTGTTAATTGGTAGAAACTTGGAGATTTCTGTATACAGGAGTGGTAGGATGATTTGAACTGTGAATGTCCTTTTCTTGCTTGGAGAATGGGTAGTTTTTAAAATGCACGTGGCGGTCGGCGTTGCAGCTCGAGTGTAAAGGGGTGTGCTCCTCTGTGTTTTTTTGTAAAGAAAACAAAAATTCTTCTGAGAGAAGGGGCAGGTGAATGACTTTTGTCAGAGATGTTTGGCCAGACCAAGTTAACAAGTGAGAGCGACACAGGCTGTTGAGAGTGGCGGCAATGGATGGTTGTTGACACAACCACCATCACGGGGACACAGGCCGGGCGTGAACTCTGGCCGGAGAATCAGGCCTGCCCTGTCCACCACCTACCGCATCTTTTCCCCCGAGCTGGGAGGGAGCAGCTTGCTCTTTTTTCAAGTTGATTCCATTTCAGATTGAATATTTTCATTCAGAGAGCTACTCTCCTGCCTCCATCCCCTTGCCCTTGGTCCTACATGGGCATCGCACATCCCTCTGTGCCAGCCCTGCCCACCACATGCCTCCACTGGTCCCCTCTTCTGCCCAGGGTGCTGAGAATCTGCTGGCTCCGCAGCCAGCGTACATCTGTGTGTGGTCATGCATTTCCGTTTCTCTTTTCTCAAGACACAGCCAGCAGCAAGCCCACCTGATCCCCCATGGTCCACGTTCATTTGTCTCCTCTTTCTCTGCCTACAGCCCCTGTTTCATTCCTTATAGTTTGCATAATGCACTCATGCACCAGTGCTTTTCTTGGAACAGAAGATTCAAATCCATTTCATGTTGATAACGTCATTTAGGGTGGGGGTGGGTCATCAAATTATTACAGATTGCAGGGACGTAGAAAAAAAGTTTTAGATAAACTCTTAGATCAAAAGAGATTCAGTCTACCATATATTAATTTAGAGAATTTTTATTATCCTATAACCTGACAAATATTAGTGGGTTGCTACAGGGAATAAAATATATGTTCTCAGGTTTGCAATGCACAGGTCCATTTCTTGCATTTCGCTGGCTCTGATTTTGGCTAATTTCTTAGCCCAAGGTGTTCGATTATTGATTTAGATGTTTATTCTGGAAATGAGAAGATCCGATAATACACTTTTACCTGGGTTTTACTATGAAGCCTAAAGCACTTCTGTAACCTTTAGCGAGGTTGCATTTTTCCAGTGTGGATCTCCCTTCCGGAAAAATTCATCGAAGTCAAGAGGAGCTATTTTCCTTAACTTGGAGGCAAGTCTTTCTACCGATTGTGTTTATGGAATGGGATAAATAGGGTTCCCTGGCAGTCCTCCAGTCACGACTACCAGAGTTTTCTAAAGAACAGTCTAGAAGAAAGTTGGTAGTGTTTCCTGTAGGGAGAATAAATGCCTCAGGGCTGACCCCAGTGCACGTCACGCCGATCCTTTTGCTAAATTTATTTTATATCCCATGCTTCAGATTCATTCCAGCTAATCTGTGTTTTTCAGTACAGCATTTTTGGTTTGTAATTAACTCTGGGTACCATTCAGTGTTACTTTTAACGTCTCTGTGAAGATTGTGAGTGGCATGGCAATGTTGGTCAGCTATTTTCTTTTATAATAAGGTATTTTTATGAATTGGACAGATTCTTAAGAGTAACTTTTTTTCTGGGACACACAAATCCTTGTCAGCAGAATATTCTCAGTGTCACAGCAGAAGAAGGTGTGGCCGCTACTGACATCCTGACAGCCATGGAGAAGATGGAGAAACATGGAGATGCTAAAGTGAAATGGGTTTGTGTGTCACCTACTAGCTGGATAAGAAAAATGGGTCGTGAATCGGCGACGTGGTTCTCAAGGTGGTAATGAGATGCTAGTTGAAAAAGCAGATTCAAAATGCTGGACTTCCCTGGTGGCGCAGTGGTTAAGAATCCACCTGCCAATTCAGGGGACACGGGTTCAATCCCTGGGCCGGGAAGATACCACATGCCGTGGAGCAACTAAGCCCGTGCGCCACAACTGCTGAGCCTGTGCTCTAGAGCCCACGAGCCACAACTGTTGAGCCCGCGTGCCACAGCTGCTGAAGCCCGTGCGCCTAGGGCCCATGCTCCGCAACCAGAGAAGCCACTGCAATGAGAAGCCCGCACACCGCAACAAAGAGTAGCCCCCGCTCGCTGCAACTAGAGAAAACCCGCACACAGCAACGAAGACCCAACGCACCAAAAGAAACAAAACAAAACAAAAACAAAATGCCTCTGCTTTCAGATACAAACTGTGAAAAGTAAAGCTTTGCTGGCGAGGTACACGGGGTCTAGCAGGTAAACAGAGGTTGAAAAACATTGTCCTAGAGAAGGTGTCCTTCAGCCTTTACTCTCCTCAAAACCGAGTTGTTAACTGAATCTTGGGTGAAGGCACAACACACATGCAAAAACAGCTCGACAACTTTTTTAAGTGATAAGGGCTTTAGAAGTAAGGAACAGCCCATGTGTCAGAACCCAGGTTTCTTAAATGGATGGTGTGGACACTGAAGCAAAGTAGCAAGATAACATTTAGCAGGAGGGGAGGTAAAACTTCTCTCTGTTTTTAAAGATCAAGTGCAAAACAGAAATAGGTTTGGAGGAAGGGCCAGGCAGACTTAGTAACAGTTCGGGTGAAACTCATCTTTGGGTTTAAGGTGATTACAAACCCAGCAGGAACCAGCAGTGCAGTGTGGCTGTCAGGAATGTTCTGGAAATCACAGGCTGCTTCCAGGGAGTGTAGTGTCTAGTTTGTGGAAGGCAGTGAGTCGTCCCCGTTCCCCTGCTGGGAGGTCCCATTTGTGTAATTCACACGTGATACACATGCTCCAGAGCCACCAGACTGGGGTGTGATTTCAAGGAACTTCTTAAATCTTCTGAACCTCATTTTCCTCACCAGGAAAACAGGGGTGAAATAAGGCATTATTGAGAAGATTAAAGCAGGTAACTGATTTACAGTCTCTGGGATGTAGCAGATTCTTGGTAAATGGTACCAGTTTAACAACGATAATAGCAGTGAACTCCGACTTAAGCTTATTCAGCAGAGAATTACAGGATGGTGAGTAGTTTGAAACCTTCCCATGCGAAATGATTCGAGAAAGAATGTGTTGAAGATGGAAAAGAGGTTAGGAGGAGACAGGATAGCTACTTCCGGTTACTTGAAGGTTTGTCATTGAACGTCATAACATTTTTTAACGTATAGGAAGTAAATCTTAGGAAGAAGTTACAGGAAGTCAGATTTTAAATAAGCAGAAAAAGAATGTTTTAAAGTGGTCATTGTCAACCTCGTGATGATGTGTGCTCTGCTGTTGGGATTCCAGCAGAAAGCACAGGTGCATCTCTGGTAACCAGCAGCTCCTGGGTGTAATCTCAGACCCAGTGGCTTCTCATGCCCCTTCCTGCTCTAAGATCCCAGAGAGAAGAGGCACCAAGCTCTGAACGAAGAAGCAGGATGGCCTCCACGACCCCTGCCCCCAACACTTGCGGTTGTGAATTACGAACAGGATGCAGGAGACAATAACAGGCATAACGTTTGTTGCATTGAATAAGGCATCAAAAAAGGCATTTTATTTTAATGAACTCTCTATGCCTAGCTGTTATTCCCCTGTGGCTTATTTTATGCCTTCATTATAGTTCTCTTTTCTTTTGAAAGCACAAGGTAGCATTTCCCCTTGCCCAGCAGTGTTACAGCGGCGGAAAGCCAGGACCCTGAAAAGCAAGACACAAGAAGCAGTTGCTTTCTGAGAGCAGTGACTGAACACTGATTAAGTCTGCAATTCCTGCCCCCGGTGTTCTGATGGGAGGACCTTACCGATTGTCCTGGAGTTTTCGAATTTCTCTCTAGCAATAGGCTTAGATCATTGTGGCATTCAGTGTTTTTCCATTTGAGAGATGTTTTTCCTCAGTAATTTTTTTTCAAACTCTTAGTCTTGATTATCTAAAGTATAAAAAGATCTTACAGGACTTTCCTGGTGGCACAGTGGTTAAGAATCCGCCTGCCAGTGCAGGGGACACGGGTTCGAGACCTGGTCCAGGAAGATCCCACATGCCTTGGAGCAACTAAGCCCGTGCACCACAACTACTGAGCCTGCGCCCTAGATCCCGCGAGCCACAACTACTGAAGCCCGTGAACCTAGAGCCCATACTCGGCAACAAGAGAAGCCACCGCAATGAGAGAACCCCGCACACCACAACAAAGAGTAGCCCCTACTCGCCTCAACTTAGAGAAAGCCCGCGCACGGCAATGAAGACCCAACGCAGCCAAAAATAAATAAAATAAATTAGTTAATTAAAAAAAGAAAAAAGATCTTACTATGAGTAAAATATAAGAAAGGGTCTTAACAATAAATAATTTGATATACATGTTTGGGCAATGTTTGCAGCTACCGGATTGTCATATACGCCAGCGTAATTGCTAATACTGCTGTTCCCTTCTTGTCATTTTTACTGGCCCATTAGAAAATGCAGGCTACTTCCTATGGCCAGTTTGTCATCATCGTTTATTTCTTGAACATGAATTTTAAAAGAGAAAATAAAAGTACCCCCTTCACAGCAGCAGTGGAAGCAGTGCTTAACCATGTTTATTTCACGTTTATTTAAATCCCATTACTTCTGGGTTCCTGGACTCATTTGAGTCTGATTAGAGTATGATGAATTTCCTGATGACCATCCAGTTAGAAATGTTTCATTCCTATCTAGTCTGATACAGTTTTAGGAAAATAAGTCAGACAGGATTTGAAAGTCGAGTCCATATTTCCTAATATAGGTGTGCTGCTGCACATAGAAACATCTTAAGCCATTTTTGGGTGTAGTTTGGTTTGTTCTCCACCAGAAACCTAACCCGTGGAGGAGGCTTGAGCATAACTGCAAAAGAGACGGAAGGTGGACCAGGTGTTTCTCAAAAGGTTCCACCCTGTTTCTCTGTGTGCGGGGACCTGGGCTCTCTCTCCAGAGCCCCGCACGTTGCCGTTTTAGTAGTGAGCGAGACTCAGTGCTTCTGAGCCCCAGGTAACCCCACGTGGGCCTGGAACTCCAGGGGAAGTGCCAGTGACTCAGCCACGCTGGAGAGACCCTTGCATCCAGATTGGGAGCAAATCTAAAAGCTACTCAAGTGCAGCAGTAAAACCTTAAAAGCCTGTCCCACCCCCTCCCTCAGGTTTGGCTGTGTCCAGAGGCCTGCTGGTTGATGGGCTCCATGACTGAGTACCATTCAGATCCTGCCGGAATCGGAGAAATGGTGGCGTTCACTCCAAAAAGCACTTCTTGATACCACCTAGAGATGCTTCCAAGGGGCCAGAGAGGAGAAGGGAATTTATGGCACTCCGTCCCCTAAATGTGCTTTTGTCACCTTTTGACTGCTGGTCAGAGAGGGACTGTTTAAAAAAATCTCTAAATGCTCTGTCTTGCCTGTGATTCAATTAGCGTTTCAAGTCATACTTCTCTTTCATGTATTCCACTAACTGGGATTTGGTTGGAAAAACAAAATCAGTGTCTGAGTTTTCCAGCTTCTCTAGGTTACATGATTAAAATGCCTTACGATCCCTTTAGAAGGTCTTGACTAGACAGCAAATAGAATTGCCATAATCCAGAAAGCTGAATAGAGCACCTGTTGCCTTTCATGGATTATAAGAAATAGTAATTGTAAAAAATTAAAAATAAGAATTTTTATTGTTATTGCAAGTATTGTTCTTCCAACAGTACATAAGTCAGAGGTTTTGATTCTGTGTAATTGTATACATTACGATTTAACCTCTCATTGGGTCTGTGCTCAACTGTATGTCTTTACTACATCAGACCATCTGCCACGTGCTATAACCGAGTGGCCCAGTCCTGCAGCAGCAGCTTTCCTGCCTGAAGATCAGTGCCCCCGGGGGCTCCCGACCATGGCAGGGCTTTAATTAACTCGGTTCCCTTGTGTGATGACTCTTTGGTGCAACCATAGGAACAGTTACACGCAAGGACAGTTAACAGGCACCTGCTTATTTACCTGACATAGTCAATTTTCAGCCTTCCCAAGGTGTTAGGTATGACCTCGTGAAGGTTTGATTAAGAAAAACAAACCCTTCTACTAAAATTGTTAAAACTTTAAAACTTTTCTCCTGGTTTTCATTTTCAAAAAGTAACAGACTGATAATCCCTCATGAGTGCAGGCATGGTCTAGTAAACACCCTACATAGTACCAAAGTTAAAAACAAGTATAAGGGGCTTCCCTGGTGTTTCTTTTTTTCTGCAGAATGGTCCAGCACAAGCTGTTTAATGGTGCAGAAGAGTGGGAAAAAGTGAAGCTCTTATGTCACACTCTGGCTCTACCACTTACAAGCTGTTATTTTCTTCCCAAAAAAAAAAAAAAAAAAAAGTATATTTGTCGAGAAATAAAACTAGTAAAACCCTGAGGCATATCACCATACCGTGGGTTGTGTTTCGGAAGCTGAGTGAATTTGAACCTGAGTGCACACTGGGGTGATTGTTTATCAAAGGTAATAATCCCTGCAGGGTTCTTTTTGACTTCACTCTCAGTTGTCAAATGGAGTGAAGGCACAATGGGAGATTTGTTTTCCAGGTGTTAATATTTCTCACATGCAGTGCCGAAACGCCAGGTTTGCTTTTTTACTCCGCTGTTCCCTTAACTCCTGACTTTCTCGTATCTTTGCTGATTTGATGAAATGAACTTCCATGCTCTGCATTCAGGCAGAGGGGCTTCGTAAGCGAAATGTGCATGCGTAGTTTTACCTGTTCCAGTGTGCAGTGTCTTATTTATCTTTGTCCTTCGTATAACATGGTGGTTGACTTTCACATAGTAGGTATTCATTACCTATTTGGTGAAGAAAGCAATCTTCCAGGTTTAAGAATAATCCAAGTTTTCTAGTTCTCACCATCGTGTGATTAAACTTTGAGGTTTTACTTGATATTTTTATATCTAGTTGACTTGCTTAAAATTTGCCTCCTTCAGCATCTTCCCCCTCTGAGAGTTTTCACATGTGCTCTAGAAAGAAAATTTTTAACTTCCTTTACTCTGTTTGTGGCCTTAGGCGATGATGGATCAGCCACTGACACCTTCCCCTGGGCTCAGCGGAGGAGGGTCCTGCTCTCTCGTGGCTGCTTCTCCAGAAATATGTCCCCTTAGCACACCTGGGTTCAGGCTTAACTTGAGGTTTGGGGAAAGAGCATATAAAAGACAGAATTACCTGTTAGTGTGTGGAAATGTAACAGATTTCTGTATATTAGTTTTGTGTCCAGCAACTTAACCAAATTCACTGACAAGCTCTAGTAGTTTTCTGGTGGCGTCTTTAGGATTTTCTGTCTGTAGCATCATGTCATTTGCACTCAGTGACAGTTTTATTTCTTCTTTTCCAATTTGGATTCCTTTTATTTCTTTTCCTTCTCTCATTGCTGTGGCTAGGACTTCCAAAACTATGTTGAATAAACGTGGCAAGAGTAGGCATCCTTGTTTTGTTCCTGATCTTGGGGGGAAAAAAAAAGAATACATGTTACTCCAAGTGCTATTCTTAGGTGCGAAGGACCGAAACCCTGCTCCTGAGTTCCTAATCAGCGTCATCCTGCCTGGCACCATTCTGCTTCACATGCCAGGTGCCAGCTCGTGGCCACTCTAACTCAGCCATAGCCCCAGAAGCAAGGGAAGTTCTTCCCTGCTTTAGTCCAAGACATTTCTCATTCCCCAGCTTGTCGGACGGCAGCCGATCCCTCATATAGCGGCCACAGCCTCGCATTCACACAGGGCGAAGCCGGACAGGAGTCTCTGCCACCAGTGAGTTTCTTCAGCCTCCGTCCTAGAGCTGGACCTTTATTACAGCTTCCAGAAATCTCTTAAGGTGTTGTCTCCACCAGGCACCTCATTCAAATCTCTGTATTTTCTTGAGGACATTGATCAATTTGTACGTGGCAGGCACCGAAATAGTTTTTAACAAGGGAGCGCATCATTCAAGTTTTAATTACGATTTGCCTTAATGAACCTTCTTTTTTCTTGTTTACAGCAGTTCCAGTCCCTAGAACTAACATCACACAGTGTGCAAAAGATGCCAAGGAGTTTTACCAATTTTGCAGAGGCTTTGATATAAAGTATTTCTTGAGGGCCTGTTACGTTCCAGGCACTGAAAACCAAGAGAGACAAAGACTTCAAGCTTAGATAGGGCATTGTCTTCCTCATAGGGTCCACAGTCTTAGATCTGGAAGGGACATTGGAGATAACTTTGTCTCCTACCTCATTTCACTGAAGAAGAAATAGGCCCAGAGCAGTTCACGGTGTGCCAGAGGACACACAGCCCAGAAAGGGCCGAGAAGGGCTAGAACCCACATCTCCTACCCTCTGCTCAAGAACGCTCTTTACTGGGGGCATCAAAACATCCAAAGTCGGGCTTCCCTGGTGGTGCAGTGGTTGAGAGCCCGCCTGCCGATGCAGGGGACACGGGTTCGTGCCCCAGTCTGGGAAGATCCCACGCGCTGCGGAGCGGCTGGGCCCATGAGCCATGGCCGCTGAGCCTGCGCGTCCGGAGCCTGTGCTCCGTCCGCAATGGGAGAGGCCACAACAGTGAGAGGCCCGCGTACCGCAAAAACAAAACAAAACCAAAAAAACATCCAAAGTCTGTAGCAGCAGACAGAACAAACCGAAATACAGTATTTACTGCCAGCATGGACTTGTGAAATAGTAGGACACAAAGAGAAATAGAAGGAGAAAGATCTGCTTTTCAAATTATTTAATAATGTATTTAACTACCTAGTTATAATTCTGTAAGCATTTGACACCAAATGGACCGGTTTTTCTAAATTTTGTGATGAAGCTTTCAAGTTCTACTTTATGTTTTTATATTAGTTATGCATGTAGTTTGGGGGCAAGGAGAAGGAAGTGAGGCCACACTGGGCTTCCTCCTCTGTTCACTTTCTCATCTCCTTTCCTTCTTTCCCCCCTTCACCCTTACATCCTTCTCTCTCCTCCCCTCCCCTCTGCTGGCAGCCGGAAGCAGACACGCTAAAGGGGCTCTTCTGTTAATAAATGGGGCAACTTGACTCTGGCCTGAAGTGGTGTAGTTAGGCCTCCCCGCTGGAAACAAAAGGGCCCTGAGGTTATGGGCAGATCTTATCCAGGAGACAGATTGAGTCAGTGGAAAGGATGTTACCTTCTCAAGACTTCTTAAACCTAATTTCGCAAAAAGATTTCCAAGGCTTTGCTTCTGGCTGTACTGTCATGAAATAAGATACTCTGTGAGATACACGCACCCTTATGTTCATAGAAGTGCTGTTTACAACAGCCAAGACATGGAAACAACCTAAGTGTCCATTGACAGATGAACGGATAAAGAAGATGTGGTATTTATATACAAAGGAATACTTACTCAGCCATAAAAAAAAATGAAATGATGCCATTTGCAGCAACATGGATGGACCTAGAGATTATCATACTAAGTGACTTAAGTCAGACGAAGACAAATATCATATAATATCACTTATTTGTGGAATCTAAAAAAAAAATGATATAAATGAACATTTACAAAGCAGAGAGAGAATCACAGACATAGAAAACAAACTTACGGTTACCAAAGGGGAAAGGGGGGAGGGATAAATTAGGAGTTTGGTATTAAAATATACACACTGCTGTATATAAAATAGATAACCAACAAGGACCTACTGTTTAGCACGGTGAACTATATTCAGTATCTTGTAATAACCTATAACGGAAAAGAACGTGGAAAGAATATATATGTTTATGTGTGTGTGTGTGTGTGTATACACGTAACTGAATCACTTTGCTGTACGCCAGAAACTAACACAACACTGTAAATCAACTATGCTTCAATTAAAAAAAAAAAAGATAACTATGAAGAGTAGAAAAACAATAATATTTTGAGTAAGAAGGGGAAAACAGCTGGGGAGGTATCATGCAGAAGCTATTCAAAGTGGGGAAGGGAACAGAGCTCCAGGCTCGACTCCCCTCTCTGCCTTAACACAGGATGACTTGAAGCAAGTTGTACAGCTGTTACACCATCCTGCTCAAAGTGGAAAGGCAAGTCTGAACTGGGGCGATAGTCTCCATACCTTCTGGAGAGAAACACTTTGCAGCAGTGATTTTTTTTTTTCTGATTTTCCTGATCAATTGCCAGTTCATTTCATAATTACAGCATTTCCCCCGTGAAAGACAGGTTATAATTTTCAAAATAATAGCATCTCCCTTTAGTTAGCATTTAAATAGATGCCTTTCTTTTCACCGACTCGTCTTGGCTCTGCAGGAAGTTTAGGAGGAAGACCACTGGTATCGGCTACAAGATGAGAAAATCATTTCAAAGTTAGTTAATAACCTGAGAAGATCTCTACATGGTGGGTCATCTCTTGAATTTGATATTACCTTTTTTATTGTTGTTACCTTCAATTTCAGAGGCGGGTGTCTTTGACCTTGTCTCAAAATTCCGCCGCCTACGAACAGCACCCATGACCTCTTTGACTACAGAGCTGAAGTCTTGTAGAATCACAGGTTCTTAGGGTCGGAGGAGGGCGTGAACTCTAGTTCAGTCCTGCAAAATATGTACGTGGTGTGTGTGTACACACACATTCCAACAAAATACAGAGGTAGTTTCAGGAAGCCTGGAGGACAGTGTGATGTTGAAGGCCCTGTTATAGCGACACGGTGAAATAGTTACAGAGAACCAGCTTGCGCACACTTACTGGCATCCACGCACCAGCTGATCTGGTCTAAAAGGGAAGCGCACAGAGGCAGCAGTTAGTGTCAGGATTTAGCTGCCACCTACGCCTTATGGTCCAGCGTCTGATTGGCACAAGAAAGGTGGTGAATACGGACTTCTTAGTTTGAAAAATGTTGTAACTTAAAAGGAGATATTCAACTGCACTCATGAACACCTTTTGTGGTATTCCTGTGATCACGTTAATGTCTATAGCAAAGGAAGAAGGGAGAATCCATCCTCGTGATATTTCAGTCCAGTCTTCCTGCTGTTTGGATATGGCAAATAAATAATAGGAGATGGGGAAGTCAATGAGGAAATACAGAGAGGGAAAAGCTCTGCTAAAATGTTACCTAGTGAAACTGAAGAGCCTCCTTCCCTGCTTTTTTTGTTAGTAACACATATGCCATGCCTGACATTTACTGGCCATAAACTAATAAATTACCTTGGCCAGTCTGGGCACTTATTTCGAGGCTAATAGTGTATTAGCTTTCAACGCAAGCTGCCTTTGGGGCTATCGATACATGGAAAGGGTATTATTAATCATTCTTGCCAAGGTTTTATATTTTCCTTCTATTTACTGATTCTCTCAAGGTTTCTGTATCAGACAGACATGCTCAGAGCATCTCTAGTTGCTCCAGTAAACAGAGGGCCATTTAAAAATTCAAAGTTAATTTAAAATTGGATACAGCTGTGTCAAATTTTTAACTTTCTTAAATAGCTGGGGACTTCTGCTAAGACACTTGTTCCGTCAGTTTCTTGTAAAATTTTTATTGAAATATTGTTGCTTTAAAATGTGTTAGTTTCAGGCATACAACAAAGTGATTCACTTATACATATATTGATATATATGTATGTATATTCTTTTTTAGATTCTTTTCTATTATAGATTATTACAAGATATTGAATGTAGTTCGCTGTGCTATACACTAGGTCCTCGCCCTGTCAATTTTTATGCTGCACTGCTCGAAATATGCTGCACTGCTCGAAATATGCCCATGAAAGAAGAGTGGAAATGTTGAACTCTAATTTTAGTTTGAATCCCTTCATCCAGCAGTGGAACCGGCATGTAGTGTTTTAGTAAAAAGGATCACTCACACCCAGGCATTTACAAATGTGTTTATGAAGCTCATAATGTACAGGTGTCTTAATAATTGAATACATATCAAGGTATCACGAATCAAAGCAGCCCAGAGAGGAGTTGTACAATAGAATAATTTTTCTCAGTTGACTCTCTAAAAACCTGAATTTTTTTTTAAAGTTTTTATTTATTTATTTATTTTATTTATTTATTTTTGGCCGCGTTGGGTCTTCGTTGCCGCGCGCGGGCTCTCTCTAGTTGCAGCGAGCAGTGCCTACTCTTCATTGAGGTGCGCAGGCTTCTCACTGTGGTGGCTTCTCTTGTTGCGGAGCACGGGCTCTAGGCGCGCGGGCTTCAGTAGTTGTGGCACGTGGGCTCAGTAGTTGTGGCTCACGGGCTCTAGAGCACAGGCTCAGTAGTTGTGGTGCACAAGCTTAGCTGCTCTGCGGCATGTGGGATCCTCCCGGACCAGGGCTCGAACCTGTGTCTTCTGCATTGGCAGGCGGGTTCTTAACCACTGCGCCACCAGGGAAGCCCAAGAATTGAATTTTGAGCCTAAGAGTATTAAACTGGGGGAGGCGGTATGTGATAGTAGTGCCAGCCTGGGTGGCATCTTGGTTTGCTATTTGTTTGTAAGCTATTCGTCCTCTGAAGTGTTCTGTTTTCTCACCTGTAAACTAGAGTTCATTTGTTGTGAGTGGAAGAGAGAATGTCTACAGGTTCCAGGAACCCTGCTGGACCTACAGTGACTGGCTAATTTGAAAGGCTCGCTAACCTGATGGAACTTTCACGCTATAAAGCATAAGGCAGATCCTTCTGGGCCTTGTCTCTAAGAATATAAATATAAAAGACTCTGTATAGAGAGTGGTAGGTTTTTAACATAGAAGCAGAGTCATAGCTTCATACATTTTAGAGGTTTGCTTTTATCCTTCAATAGGTAAATGGATAAATAAACTGTGTTAGAACCCAGACAATGGAATAGTATTCGGCACTATAAAGAAATGAGCTATGAAGCCATGAAAAGATGTGGAGGAACCTTAAATGCATGTTGCTAAGTGAAAGAAGCCAATCTGAAAAAGGCTACATACTGTATGATGCCATCTACTCTGGGACATTCTGGAAAAGGCAAAACTATGGAGACAGTAAAAAGATGAGTGGTTGCCAGGGGTTGGGTCGGAGGAGGGAGGGATGGATTGGTTGAGCACAGAGGATGTTTCAGGCAGTGCAAATTCTCTGTAGGATACTGTCGATACAATGATGTTATTATACATTTGTCCATGCCTGTAGAATGTACAACACCAAGTGTGAACTGTACTGCAGACTAGGAGCTTAGGGTGTGTTATGTGTCAATGTGAGTTCATTAATGGTAATAAATGTACCTGGTGGGGGACGTTGATGATGGGGGAGGCTGGGCACAGGTATATATGTGAGCCGGGGGTATGTGGGAAATCGCTGTACCTTCCCCTCAATTTTGCTGCAAACCTAAAACTGCTCTAAAAATGTTAAGTCTTTTGAACAACAACAACCAAACCACAGGATCGTAGCCTCCACACTGTTTAGAGATTTCCTCTTATCACCTAATAGTATATTAGACACTGGAAAGTATTTCTTAAATGCAAGAAAGTGAATTTCATCTTGACTCTCCCTTTCTAGGGTTTTTTTCCCAACCTGGAAAGAATATTAGTGCTTCCATATCAGCTAATCATTCATCTGACAGTTCAGGAAATGCCGAATGATCGCATTAAATAGGAACAGGAGGTAACTGTGCTTGTGTTTAAGATTTAACACCCATTTACCTAGAAGCTTGTTAGGACTAAGACCCTGAGCTAGAAAACAGGAAATTTGCTTTTCTCACACTGTCTGGTTTACACCTGCTGAGATCAGACAGAAGATGCAGCTAAGGGTCTGTTGCTGTTGTGTCAGAATCAGTAGGTGTTTAACAAGCCTGAATATATACTGAAAATAATTATACACACCCCATTTCTTGCTTTCAGTGCTAGCTTCTTTTTCTGAGCGGACTCCCACTTCATGGTGAGTGAGGCAGTGGTCCTTGGCTTCGGTGATGAACTCCTCGAGGTGTGTAGGAAAGTATTAGAGAAGGGATCTGACGAGGTCACACTGCTTTTCCTCCACGCTCGTTCCCTTCAGAAGTCCCTTAATGGTCTTTCTAGTTCCACCTAGCCTTGATTCTTTGTATTTTCCGGTTTCTTTCATAGCAACTCTGAGTAGTGTATTCGAAGAGGCTTCTTTACTATTTGGTTTTAAGTGTCTTATAAAGTGCAGGTCATCCTATATGTGCCCTTGTGTAGCAAGTAGAGAATAGGGGAGTCTTTGACTTTTACCCTATTAGGAGTTTTTTGATGTGCTGGGTTTTAATAAAATAACTAGGGACACAATAGGAGCCACTCAGAAAAAGGAAAGAGTTGGAAATCTACTCAACTCACTTCCATTTCACGCTGGGACGGATCCTCTGCTACTGTGGAGAGCTTTCTTGCCTGAAGAAATTGGGAGTGGCTGTTTGAGGCACGTTTCTTGGATTCTTCTTTCTTTTTTAGGATCTCGGTTTTGAAATAGGGCTGATGTATAAAAAGCATGACTCCAGAGCTTTAGCTGTCTGTAAATACTTCCTTACAAGCAAAGATTCCTCAACAGTGGTTCATGCTGTTAAAAATGGTGAGCACGTGTCCAATCACTTTTTGGCAGATAGATATTTATTATTAGAATGTGTTGGCTGACTTTCCCTGCAGTGATATTTTAAGTCAAGCGGCATTCCCTTATTTACTTATTTTTATATTTCCAGAATAATTCTAATTACACTCAGGATATTTACATAATTCTCTTTAGAATTTGGGCAGATAAGGAGATGTGAAAAGCACACAGGGAGAATTTGAAATGTCAGGAGCAGCTGAGGCTGGAAAGGAAGACCAAGGGCCCATGAGGGAGGATGGGCTTGACTTGCTAACAAGGTTGGGTATTGTTTGTATGTGTTGGTTTTCTACTGCTGTGTAACAAATTACCATAAACTTAGAGACGTAAAACAACACGTATTTATCATCTCACATTTTTTGGCTAGTCCTCTGCCCAGGGTCTTACAGAGCAGAAGTCATGTTGTGCATACATCTTCGGTTTTGAAATAGGGCTGATGTATAAAAAGCATGACTCCAGAGCTTTAGCTGTCTGTAAATACTTCCTTACAAGCAAAGATTCCTCAACAGTGGTTCATGCTGTTAAAAATGGTGAGCACGTGTCCAATCACTTTTTGGCAGATAGATATTTATTATTAGAATGTGTTGGCTGACTTTCCCTGCAGTGATATTTTAAGTCAAGCGGCATTCCCTTATTTACTTATTTTTATATTTCCAGAATAATTCTAATTACACTCAGGATATTTACATAATTCTCTTTAGAATTTGGGCAGATAAGGAGATGTGAAAAGCACACAGGGAGAATTTGAAATGTCAGGAGCAGCTGAGGCTGGAAAGGAAGACCAAGGGCCCATGAGGGAGGATGGGCTTGACTTGCTAACAAGGTTGGGTATTGTTTGTATGTGTTGGTTTTCTACTGCTGTGTAACAAATTACCATAAACTTAGAGACGTAAAACAACACGTATTTATCATCTCACATTTTTTGGCTAGTCCTCTGCCCAGGGTCTTACAGAGCAGAAGTCATGTTGTGCACTGGTTACATCTTCGTCTGGAGGCTGGTCTAGGGAAAGATGCATCTTCATGCTTTTTGATGCTGTTGGTAGAATGTATTTCCTCCTGGTTGTAGGACTGAGGTCCCCACTGTCTTGGTGGCTGTCAGCTGGGGACCACTTGGAGCTCCTGAGTTGGCTCTCCGGTCTGTGAGTCTCCCTCCATCTTGGCAACAGAGAAACTCACTCACCTTAAAGCCCTCTACGTCAGATCTCTCTGCCAACCCCACTTCTGCTCTGAGCTGGAGAAAACTCTCCGCTTTTAAGGGCTCAGGCCTGATTAGGTCAGGACTGCCTGGATAATGTCCCTATCATAAGGTCAGCTGTGCCACCTAATGTAACCTAATCATTAGATTAAAGTAAGATCCACTCTATCCGCAGTCCCAGGGATCATGTGGGGCGTGTACACCAGAGAGAGGAGAAATCACAATAGGTGATGGGGTGCTTCTGAGGGGAGATATTTGGCCATTTGTGTTTTGAAAATGTACTTCTTCTAAAGTGGGACAGAGGGAAGAGAATGGATTTTAAAGAACTGTCCTGAAAATGAGCAAACTTGATTAATTGGATGGGTGAGCAGGGATGCCGGTAGTGGAAGAGACAGTAACTGATAATGGCGTCCACATTTATAGAATACAGTATAAGAAGAAAAGTTGGTGGGGGAAGATAGTGAGTGTAATTTAAACCTATCGAACTTAGGGTGCTTGGAATATGAAAGTAGCAATCTGCTGTTGCAATTGGATACATTGTTTGGCCTTTGGAAGAGAAGTCAGGCTGGTAGGCTCTGTGGGAGCCAGTATCTCTCACACTAATTCACATGAACGAGTGAATGAGATTGTGCAGACGGCCAGTGGCTGAGTGCGAAGAGCATTAACAGCAGAGCTCTGGGCAACACTGATGCTTAGAGTTGGGGTGGGGAGTGTACCCCAGCTTAGGAACCGGGCGTGCCTGACCCCATGGGGACATTACAGCAGTGACTATGGTCGAGTGGGTCTCCTTCAGACAGATCCAGGAGAGAATCTACATAGGCCAGCGTTCCCAGTATCACTTTCTAACTGCCATCAAGGCGTGGCACTATTGAACGTAGAAAACAGGAGGCCAGGGATTGCCGCAGGTGCTGTCCACCGAGAAATAATTTAGTGTCGTTCATTGTGATGGATTCTTGTGCCACCCTTTTATTTCTTTAGTTGGGCTTTTTGCTGTCGTTTGTACATGAGAATTTCAGTTATACAAAGTGTTAAGAACTGTAACATTAATATTTCCTGTAAGGAACGACTGATCCCTGTTTCTTGGAACAATGTAAGAAGATTGTTAGGACTAATTTTACATTAGCGTGCTGTGTCATCGTGATCTTTAAGTAACTGTGAAGGGGTGGCGTATTCAGAGAGTTCTCTTGAACGTTTTAATCTCAAATTAGAAAAAAATACGCGCCCCCCACCCCCATACGTAGCCGCCCGCAGTTTTCCAGGTCGGGGGCTGTGGTCACGCCCTGCTGTTCATTCAGGAAATACCACCCCCTTCCCCATCCTCCGCCTCCTTCGGGTCCGGGGCTGAGGGGCATCTATTTAGTGCTGAGCCCCGGGTTCCCTCTCTCGATGGCCGAAAAGCCAAGGACTCTTTTTCTCTTCAATTTTGTGGGTTGTATTGACCAGCCAGAACACTTTCAAGTTTTTATTTGTTTCTTCTAGAAGAGGTCACAGATTCTAAGTTATGGGATCTTTTTGTTGGAACACATCACACTTCCATCAAGAACATTAGCTTCCTATAACCTGGTGCGATTTCCCTTGTCAGATGACTATTGTGGATATTTTATTTCTAGATAAATGGAATTTGGGTCTTCCTTTTGTTTCTCCTGCCAAGACCAGTCTATTTTGTTGGTGTTGCCTAGTGACTGTTTCCTGCAGTTCGGGTCCAGGATGTCTCTACAAATGGCAATTTTAAATGGCCGGGTTAGGTATTAATTCATGAAAGGCTTTGATCAGTGGGGGTTTCTTCTCATTGACAAACAAGACATCTTGGCTGTGTCAGACATGTGACAGACAGCTGTGTTTAGCTGGTATGCACATTTGGGGTCATTTTCTAATACGGGTGAAAGAAATTCTGATCTCGAAGTCATATTTACACTTCGAAATGCACCTCATTCGCCCCGCGGCTGCGTGTAGGCATGAGCGATGGTATGCGGACGTACAGCCAGCACAAGAATTGGTTCTTAGGATGGTGTTTGGGAAACCGGAAGGAATAAAGAGACCTGTTATTTCTCATGGAATGCCATGGTGACGGCAAATAAAGTCACTGAAAGAGCCACCACGTTCTTTAGGGAAATGCCCCTATACTGAACTTGTAAAGCACACGGGATGGTTTTCAAGGATTACCCCAAGCAAAATGCTTCAGTTCATATCTCCAGTTATTCCTTTTAAAAAAAAAGGTACCGCCGGGAATATCAGGTCTTGCTGAGCTTCAGTACTCGGTCAAGAAGTCGTCGTCATAGGGAAAAGAAACCCATCCAAATTGTAAAGGTACTTTGTTTCAAAAATAACATTTTATTTTAACTTGGGGCTTCTACGATGTATACCCAGCCATGTTCTCACGAGGATTTAAGGTGTTTTACAGAAATACACATAATATAATGAGAAGAAAATAAATAAGCAGAAAGCAGGACCAAGAGAAAATGAGAGGAAGACGCCAGAAAGAGATGAACCCATAGAACGTGTGTTCGGAGCCCTCACCTCACAGCGTCCACACAGTAAAAACACCCCACTTGCTGGCTAGAATTTTCATTCCGGGTCCCGTCGTTTGAGAGAAGCTCTCTGTCAGCTTCTTCTGGGAGATTATGAATAGCCCTCAGGAAAGTCTCAGTGGTGGTTGGTTCTCTCAGTCAAACCTTTAAGAAGCGCTAAGTAACGATTTGCCGGTTTGAGATGATGCTTCTCTTTAAGTATCCGAGATGTGCAGCTTTCTAAGTTGCCAGCTCAGTGGAGAACTATATTTTTTAACAGCAGAGCTAGGGATGCTACTGACCTCTCAGAAGAGGTGAGGGCTTGACGAGCGTGTTCGCAGAAAGACCGTCACCCACCTTCTCCAAGGACGTGGCCACAAAAATGCCTGAGGGTGAGGTTAAGACACACCTCAAACATTGGGATCTAGGCCAGTGTGGAGACAAAGGATGCCCAGGACCCTGACACTGTGGACAGAGCAGGACTTCAATGATTTCAGCTCAGAAAAACTTTAAAGCTTGAGCAGTATAAGTTCCTCTGTACTCTTCAAGGTAACCTCACAGGAAAATCTGTGCCTAGGTGTGTGAATGAGTCCATTCCTTTTATAGGATTATTAACTGTAAGCCCATTAAATATTGTGACTCCTACAAAAATATTGACTTCAGTTTTAGAAAAGTTTTTAGGTGGCGGGACCAATTGCACGCTTAGTAGTTAACTCTCCAATCTGCTACTTAACCAGGCATTTTAAATAGAATTTTTAAAGGAGAATCCAGGACGCATCCCTGCCCTATGCGTGGAACTGCTCTCCACGTTCATCAGACAGACTTCCTGAGCAGGTGCAGGACTCCTGATACCTGGGAGTTCAGGCTGATCTCATGCAGTTTAGTCATGGAAGGTCCTTAGAAACCATAACCCACCTTGGGTTTTTCTGTTTCAGCGTGAGGGGTAGAGCGTGTATCAAATGAAAGTAATAGAGTGAAGCCCCAGCTCAAGACCATTCGCCCTTCGGGAGAAATTGAGAAATTTATCAGCAAGTTAACCTGCAACATTTGAGGTGGAATTTTAAAAGCTAATAGGTCTTAAATGTAAGGCCAGACACTATAAAACTCTTAGAGGAAAACATAGGCTGAACACTCTACGACATAAATCAAGACATAAAGCAAGATCCTTTTTGACCCACCTCCTAGAGAAATGGAAATTAAACCAAAAATAAACAAATGGGACCTAATGAAGCTTAAAAGCTTTTGCACAGCAAAGGAAACCGTAAACAAGAGGAAAAGACAACCCTCAGAATGGGAGAAAATATTTGCAAATGAAGCAACTGGCAAAGGATTAATCTCCAAAATATACAAGCAGCTCATGCAGCTCAATATCAAAAAAACAAACAACCCAATCCAAAAATGGGCAGTAGACCTAAATAGACATTTCTCCAAAGAAGATATACAGATTGCCAACAAACACATGAAAGGATGCTCAGCATCACTAATCATTAGAGAAATGCAAATCAAAACCACAATGAGGTATCATCTCACACCAGTCAGAATGGCCATCATCAAAAAATCTAGAAACAATAAATGCTGGAGAGGGTGTGGAGAAAAGGGAACCCTCTTGCACTGTTGGTGGGAATGTAAATTGATACAGCCACTGTGGAGAACAGTATGGCGGTCCCTTAAAAAAATAGAAAGAGAACTACCGTATGACCCAGCAATCCTGCTGCTGGGCATATACCCTGAGAAAACCATAATTCAAAAAGAGTCATGTACCACAATATTCATTGCAGCAGTATTTACAATAGCCAGGACATGGAAGCAACCTAAGTGTCCATCATCGGATGAATGGATAAAGAAGATGTGGCACATATATGCAATGGAATATTACTCAGACATAAAAAGAAACGAAATTGGTTATTTGTAGTGAGGTGGATGGACCTAGAGTCTGTCATACAGAGTGAAGTAAGTCAGAAAGAGAAAAATACCGTATGCTAACATATACATATGGAATCTAAAAAAAAAAAAATGGTTCTGATGAACCTAGGGGCAGGACAGGAATAAAGACACAGATGTAGAGAATGGACTTGAGGACACGGGGAGGGGGAAGGGCAAGCTGGGACGAAGTGAGAGAGTAACATTGACATATATACACTACCAAATGAAAAATAGCTAGCTAGTGGGAAACAGCTGCATAGCACAGGAAGATCAGCTCGATGCTTTGCGACCACCTAGAGGGGTGGGATAAGGAGGGTGGGAGGGAGATGCAAGAGGGCGGGGATATACGTATGCATATAGCTGATTCACTTTGTTATACAGCAGAAACTAACACAACATTGTAAAGCAATTATACTCCAATAAAGATGTTTAAAAAAAGAAAGCTAATAGGTCTACCACCTGCGGGGATGAAATATTGTCTTCTTGCAGAAATTAGGAAAAAAATCCAACACTCTAGATCTGGCCAGAGCAGATTATACCCACGTGGTAGAAAAATATAAATAAACTGATCCTGAATAAATTTCAAAGAACAGAGCAGTTTTTTGAAGAGCTTTGAAACAGGAAATAAACCCCAGATGCACTTATTTCGCTTGATTTTCTTTCCTGTTTTCAAAAAATATTAATTTTGCTCTCTGTCAGGCACAGGGGTACGTGTTGGGAATCCATTTGTGGGTAAAAACTGCTTACCTGAGAGGCTGGCATTACCATTACTCAAATTACAACACAAAGCAGCGTGAAATTGTCACCCTGACAGGTGCAATGCAGAAGATATAAAAACGCGTTCTCTGAGACCTGGTCCTGGAGGCCAGGGGGTGGAGTCCTGAGGAAGGGGTGCTTGAGGAGAGATCTGAAGGCTGGGCACGTGGAAGGGTCCAGGGTGTGAAGGTGGCTTGTGCAGACTTTGGCAGGAGGAAGCCTAGGGAGAGGGGCTGGAGGAAGGTTGTGTGATGGAGTAGGGGGTCGGGGCAGGCCAGAGGGCACCGCGGGGGGAGCCAAAGAGGCAGGTGGGACCTCCCCCACCATGATGATGGGGTCTGACCGCATCCTCATTCTGGCCGTCTGGGCTCTCACTGCTGAGTCTGATAGCCAACTTCTGGTCTTCCCACATGGGTATATTCTCACAAAGAGTTTTTGAATGTAAAGACAGAAGTGAAAATACATTTGATAAAATCTCGGGGTCATCTTTGAATCTCACTTGACATCCTCCTGAGCCCTCGAGATCGCAGGCATCTTGCTGCCCTCAGTCCTTGTTAAGCCAGGAGGGAGCTGGCAGGATTGGCTTAGAGGCTCAGCCTTCAGAGAAGGGGGAGCATCACTCAGGTCCCAAAGAACTTCCCTAAGTCCCTCAGCCCCGAACCTCCCAGTTCAACTCTGAACACCGATAAGGTCCGGGAAAGACAGTGGCATTCTTGTGAGCCCAAGAAAAATCAGAATAATCTGAGTGTGTAGTACTTTACTTTTTGCTTGAACAGAATGGTTTTAAGTTTTCCTGTCAGTGAAAGAACGTTACAGCTGTTTGTTAGGGCAAAAGGCTGTACCCACTTTAAAAGCCATTTGTCTTCTGGATTCAGTTTGCCTAACCATTTCAGTTTTTCTGTGATTGTTTTTTACTGCCATTTGCTAATGCAGTTCATGCTTTAAAAATAAATAACCACAAAACTCAAAGAAATCACCATCTGAGATTCAGGAGTCAGCAGAGACTAACATTCTCTCGTGGTTAAATGAGCCCTTGGGACGGCTGCAGTGAGGGGACCTCGTGCTGACCCGAGGGGACGAGTCTGCTCTGGTTCTAGAATGAGGCCTGGGCCTCCCTTCTTTACAGGGCTGAGCAGGCTTCTCCCACCCGCCACTCCCAGGTGTGGGAACTGCTGGGCCGATAGGATTAATGCTGGCTTTTCAGGATTGCGAGCTCAGGAGCATTAAACCAGGATGCTCCCGATAGAGACAGCAAGGTCCAAAAGCAATCCCAACCTTGGACGTGTAGACCTGCTGGTACCCCAGGTGGTCCACACGGGCTATTGCACGTGTCTGACAAAGCTGGAGAACATGTAAGTAGAATCAGAAAGTTAGATGATTACAAAGGCTTTTTCCCCCCAGCTACTGGATTTTAAATACTAATCCAAAAATATGATATCCTTTCAATGAAGGCCAGACTGACCCTAAGTATCATTGGAAGTGTCATCACCTGTCCTATTTTTTGTTATTTATGTTTTCATTATAGGTCTTTCATAGGTTTTACAATTATTTAAATTTAAAACCTCTATTTTAACTAGCAAAATGATATAATTACATTTTTAAATTATGTGAGTAGTTTACATAATAACCCTGAAATCCTTCCTCTGTGTGCTTTTACTCACAGCCTTGTCCTGTTAATAAGGGGAAACAGTTGATGGACACTGGTTCACTTAAGACTTATTTGTTTAAAGCACTGACTGTTATTATATGGTTTTGATCGTCAGTGCCTTATAGGACCGAAAAGTGGCCGTTCTACAAATTCATACTCGTTAAATGTATATTATTAAAAGTTGTGTTTTCACTGTCAACATTTGCATTGCCTACAGCGCTTTATTTGACCAAATGAGTTATAAGTCACAATTTGGGTTTTGTTTGATTTTTCTTTTTTTTTTTTTTGAGAATTGTCTTGGAAAGGAGAAATAAATACTTCCTCTCCCAGGAAGAATTTCACAAAGTCCCGCATCATTCTGAATTAGGCCCCGTGGTTCTTTTACAAGGTTCAGGTTTAAGTCTGTCTCTTTCAAACATCCGTCTCCCCGAGGGCTTCCTTTTCTGCATTCGTTTGGCACACATTGGCTTAGTGACCTGAATCCTTAGCAGATTAACAGCAGGAAATGTTGTCTGACCGCTCGCTGCCAACATCTCATATATGTGATGTGAAACTCTTTGTGAAAAAGCGAGCCCAATGTTTTTGCCAGGAAGAAGCATGCTTCACTGAAAAGCTATCATCTACCACGGTACATGGCTCTGAGCACAGAAGTCTGATTTCAGACAGAGGCTGAAATGGCGACAACAGGTGAAGACAGAAACAGATTGTGGCTGAAAGAAAAAGGCATCTTTCTAAAAAAGGTGGAGGGGCTTCACGTGCACAAATGGACTCTTGCCGTGTATGTGCTAAAAGTATTTTTTCAGAGAATCTCTTGTCAAGCCTAGGTCGACTCTACTGCATTTGAACTCTACCTTCTTGTTTTGGTTGTGCTGCACACCATGTCTATGATAATATGTAACTATCGTGTTTTGGCCTAGGATGTACTAAAATGTGCCAGTATACCCAGTGCCTGTTGAAAACCATTTTGTATGTGTTTGCAAAGGATAATTGAATGTACCCTTGGTTTACTGATAATAATACTGTTTTCAACCGTTTCTCCCTTTTCCCTGTACAGTGAGATTTATTTTTCACAAGAGACATGGGATGATTTCACTGCAGATGAAATAGGCATCAGTGGTATGTCAATCTCTATACCAAATTTCAGCATTAGAAAACCTAAATTCATTGGGCTTCTTATGAAAAGGGCTTACTAATAATCACCAGCATTTATTGGTTATCGTTTCCCATGGGCTAGGCACTACGTATGCTTTCCTGTGTTTTATTTAATGCAACAATCCTATGAGTAAGGACCAATATTATTTCCATTTTTTTAATGAAGGCAGTGAAGTTCAGAAAGGTTCAGTGACCGTCTCACCTCACAGCCAGCTAGTTGTAGAGCCAGGTGCAGCATTGGGGCTGTCTGATGTGCCTCACTTAGAATAGAATGGTGGGAAAACCGACTTGAACTGGATAGGAATAATATCTTAAAAATTACATGATGAAGATATTTAAATAATGCTAGATGAATTCTAAGTTTCTAGACAGTTGAGACATGGAAATAAATCACTGTTGTGGGGCTTCCCTGGTGGCGCAGTGGTTGAGAGTCCGCCTGCCGATGCAGGGGACACGGGTTCGTGCCCCGGTCCGGGAAGATCCCAC